>NC_134780.1:12694018-12749018 GCF_046742065.1 Oratosquilla oratoria | reverse complement strand
ATGTTAGGTTAGGTTGAGGTTAGGTCAGGTTAGGCTAGGATGAGGTTAGGTTAGGTTAGGTTTTGGGTAGGTTCAGGTTAGGTTCAGGTTAGGTTAGGTTTGGTTAGGTTTGGTTAGGTTAGGTTACGATAGGTTAGGTTTGGTTCGGTTTGGTTAGGTTAGGTTTGGTTTCATTAGGTTAGGTTGAGCTTAGGTTAGGTTATGCTAGGTTTGGTTAGGTTAGGTTGAGATTTGGTTAGGTTAAGATTAGGTTAGGTTGAGGTTAGGTTAGGTTGGGTTGAGGTTAGGTTAAGGGTAGGTTAGGTTGAAGTTAGATTAGGTAGATGTTAGGTTAGGTTATGTTGAGGTTAGGTTAGGTTTGGTTAGGTTGAGGTTAGGTTTGATTAGGCAAAGCCCACAGGTACGTTAGGTTAGGTTAGGTTGAGGTTTGGCTAGATTGAGGTTAGGTTAGGTTGAGGTTAGGTTAGGTTGAGGTTAGGTTAGGTTCAGGTTAGGTTATGTTACGCTAGGTTACGTTAGGTTTGGTTATGTTGAGGTTAGGTTAGGGCAGGTTTGGTTAGGTTAGGTTTGGTTAGGTTCGGATAGGTTAGGTTGATGTTAGGTTACGTTAGATTAAGTTAGTTGTACACAAAATTGCAACCCTCGGTCCTCTCGAAGCTTCATGAATTTATTTCCAAATTTACGGTTAGCAACTCCGGCGCGGGCTAAGTTGCCTTCGCTAAATGTAACGGAGTAATGCGCGTTGCAAAGCAGGTCTGCAATCAACAAGAACACATAAAAATACATGAAAATACATAAAGGTTAGGTTGAGGTAAGGTTACGTAAGGTTAGGTTTAGGTTAGGTTTGGTTAGGTTAGGCAAAGCCCCCAGCTACGTTAGGTTAGGTTAGATTAGGTTAGGTTGAGGTTAGGTTAGGCTAGGTTGAGGATAGGTTAGGTTAGGTTGAAGTTAGGTAAGGTTTGATTAAGTTTGGTTAGGTTAGGATAGGTTGAGGTTAAGTTAGTTTGGGTTGAGGTTAGGTTAGGTTGAGGGTAGGTTAGTTTGAGGTTAGGTTAGGTTAGGATGAGGTTAGGTTAAGTTAGGTTTGGTTAGGTTTAGATCAGGTTTGGTTAGGCAAATCCCCCAGCTACATTTGGATAGGTTAGGTTGAGGTTAGGTTAGGTTGAGGTTAGGTTGAGGTTAGGTTAGGTTGAGGTTAGGTTAGGTTAAGTTACGTTAGGTTTGGTTATGTTGAAGTTGGGTTAGGTTAGGTTAGGTTAGGTTTGGTTAGATTAGGTTGATGTTAGGTTAGTTGTACACAAAATCGCAACCCTCGGTCCTCTCGAAGCTTCATGAATATATTCCCTAATTTACGGTTAGGAACTCTTGCGCGGGCAAAAGGGCCTTCGGTAAATGTAGCCATTGGATCAAGGATTTATAAGCTCCAAGACCTTCTCTTTCCTATGACTGCATCGAGGACCTACAGACTCCTGTCCATCTTTTGTACTCACACCTTTCTAGGTGTTATAAAAAAGATATTCATCTTCCTGTAAGGACAGGAATTTTGAAGGGATATTATTTTTGGAATTTCGTTTTATTTATCTATTTATTTATTTGAGAGACTGGGTATTATGGACGTCGTGACGGTTTTACTCAACCAAGAAGCAAAGTAGAAAATAGAGCCTTAATAGACCATGAATTTATTCTATTCTATGTCTGCCTATCAAGATGTGTTGGCAAAGAGCCTTACTATAATCATTGAGAAAAACATACAATAGGAGATAGCTACAAATATATTTCAGCTGATTTGGGTTCAACTAAAGCTTCGAGACGACATTAGAATGTTCTCGAACATAGCGGGCGCACCGTAGCTCCGCCCACCCGTGACGTCACTAAACACGTTCGGACAGAGGCGTAAACTAAGGCCATTAATTTTAAGAGTAATAGGAAAAATTCCCAACTTTCAGTTCAGGATTCCACTAGAGAAATAGTTTAGGGAGAGATTGTAGCAGCTAGGGGCTCTGTTGAGAAGCGAAATGAAGTTTTACGAAATAATACAACAGGGAGGTTAGTAGTCTACCCATAGATACGAACACATAGCCGTCTCGTTCTTTTTGTGCGCAGCTAAAATTTTAATCTGATGCCAAAAATGATTCCGATAACAGGTATGAACACGTTCTGTAAGATTAATGAAAACAAATGTCAATATGTGAGTTAAATGATATAGTGCAGATATAGTAGGTAGATAGTTATTATTATCATTAAGTTTTGAATCTGATGCCAAAAATGATTCCGATAACAGATATGGAAAAAGGGGTTTAAGGGAGTGTACTTCACAAACACTTTGCGTATATACATTAGCTATGAGGGTGTAATCCTTAGAGTACAATTCTGTCTGTGATCGTTCTCTAATAAGAATACGGGGTTGAAGGTAGACACAGTGCTTGAAGGTAGACACAATATTGTAAGTAGACTTATACAGTGACCGGAAGGTTGGAGCGTAAATAACTACGTTTTTCCACGTGCCTGTGACCTTACTTATGATGCCCATAAGCAAAAAAAAAACTGTTATTAAATATCTCGCATACCTATATATTTTTCATATTGTAAGGATCAATAGATTGTCTAGTTGGAGAAAACCACAATATACTTTTGTATTTCCTTACTATATTTTTGCTTCAGTGTAATAATTAACACATAGCAGACCTTCGCTTATTTTCTTTTACTACCCCCACTTGGGCATAGGCCTTTTCGCTACCCAGAACCAACCCCGAACGACCTGAGGAAAGGGGACGGAGTCAGACGTGAATAACAAGGAGCAGTTTCCATTTATGGTCAGATATATCCATATAGACGATTGGGTGGTGGCAGCGTATACCTTGATTTTTTTTATTTCCCAAATCGTTCTTATGTGGGTATCTCTGATCACTCCCATTGGAGGTGCTCTTGGTTAAACACTAAATCAATCGACGGCACCACATTCCCGAGCAAGGTTGCTCATCCTAGAACACAATACGACCTCCAAATCTATCTAAACAAAGATGGCATCTCAAGCAGTCATCGTGGCTTGTTAGTTAGTGCATCGTTTTTAGCAACTTATTTCTGTTATTGATTTCCTCCAAGAAAAAGGTACATCATGATGTATATATACAAAATTCATTGGTGTGCACTTCTAAAAACTTAACGTCCTATGTTCCAGTAGTTGGGGCGCTTGGGTACTTCAAACCACGTAATAAGCGGCCTTCGCATAGCTAGAGTTTACTTTTAGTCCCCCCCCCTCCCATTTGTTCTTTTATTACCTCAGTACAGAGGTTGAGAAACCTATTAACCCATTCAACTCCGATGACAAGATGTCTTGTCATTTGGTCAAATAAAACAAAAATTCATAAAACACCAAAATGTTTGATCAAGCACCAGAAAAATATGACGTCAGTCCTCGCTTCGCTCACAGAGAAGCGAGGACTGACGTCATACTTTTCTGGTGTTTGATCAAACATTTTGGTGTTTTATGATTTTTTTTTTTTTTATTTGA
The DNA here is from genome assembly GCF_046742065.1 of Oratosquilla oratoria. Classification (NCBI taxonomy): domain Eukaryota; kingdom Metazoa; phylum Arthropoda; class Malacostraca; order Stomatopoda; family Squillidae; genus Oratosquilla; species Oratosquilla oratoria. Next base: position 12,745,507 of record NC_134780.1, on the reverse strand, counting down.
CCAAATGACAAGACATCTTGTCATAGGAGTTGAATGGGTTAAGTGTACGCTGGTACATGGCAGAATTTTTCCCCAGCATTTAATCAAATACGCCTGTGAGAATAACTGGAAGAATATTCAGCACATTATTGAGGGTAAATCTTTAAAAATGTAAGATAAAGTATTACTTTTGCCCCAACATTTTGAAAGAAACTAAATCAAATAAGAACATATACTTCAAATTATATTCAAAATCATCATATTCGTGGTGCAGAGTACATCGGTTTAAGAGTCATCTATATATATATATATACAGTATACAAAATTCAGGATTGCAACTTCACCCCACCAAGCGTTATCTAAGTGAAAAATGTGGGAATAAAAGCCCAATTTGGAGGGGTGCTATTGCCACACCCTTGGGCCCAGGCTCCTCACGTCTAACTCACTGTGCACTGGAACCAAGTTTTTCCCTGTGGGGTAAGTCTGGGCCAAATCAGTGACCTTACGATTTTTGGCAAAATCCAATGTTGGGGCATTCTAGTCCCTTGCTCCGATTTACCCACCACCTCACCCACAGGTCAAGGGCGGTCAGGGCTGCTGTGGAGTCCACTTGGACAGCGCTTAGGCCAACAGTACAGCCGCCAGAGGCGGAAAAGTGAAAAGTGGGGAGAAAAGGCCCAACTTTAGAGGGACGCCACCTCCACATCCTTGGGCCCATGCTCCTTGTGTCTACCTTGCCATGCACTGAGACAGACTCTCTCCCTGTTTGGGCTAAATCAGTGACACTGGTGCCCAAGGCATAAATCAGAAAAAGAAAACTAAATTTTGGCTGGTTATCATGCACACGCCCTTGGGCCTAGGTTCCTTATGTCTACCTCACTGTGCTCTGTGCCTGGCTCTCTCCCTCTGGGGTGAGTTTGGGCCATATTGGTGACCTGACGATTTTGGGCGAAAGCTGTGCCCCCCTCTTTTTTTTCATGGTCATTTGCCCCAGTTGAGTCACCACCTCTCCCACAGGTGGGTCACCAGTCCTCCTGTGGATTTTAGTTAGACACCATTCTGGCCAAAGGCATGGGCACCAGAGGTGGAAACAAGGAAAAGAAAACTCAACTTTGGCTGGTTGTCATGCACACGCCATTGTGTCCAGGTTCCTCCTGTCTACCTCGCCTTGTTCCATACATGGGTCTTTCCACCTGGGGTAAGTTTGGACCAAATAGGTGGCCTGACAATATTGGGCCAAAAACCTTAAGTCCCTTTGAGTGTTTTGGGGGTCATTTTGGTCACTTGCCCCAATTGGGTCACCACCTTACCCACAGGTCAAGTGTGACCAGGCCTCCATGAGGTAGGATTTAGGGGGAGGAAAATGCTCAAACTAGAGAAGGTAGGAGTAAAAAAACATTTTTTTTTTTTCAGAAAATATATTTCTATATCAATACAAAGCACAAGAAAATATGAAAATCTACTGTATACCTCTTGTTTCAGCCCGCTTGTAAAGGATTTGCTTGTCACCCTAATGTGTTAAGGACCTAAGTACAGAAAAATAACTGAGTGAAAACAAATGCCTGTATGAATAAATAGAAGTCATTTAATTCATCTAATCAAGTTATTTGGCCAACTGTAATACATCTAGTCATGTCAAAACTGGAGCCGCTTTGGCAGAGTTCCTGAAAAAGAAAGAGTTAAATTAGCAACTCTCTATTAATAGTATTTAAACTGGAACACAATCTCTTCATGAACCTTGACATAAAAAATAGTAATAACTACTACAGTGTAATATTCAGTTTGGGAGTGTAGTTGGGAGGGTGTCAGGAGTGAAGAGAGGATGAGGGAGAGAAGGGATGGTTATACTAGTAAGTGAAGAGATAGGTAAACATGTGGTAGAGTGGAAGGTTTATTCAAGGTTAATGTGTTTGAAGGTGAAACTGGGAAGGGAGACGTGGGTTTTTGTAAGTGCATATGGGCATGGTAGTGAGAAGAGTGTAAAGGAAACGGAGACTTTCTGGACAGATTTAAACAAGTGCATGGAGCATTTAGGGAGAAATGTCAATGTAGTGGTATTGGGAACCTTAATCATTGTGGAGAGTTGATGGTGGAGATGTGTCTAGAAAGAAAGCTGATGATAGCAAATACAATGTTTAGGAAGAAAATCAAACATAAGTACACATGGGAGAGGGTGGTAGACAGGGCATTAATGGAATAAGATAGGGAGGTGCTGAAAATGAACTGCTTAAATGAGAAAGAAAAGGAGTAATACAAGAAGCTGGGAGAGGATTGGGATGGAGTGAAGGATAGATAAGAACTAGGAGTTGGAGGAGGAATGGGAATGGTTCAAGAAGGGAGTCACAAGGTGTGCAAAAATGGTGTGTGGAACAAGAAGGACTGGAGGAAATTGAAGGAAGGGTAGTGAGTGGTGAGATGAGGAAGCAAAGAAGATTGTAGAAGAGAAGCAAACATTCATAAATTGGTTACAAAATAGGACAATAGAATCATATGAGAGGTACATACATACATATGCTAAAGGCTTTTTCCTCCTTACAAGGTAGTTGGAAAACAAAGGCACCACTCCCACCCATTCCATCCCTCATATCTTGGCACCTCCTGGATGACGGGTCATCCCTGCATCTTGTCCACCGCCCTGGGTCAGAAGCAGTGTTGCAAGACAGCACATCGACAGCAAGGCCGCTTCATTAAATCTGCGACTCCCACTCTCCATTCCCTCATGCAGAAAAGGAGAAAGCCCTTTGGGCTGCATCACATTTTTCTCACACATACTCCCTCACCCATTCCACCTCATAGATCACATCACCCATATATAACCATTCTCCATTCACCCCTGTCTTCTGTCCTCTCCTGTCCTACTCAACATACATTCCTCTCTTCCCCAAAGCCCCTTTCACCCCATCCATCCATCTCATCCTAGGTTGCCCCCTCATGTTCACTCCTTCCACACCTCTTTTACTAGTCTTTCTTCACTCATTCTTTCCACCCCATCCATGTATAAATTGAACAGCCAGGGTGACATAACACATCCCTGACAAAGTCCCACCTTTACCTCAGACCACTAACTCTCTCCATTTCTAATCCTGGCACACGCTCTACTACTCTTGTAAAAACTCTTGACAGCTCCTAAAAGCTTTCCTCCTATCCCATATATCTGTAATACCTCCCACAATGCCTTCTTGTCTACCCAGTCACAAGCCTTTTCCAAATCCATAAAAGCCCAAAAAAACATCCTTACCTTTTCCTACAGCTTTCTGATCTACACAACCTCTACTTGTCCTAAACCCACACTGTTCTTCACCAATTATTCCCTCTGTTCCTCTCCTGATCCTCTCAATCAAGACCCTACCATAAGCCTTCCCAACTACATTTAACAAGCTAATCCCTCTGAAACTACTACACTCACACTTGTCCCCTTTTCCCTTGTAAAGTGGAACTATACAGGCACTCCTCCAGTCCTCCGGCACTCTACCCTCTCTTAAACAAACATTAAATAACCTCACCAGCCAGTCCACCATCACTGTACTTCATTTTTCTAGACATTCTGCATGACACCCATCCAACCCAGGGAATAATTTATGTAGCATTCCTCTTGCTTCACTCCCCTAGGAATAACTTACCTCCTGATATTCCTGATTCCTCAAGTATCTTTCGCTTGAGGTTGGGCTTTTCTGGCTCGCTATTTTTCTTCTTCCTGATGGATGGTGGCAAGGGTAGCTGTGGTCCTGGAGTAGGTGGTGGTGCTTTGCTGCATGAAAAGGATAATTAAAAGTGACAAATAATTGTTCTTAACACAAATGTTAATACCTATGTATTTTAACCCTACAAGGAAGACCAGGGACAACTGTATAAAAGAGACAATGTAAAGATATAAATAGGAGGGAGGTGTCAGATAGTACAGAGGTAGTTTAGGCATATTTAAGAGAAAGAGTTTGGACTAGAAAAAGTGTGCAAAGTACAAGAGAATGAAGTGAATTTGAGAGGAGACCAAGAATGAGCTCAATGGATGGGGCATATGGGACTTTGGATGCATGTGGAATATAACGTCGGTACAAAGGGAAGATGGTACAAAAAATACAATTGAATGGATGAGGGGATGACAAGGCCTGAAAGAATTGTCTTCACATTATTTTGAGTAGGTGAAGGGTGGGTGCTATATGATAAAGGAGTAGAGGTAAACCAGGTCAAGTTGTTGAGCCTTGCAGTGGAAATCATGTGCCTACACAGCCTTTGACCCAAGCACTGTGACTGGAGACAGAGTAAACCTTTCATCACTGAGGTGCTGTGATAGGAGAGTTTTAACTATTGATGATGTGAGTGTACACTTTTACTTGGCCATCCTCTTAAATAAGGGTGTACTTACTAATTTGTCAAATACCTAATAATTTACCTAATACAGGAACGGAGCAACACTTTTACTCTTCAATTCATCATACCTACCTTCAAATTCATGTATGGTTTCAACTTGGGCTATATCTTTATTTTCTAATAATCATACTTAGATTTTAATTCATGTATTGCTTCAGCTTGGGCTACGTCATCTAAGTTATACCAAGTATTTATGCATATGTATAGAAAACTGTACTCCTTCACATCCTTTAGATATTCAGTCTTTCTCAATTTATTCTCATAACCTCTTAAAGCCTTCCCATCCATAATCAAAAGATTTCTTCTGTCAATGTAGTCTATCCCTTTAGTCACCTGAATACTGTCATGAAGTCACCTCTTTCTCTTTCAATGTTGGTAGATCCAGAGCTTTTAGTCTTTCCTCAATAATTATCTACCATGCTGGTAACCAGTTTGGTTGTTGAACTTTGTATTCTCTCAATCTTGCTCCTTCACTATGTGTGGGACCATACCACTTACACCTGGGATGGATCAGGGTTTCAAGTTTTTTCATCATCTCTTCATCTACATAATGAAAACTCACTTTAATGTTCTGCAGCAGTCCATATGTTTATCCAACAATTTTGCTAATATATGTCAGGTGGCTGTCTTTTATACTTTTAAACTTTCTCTTTTTCCTTTTGTAATGGATTCACTTCACAAGGAATAGTTCAAAGATGGTCTTTTGGAAATATTGCCCATTTCCAATATTTTGCATTTTTTTTACATCGAAATTAATTTTTCATTCTCGTTCCGTCTTACATCTAGATCTTTTTGTAACAGTCTATAGTCCTCATTTTTCATTCTTCTCACATTTTCTGCAGCAGGTGTTGTTCCTTCCATCATGTCACTAACATAGATGAGAAACATTGAACCTTGTGGAACTCTGCTAGTCATTGCTCTCCATCTTGGCTTTTTCACCCTTATAAGGGAGTTACCCAAGTCAAAAGGCTTGCACCCACTCCGACCCATTCTGCTCCCATCCACCACTCTTTCCTCCCTCCCGTCTCCTGCCCACTGCCCTGGATCAGAAACAATGCAGCAAGACACAGTACATCCACAGGAAGGCTGCTTCACTTAATCCACAACCCCCCTCCCCCCCAGCCACTCATACAGAAAATAGAGAGAATGGGGAGAAATCCCTTTGGGTTGGGTAAAAGTATTATTCACACACAACCATTCCCTAATCCCCCCATCCTCCACCCCCTGCCTTCCTTGCATCAAAGCATCATCTACATACAGTGAGTCCTCCTTATATGGTAATTCTTTATACAGTAAATTCACAGTTATGGTATTTGGTAATTACTACCCTCAATTCTATTTACGGTAAGAAAAATTTACAGATACGGTATCCGCTAGATATTCTGAAGAGGAAAGAGCAGGGAGAAGGTACATCTGCCATATCCTATTATTACATGTTATAATGGGTTCGCTATACGGTAATTTCAATTTGCGGTAAGGTTTTCAGGAACACATAAGTGCCGTATAACGAGGACTTACTGTATAGCCATTTTTCACTCACCCCTATCTCCTGCCTTCTCCCTTTCTTGCTCAATAAACATTACCCTCTTGCTCAAATTCAATTCTAATACAAAATCTAAATAAAACTAAAATCTAAAAATGATAATTGGAAATCAAGGATATAGACAAGTTGGAACCCCATGAATTTGAGGCTACGTATGATAAAATGGGAGAGTAGGTGACAGGATCCAATGAGTGTTGCTCATTTCCTATATAATGCAATCACACTGGGACGTCACCCTGCCTTCAGGCCCAGTAGGGATCCCACAAATGGGGCTGAGTGGTCATTGACTCTAAGAGTTCATCTGCCCTTTTAATGCTTTTTGTTTTCCTTTATTTGGATGTCGAAGGTCCTTACTGGTGGGTGTCCAGTGGGAGATCCAATATAGTTGCCAACAATCTGACTAATGAAGTAAAGGTTCAAGTACAGTAGATCAGTTGATTTGCTAACCACAAGGGGGCACCTCAATGTAACCACACAGAGCGATAACTACATGGAACAAATTAGACAACAAAACAGTATGTGCTAACACTATACAAGATTTTAAGAAAAAAATTGATGCGGAGAGATACAAAGACGGGTCACCACGAGCATAGCTCCCCTCCTGTATATTACAACTAGGTAAATACAGTATTGGGGCATTGCTCAGTCTCTAGGATTTCCATCTCTGGGCCCTGGAGTGATGTCATGCATTGCAAAAACCTGTGTTGGTGACCCATAACAGGGTTGAAGAGCCATTGACTTATAAGGAGTTTGCCTATGCTTTGTGTCAGGCAAGGCACACTTGTTCTACAGATACATGTAACCCAGTACTACCTGTCACATGGTTGGGTTGTCAGAAATTGCATGGATGCCTACCACTGAGGAAGGTGTATTGGGGGAATAGGAAAAAGAGAAAGTGAGAGAGATTAAAAGGGTAGATAAACCTCAAGTAGAACATTATTTCAGTATTTCAACATCCCTCTCCAAGCATTATTTGTTCTCATCTTATTTATAGAAACTAATATCATTACATAGTGAAAATCCAATGAATTAACAAGGAATGACATCTTACATAATAATACAAAGATCCTACCTAAAGTATGGCATTTGCAAGGCTTGTGTGCAGTTATTTCTCTTCAATGGATTGATGGCAAGCAGGGTACCAAGAAGTTGTAACATGCTTTCATTGGCAGCTGGAAAGAGGTCTCGTAGAGGAGAGCCTTCTAAATGCTTGAATGATACATAATCTGGCAGTTTGCATCTCTCCTATTCAAATATACATTAAAACTAAATCAGGTGAAAGTTTCATAGCACACAAAAATATATGCACATATTCTAATAAAATGTTAAAGTTTTTTTTTCTTAATCTTATTTCAGTTCCTATCTAGAATGGTACAAATTACATGAATCCATATAGAGATATCTGAAGTTTATGGATATGATGAGAATACCTCTGCAGTATTTATGACTAGTAATGTTCACTATTACTAAACATCCTTGACACCACTTTATACACATAAACTGAAAAATATGTACCGGCCATGTTTCATCTGTGGGAGTGCCTAAGGCTGTGAAGATTTTGGTGAGCTGGTCCAGATCTGAATCTCCCGGAAAGTATGGGCAACGTACCAACATTTCAGCTAAGATACATCCCACAGCCCACATGTCCACACCTACACCGTAAGAACGACTCCCAAACAATAATTCAGGAGCTCTGTCAAATAAAAGAGAAAATAAATAAACAAATTAATCAATCTATTCCCTAAGCCTCTATTGCAGAAGACGCACAGCTCCCAGATAACCAGCAAGAGCCATCAGGCAGGCTCACTGGTCACTTTGGGATGAAATATTGTGTTGTTACCTTGGGATTGTTAGAGTAGGGCAGTGTAGGATGAAAGAAGGAAGAATTCTGGACATTCACATTTTTAGGGGAGAAAATGGGGATATGTTGGATAATTTTTAGGTAGTGGGGAAATTGACAGTGGAGGAAAAGTGGAAAAAGATAAAAAGGGTAGAAGGTAGACAGGTGCCAAGATTAAACAAATTGAACAAGAATGAAAAGGAGAATGAATACCAGAAGGTGAGAGAAGAGTAGGGATGGTGAGGGATAAAGGGTAAGTAGGAGTAGAAAAGGAATAGTATGTTTCAAGGGGGAAGTGACAAAGTGTGCAAAGATGATATATGGGATAAGGAGTATGGGAAGGAATAGAAGGAAAGTGAGTAAATGATGGGATGAAGAGATAAAGCCTGCAGAAATAGAGAAGAAGTGAGCATATGTGGATTGGTTGCAAGATAGGACTAGGAGAGCATATGAGAGGTACAAGAAGAAAGAAGTAAAATATTGGTTGAGGAAGGCAAAGAGGAGAACACGTATAAAATGGAGAAGTATGACAAGATTTTCTATCCATCTCTATACCAAGGGTCTTTTCCTCCCTATATGAGAGGTAGCCAAGTCAAAGGCACACACCCACTTCCACCCATTCCACTCTCATCCAACACCCTTGTTTCCCTATCTTAGCTCTTCATGGGTGAACGGTCATTCCTGTCTTCTGCTCACTGCCTGGGTCAGAAGCAATGCAGCAAGACACAGTACATCCACAGCAAGGCCACTTCATTTACAGTGACCCCTCTCTCAATCCCTTATTGCAGAAATTAGAGAAGATGGGGAAATATCCCTTTGGCCCATGTCAAATTATCCATACACAACCATCCTCCACTTACCTCTACCCCTTGCCTTCTCCCTTCCTTGCTCATCAGACATTCCCCTCTTGCTCAAAACCCCTTTCAACCTGTCTATCCCTCTCATACTCAGTCATGCCCTCAAGTTCAATTCATCCACCTTTGTTTTCCACACCTCTTTTACTAATTTTTCTTCGCTCATTCTTTCCTGTGTCCAAACTATCCCAATAATCTTTTATCAGCCCTATTTGTCAGCTTCATTTCCACCCCTCATCTCCTCTTCCCTTCCTTATTTTCTTACTCTATAATCTCCTCTTTGTATCCATTCCCAGATGCCTATTTCTCATGACTTTTCATTCAATCCCCAAGACATTTATTTGCTTCTCTCAATCTATAGATTACCTCCATCCCAATTCCTATTGTGCCACATGGGACCTCAAATACTTAAAACTGTCATCTTCCTCCACCCTCTCTCATTAAAAACTTACTTCCAACTCACTGCCATCTTCTCCTCTTGTAAATCTCATTACCTTACTTTTACCCATATTCACCTTCAACTTTCTTCTATCACATACCTTCCCAACTGCCATCATTAACTGCTTTAATCCTTCCAGTTCTCTCACTGCCTCCTCTTCCATTATCATCTCTCCATCTGCAACTTTTACCTTTTCTTCTCTACTTGATTCGCCTCCTCTTCCTCTTTTAATTTCTTTCCAAAACATATTTTTATTACTTTCAAAATTTTCTGTCATACTCTTACCCCATTTCACATCTGCTCTCCTCTTTGCTTCCTTTATCTTATGCTTAACTTCCCTTCTCTTTACTTTGTACCTCTCATATGATTCCCTCATCCTAATTTGTAGCCAATCTATGAAAGCCTGCTTCTTCTCTTCTACACCCTTCTTTGCTTCCTCATCCCACCACTCACTACCCTTCCTTCTATTTCCTCCTGCCCTCCTTGTTCCACACACCATCTTTGCACACCTTATGACTCCCTTCTTGAACCATCCCCATTCCTCCTCCACTCCTAGTTCTACTCTATCCTTCACTCCCTCCCACTCCTCTCTCAGCTTCTTTTTATACTCCTTCTCCTTTTCTTTCTCATTTAAGCAGTTCACTCTAAGTACCTCCCTACCTTCTGCCCTTTTCCTCTTTCTCCACCTATTCTCCACTCTCAATTTACCTTCCACCAGAAAATTATCTGATATTCCCCCACTCTCTCCCCTTAGAACATTTACATCCTTAACTCTTCCTACCATACTCCTGGTCACCACTATATAGTCCATTAATGCTCTTTCAGCCACCCTTCCATCCACCACCCTCTCTCATGTGTACTTATGCTTGACTTTCTTCCTAAACACTGTATTTGCTATCATCAACTCTCTTGGAACAATACATGAATTTAAATCTGATAATTGAAAACCAAGGATATAGACTACATTGGAACTGCACATGAATTTGAGGATAGGAGTATGAGTTGGGACCCAATGAGCATTGCTTCTTTACTGTATACTACAGTTAGGTAAATACATGGGAAATATGATGACAGAATATCCCCCTCCACCACCATAAGGAGATCCAGAGGAGGTAGTCACAGAAATAGTGAAGGACAAATTCAAGGGAACAGTGTCAAGGAGAGGCAACTATAGTACAAAACTATTATGATTCCTTTTATGTGTGGAGATTTTTAAACACAGACAAATTATGTGTGGCTTAGGTCTGTAGAGGAACCTCAAAACTGTTCCTAAAATACTGGCTGTATGTTACCATGCAGCCAATACCCTAGTGTATATATATACCATAAGGCCCATTCTGCCTTATGAAGAGGGATAGATCAAAGAATGTACCCATTCTTCTTCCATATTATACCCATCTAAAACCCATCTGTTGTGCCTTTTATCTTGGCTCCTTGTGGATAAAGGGTCATTCATGTCTCCTGACTACTGTTTAGGTCAAGAGGCAATTCAGCAAGGCACTGCACTTCCACAGCTGACTCAAAAACCAAAGCTGGCTTATCCCCACCCCTTCTTTCATGGTCACACTTCCCTACCATTGGATCAAGAATATACAGAACAAACAAGATTGATTCTTATGGGAAAAACATGACAGAAATGTAAAATTTTGTCACACATAATCTCTTCAGGCATTTAACCCTCATGTAACTCAAAAATAAACTAGGCTTTCTGGTTGGAGTCCTCCTCCCAGACCCTCTTATGCTTTAACTTTTCTGAGATAAAACTGCAGTCTCCTCACTCCACCCACTTTAATCACCTTCTATAATATGTATGGTAACATGGCAACATTCTTTTCCCCCACCACAGAGGTAGTATGTCTATATATATAAAAAACTTACTAACATTTCTAAAAGGGCATTACTTGAGCATGTATTTTTGAATGACTAACTCATGCATATAGATGTCCAACTATATGTTAAAAGGTAAAAGAATTATGCAATAACTAACCAGAACAGTAATTAATAGAGGGAAGAACTTACCGATACCACCTGGTAACTACTTGGTGTGAATATGCTCTATTAGGGGAACCAAAGAATCTAGCCAATCCAAAGTCTCCGATCTTCAAAATCCCATCACTGTTCACCAAGAGGTTGTTGGGTTTCAAGTCCTGTTACGAGAAAAGAAATTACGAGCTAAGTAACTCTACAACATCCAAAGTTTACCATGGAGTCGTAGTAAACCACTTCAGTACATCTCAAATTCTCACTTGCAGCATTGACTACATGTAATTTGCATCTCATTACTTGCATTATGAAATATAAAGTCACAATTGTATTACTCGTTCTCTTTTACTCTGAGTAATAATAAATGGTTGGGAATGGTTTTATGCCTTTTTCTTTTTGGCTACCTCCCTTGTAAGGGGAAAAAAGCCTTGGTGTATATATATATATATATATATACATATATATATATATATATATATATATATATACATATGTAATAATAAACACAGAAAACATTATCAAACCAGGTCACAGAATCTGGGGGTAACTCACATACAACTACAAAATATATATATATATATATATAAAATCAAGATGCCGATTCTGGCATCCTTGTGTACCCACTTGCACCTCATGATGCCTACATAGGTGTTATCGTACTCAAGTGGTTAACACTAGACATTTCCTACAAAACAGCATTGGAAGAAGTAAGAACCAAATGTGAAAAACCAAATACCACTAAATTTGAATATGAACTAATAACCGTCTGGGGAGGGTCTGAAGAAAGTTGCCTTTGGGCAGAGAACCTGCACCATCAAAAAGATATTCCAGGAAAGCAAAGCAATGTAGAAGAGACACTCATCTACAACCTAACACCAACCTTACTCCCACCTGGAAATGTAGCCTCATAAGACTGCTACCTGGTGCCTGGATCAAACCCAAGCTCCAAAGATGGATTAACAGATACAATACACTGACATTATCAATGAAGGTTAGGAACACAAGATACCATTTAATACCTGAAATTATAAATTCAAAATTTTCTGGGCAAATACCCTCATCTTTTTATTTTGTATACTTTTTCTTTATCCATTTATCCACATTATATATAATTTATTTAAATTGTTGCTATGAAATAACTTAGTTTGGCTCACCTCCTATTTCCCTACACTATCTCTATCTCCAGTCCCCTGTCCATTATCCTCTCATTTACCTCCTGCACCACTCCATGTACACATTAAACAACAATGATAACATAACACATCCCTGACACAGCCCTACCTTCACCTCAAATCACTCTCTCCATTCCCAATCCTAACACAGGCTATAATACTCTCATAAAAACTCCTGTTATTAACAGCTTTCCCCCAATTCCATATCTATGCAATTCCTCCCACAGTGCCTTCCTGTCTACCTTGTCAGCTTTCTCCAAATCCATAAAAGTCTAAAAAAACATCCTTACATCTTGACAAAAAATCTCACAAATCTGCTTTACCACAAAAACTTATCCATGCACGCTCTACTATTCTTAAACCCACACTACTCCTCTCCAGTTATTCCTTCAGTTCCTCTCTTAATCCTCTCAAATAACACTCCCATAAGCCTTTCTAACTATGCTAAAAAAAAAAAAAAAAAAAAATCCTTCTAAAACTACTACATTCACATGTCCCCTTTCCCTTTGTTAACTGGAACTATACATGCACTCCTCAAGCACCTTTACCTTCCTTAGAGACACATTAAACGACTCCACTAGCTAATCCACTATAACCATATCTACTTTTTTCAGACAATCCACATGATATCCACGACACCCTAACCCCTATATATCAAGGGATTTTCTCCCCCTTACAAGGGAGGTAGCCAATTCAAAATGCACATACCCACATACCAAAGAATAATACATCAAAATAATTATGAGTAAACAGAGGAAGAATAAGGAACACAAGTGAAACCATTATACAGTATAGGTACATATCAGAGAAAATGGGGTGCCATTGGGAAAGCATTACCTCAGCAATGTTAACACATGCAAATGAAGGTGCAAGCAAATTGGAGAAAGGAAAAAAGTCATCAAGTCTTCATTTATATAAAGTTTGTGTAGATTGTAAGTGGTATACATGGCGAATGAAGTCCTGATATTCATGTAGCAACAGAAAGGAAGAATGAAGGCTACAGGAAGCAGATTAAAGGATCTTACTGGTACTGTTAAGGTAGCTGAATGTTCAAAAACACTATTTGTGAATATTATGACCCCCTGTTCTTTGAGTAAAATTTTTTCCATAAAAACTCACACTAAACACAAGTATATATGGTATATACCAAAGGATTCTTCCAACACACTACTGCATGCCAGACCCCGACATACATTCATCTGAATCTTCTCTCCTTCGAGAGGACAGAGTCCACCTGGCCAGGCTGTGGTGTGGTTACCATCCAGCCATTACTTGAAGTGGATGAATGAACACATTGCTGATATCCATCCATTATGTAATACTTCACTCCATACTATTCAACACATTATGAAAGTCTGCATTGTACCCAATCACACACACCAACAGCACAACATTTACTCTATTAGGGATTTATAGGAAAATCCCATTCCAGCCATGGCAGTCTAAGGAATGTCATCATCATCATCACCCCTATAAGGAAAGTAGCCAAGTCAAAGGCACACATCCACTCCCACCCATTCCACTCCCTTCCATCACCTCTACTTCATAATTCTGGAAACAAAATTAGGACAATATATTCAAATACATGTTAGGATTTCACCCATGCATCTATAGTTTTGAATCACCCTGAATACTTGAGTTCAGTTCTGCCATCAGCATTTTCACCACAAAGTTCTAATCAACATTTTGTTTACTGGTAGATGATCTTACTTCACTGAAAGGCTCACTATACTTTTTTTTTTCTTTTTTCTTTTTTTTTTTAGCAATTTTATCAAATTCCTTTGAGAAATAGCCCATGGGCTGAAGAAATCAAGATATCAAGCCATGAATTTCACTAATTCAACAGCACTTGAGTGGTCCTTACCCTGTGTAATATCCAATGGAGATGCAAATATTCAAGGCCTCTGAGTGTCTGGATCATGTAAGCTTTGATATTGGCTGGCGTTAAAATTATGTTGTCCGTGTCTCGAATGATTACCTGAAACAGTGGGAAAACTGAAATAAGGGTATGAAAATCATAGGGGCACATTTTTATTTTTACAAGAAAAATAAAATACTCACCATAATTTAATTTCAAAGGGTAGTGATGGCATTTTTCATCTGTAAAAGTAATGCTTACATTAACTTTTAATTTTTTCATTATAACCTCTATTCCATTTCCTAAAAAGTGAGAGTTCCATCTGACACACCATAATTTGCAGGTTTCACATTTGTAGTTTAATTTTTTTTATATGTTATTTGGTGTTGAATATATATATTTCTTTTTACCATTATGGCTGTTCATCATCATGTGATTTGTTTTCCACATACACACTCACGCACTCTCAAGTGCATCACCATGGTCAAGCTGGTCAGCCATCTTGTCTATTACATAATTACCAGTGAATCCAAACCACATTTGTAAATTACAACTCACACCAGTCAGATGAAAGAAAGAGTTGAGTAAGCAAAACTATATATCTTGATTGTTAACTGCAATCCTCTTCAGTAGTACTACTGAAGAGAATTGCAGTTAGCAATTGAAATATATAGTTTCGTTTACTCAACTTTTTCGTCTGACTGTGGTGTTAGTTGTGATATATATACATATATATATATATAATAAATATATATATATATACAGTATACATATGGGTCCCAGTGATCAGATTTACATTTATCAACCACAATTCACTTTAAGGGGGGGCCACCCCTGAAAACTCCTTGGGCTCATATCTCACTTCTGGTTCATTCAATTGCTTTGAAATTTAAATATCTTGTTCACTGGTATGAAGGAATGCTATTCTATAAATTTCATCAAATTTGGGTGAAGGGTAGTGGCTACAAAAACAATTTTTTTTTTTTTTTTTTTACCTCAAAATTAATTTTTCACTTAGTTGCTTTGAAAATTTTATCATAGAAACTGTTCATATATTTACATTTTGAAGGAATTAGGTTTTCAATATTTTTGTTTTATCTTCGAAGGAAAAAAAAATAAATAAATAGTCTTCTTTAGGGCTCCTGAATCTTTTTTTTTTTTTTTTTTTTTTACAAATTAAAAAATTTAATTCCTACAAAAGATTCTATTTTGTTGAAGTATATAATGATACCTAACTTAAGTTAATCAGAGTTTTTACCAATTTTGTGAGATTATTTGAAGTCCAAAAAACAACATTTCGAGATATCGTCTTCTTTTTCAATTTTTTCCTTGTCTTGCCATGTGTATGCATCTGATTGGCATGGAATTTTCACATATGATTGTGTATACATTGTTGACCTAGTGGACAATGATGAGGCATTTGGTCCCCCTTTCTAAATAAAGTATTAATCATTCATAGGTGATAAGCCAGGCAGCGGTAACACACACTCCCCTTCATCTCTGCTAGTTTCTCCTTGGTTAGAAGCATCTTGATGCCTTTTCTTTCTCTCTTTACCCTTCTTGAGGTTGGATATCTTCACTATTGCAAGCTTACATTTGCAGGTCATCTTGTAAGACAAATATAAGAGAAATATTGTAGGAACACAGCGTAACAACCTCTCTGATGTCTACGTAGTTACTGAAGAGGCCTAGCTAGGAAGACCACACTCTGCGGGGAAGGGATGCCTTTTGTCGAAATTTATATAAAGAAAAAATTATTTTAATGATAGTCCTATGTAGTTATAAGCATTGAATGATACCTCATTTTCTAGTGCACACATCATGCTATGATGTCCGGGTCATTTAAATTGGCATCTGGGGGCGAATTATTTATATATTTATATATATTTATATATATCTATATATCACTATATCTATATATATAAATATTCAAGTGATACTTTCAGGTAGCAATGACGGGGGGAGCGAATAAAACTGAAAAATTATATCTAAAAAATATTTGTGGAAAATTCACTGGGGTAGGCCCCCCCCCCAATTCTAAGCCATCAACATCGAGGAACTCAAAGGAAGCATACATACAGAAATTGATATGTGGTCAAACGAAGGACTCGAAACCCCACTCACACGTAACAAGTGACCACTGACTTCGAGTTCCTTGACTTTGATGGCTTAGAATTGAAGTGAATTGTGGTTAATAAATATATATATACAGTGATCCCTCACTACTTCGTGGTTCAACTATCGCGGATTCACAACTTCGCGAATTTTCAAAATATATATGTGGAAAATATATCACAGTTTCTGGAAAATTCTAGAAAACTCACGATATATGAACACCTAAAATTTGTCATTAAATCCATGAAAATATTAATAATATTTCCTAGTCTAGGAACAACAAAACAAGCATAAGCAAAAAAACATATACAGGGGTATTTGAACTTGTAACTCGCATGACAAAAAAAATGAACCATCTAGAATGCAATGTGCATACAGTACCCACGTATCCTGTTGTTGAGAAAACTCAAAGCGTACCATCTCGGTGACAAAGTGCGTTGTAAAACAGGCTGTGACTGGTGCAATGGAGAGAGACGATGAATCACAGCTTTCTATTTCCTAATCTGGCCTGTGATCAGTGCTTTGACTGATGCTCAGATCCGGAGCATCTTCCCTTGTCTCTCTCTCGTGACCATTTCGCTTCAAGCTTTCTCGCCGAGCGGTTTACTGTACTACTTTATGCTGTGCTGTGATATATATATATTTTTTTTATTTTTTTGCATTGAACTTTACGTCTTCATCCCCTGCAATTGCTCCCAAGCATGCTGCTTCTTCCAAGGCTGGTACTGAGCCTAAACGCAAATGAAGAATGATGACAATCGCTGAGAAGGTGAAACTTCTGGATATGTTGAAGGAAGGGAGAACTTTCACTGCCGTAGCCCACCATTTTAGTGTGAATGAATCCACCATTCGCCACATCAAGAAGGACGAGGCTACCATTAGGAAGATGGCTCCCATCACCTTTAATAAGTCGGCGGAGAGAGTGGTTATAGCCCGTAATAAAACTATCATCCGTATGGAAGCTGCTTTGGCCGTATGGATAGCCGACTGCTGAAAGAAGAACATAGCCTTGGATATGAACATCATCCAAACAAAGGCTAGGAGCCTGTACGAGACTTTCGCCGCTAAGGAACCTGAGGATGAAAGTGGCGACCACGAACAGGAAGAAGACGAAGACGACGTAGAAGATTCGCAACCAGGGATGTCCAGTGATTCACAACCTAAAAAATGTCATTTTTCTGCTAGCAAAGGGTGTTTTGCTAAGTTTCAGAAATGCTTCAGCCTAAAAAGCATTTCCCTACATGGCGAGGCTGCTTCTGCTGACACAAGCGCTGCTGAAACATACACGAATGAAACTTTCAAGAAGATTATCTCCAGAGGTGGATATAAGCCCTAACAAGTTTTTAATAAGGACAAGACAAGCTTTTTTGGAAAAGAATGCCGTTGCGAACTTTCCTGTCCAAAGAGGAAGCAAAAGCCTCTGGCTTTAAAGCATACAAGGATTGTGTGACCCTCGTGATGTATGGCCATGCTGCGGGATTTTTGTTAAAGCCAGGACTTATTTACAAGTCTAAAATCTAAAAACCCAAGGGCTTTCAAAAACAAAAACAAGAATCTGCTACCCATACATTGGATGCACAATCCAAAGATGTGGATAACAAAGATGCTGACCTTCAACTGGTTCCACCAGTGTTTTATCCCAAAAGTCAAGGTGTATCTATTAGAGAAGGGCTTGTAAGTCCTTTGTAAGGGCACCATCCTACCCACACAATAGGTGGGAGTTTGAGATGTTAAACCATACTGTATCATCATCATAAGTATATAAATATATATACATATATATATATACAAATACATACATATATACATATACAGACGCTCCTCTACTTATGTTCATTCGTTTTACGTTTTTTCTATTTTATGTTTGAACTAAAAAAAAATTGTAATTTTTTTTTTTAGTTTAGCGCGCTCTCCGTAGTTCAAACGATACTTACGCATGACGCTGCGTCCATTGTTTACATGGCACAAACGACAGACTGAACGTGCCTTGCCTCCTCCTCCTCCTCCACCATCTCAATTTATGTTGCTTGAATTTATTTGAAATTAATGTTATTATTTTACAATGTTATGTTTATAATTAATGATTTAGGGGTGTTTTATAAGATACGGTAATAGAATTTATGGATGTATAGTACAGTAACAACTTACGTTCATTTTCACGTTACGTTCGGCCGTTCGGAACCTAACTAAAACGTAAGTTGAGGAGCATCTGTATATATATATATATATACACAGTACTACCTCTCATTAATGGACTAAAAGGGGGGGTAACGGTTTCCGTTGATGTGAATAATCCGTTGATTTGGAGTAGTTTTTGGGCGGCATAGTGATTGCACAGCACTAAACAACAGCACCAAAAACACCGAAAACACAGTAAAAACACCGCAAACAGCTAATCAATGTCCATTAATGAGAGGTAGTACTGTATATATATACAGTAGAAGCCTGATTTAATGAACTAATTCAGCTAAGGTCAAGTCCGCTAAATTGAATTTTCTGTTAAATTGAGCGAGTGCCCATTGGTGTAACAGTGTTACCAGAGCGGATTGTAAAAATGATACGTACCTAAATATTCCCTAGTGTACACACACACACACACACAGTATATGTATTATTGTAAGTGAATTATAGGCAGCACAATCGTGAATTGCAAACGAACAACAATGTGCAGTAATTTGTTGCAACCTGTGTGTGTGTGTGTGTGTGTTGTGTAACAATGATATGGGCTGTCTGTGACTTTCGGGGAATATTAGTCATAGCTTCGTGTTTGGTTCAATGTACATAATTCTAGCGATTAATAGGACTGGGCAGTTGGTTTTTGGATATTGAGCGTTATTGTTGTGTTGTTGCAGAAAACGTAGTTTGTTGTTATAGAAGTGTTTTTCGTGGTGATTACTCTCGTGTACTGATTTTGAATTTTCCCATCAACTTACTGTTTCATTATTTTGTTTTCCTATTATACCATCTATTTCTACTTGAATATATTTCTGCTACAATTATACTTTATACATATACTGAATTATATATTATTGTATATTATAGTACGTATATATATATTTATATACCTCCAAAATACTAAATTATAAATTTTTCCTTGACTCCACCACCACAATCTGTAACATTGGACTCTGAGACACACATGTGGCCAGTTGACGGAAAATGCTCAACTTAGCGGACCGTTCCCGCTAAGTTGAGCTATTTCTGTAGACACACGTCTGGCCTAGGCTAGTGGAAAATGGTCAACTTAGCGGACCATTTCCGCTAAGTTGAGCATTTTCGTTATTGCTATTTGCAGTTCGCTAATTTGAGCTTCCGCTAAATTGATATCCGTTAAATCAGGCTTCTACTGTATATATATACATATTTTAGGGGTGTGCCAATTAATCGGCATCGGGATTAGCAAGAACCGGGACTTTTTTGGTGAATCAGCATCAGCGAGAATTGGCATTTTTTAATAGGATTCGGCATCGGAAATATTTTGCCAATACCAATGCTAATAACGGCACAAGCAGGAGTAAATGTTTGAGCAAATTATATTTATAATTTTTTGTATTTCTTATAAAGTCAACTCTCAATCAACATGAGGGTTATGTTCCTGGAAACATCATGTTAATCAAAATTGCGTTAGTTAAACATATTTTTCCCATAGGAAAAAATGGTAATGGGGTGTTAGGTTCCTGGACACTGGGAAAGTCTTGTCTATTTTGGGATTTTATTACTCTGAACTTGAGCACATTATTAATACATTTGTAGGTTACAGAAACACCAAAAACACACATTCTTTGTATTCATTTGTAATACACAGTTATTTTTTCTGTGTGTGCACTTGTCACCAGCCACTCTCGTCACCAGCAACTCTCTGCCTCTCTCCTCTTCCTCCGACTCCCGGGCACTCTTCGTTAAAAATCAGTTTATCATTAATTGTGGGTTGGTGACAGTTTTCTTTTTTGTTTTGGTGTAGAACAGAAAACGAGTTTACAATCTCTAACTAAATTATTCATTTCTCTGTAACAATTTTTCAAGCTTTAATGACTTATAATCACAGTCCATACATTTAAAAATTAGTTTACCATAAATTGTGGGTTGGTAGCACCATTTTCTTTTTTGTTTTGGTGTAGAACAGAAAACGAGTTTACAATCTCTGACTAAATTATTCATTTCTCTGTAAAAAAATTTCAAGCTTTTATGACTTATAATCACGGTCCATACATTTAAAAATTAGTTTACCATTAATTGTGGGTTGGTGACACCGTTTTCTTTTTTGTTTTGGTGTAGAACAGAAAACGAGAGTTTACAATCTCTAACTAAATTATTCATTTCTCTGTAACAATTTTTCAAGCTTTTATGACTTATTATCACGGTCCTTATCTTTAACACAGACACTTCCACTCACAGTGCGGGCTAGCTTCAGACTGAGATCAAAACAGAGCGCGGGAGACTGACCATGTGGAGGCCCTCTCTCTCAGTGCTCTTACCGCCAAATTCAAATTGTGTTAAATCAAAATTGTCATGTTATTTAAAAAAATTTCCTTAAAAATTAACTCGTGTTAAATCGAAAACACATTAGTTAAACTCGTGTTAATTGCGAGTTGACTGTGCAGTATAAAATTAAACTAAAAATAATATACATATCTTTGAAACAGCAAAGTTTCTACAACAGAAATTAAGCAAGAGTAATATGGGAGTAAATCATCTGGGCACCCATGGACTCAATTGATTTTACCCGCTTATAAGTGCAAAAAATGAGTGGACGGATTTACTCCCACTTACTCTGCAGCAATTTATAGCCAAATGAATCATTTATAACGAATTTTTTATGTATTTTGATAAGTAAATATATAACAGTACATCTTTATGCATTTTGGCTTAATAGTTCGCTGTAACTCAAAAATAAAATTTTTGTAAGTAGAACTTGGAGGCTTAAAAATCGCTGAATTAAAAACATCTGGCATCTATAAGTAATATCTCATGTATTTTATTAGTGTTTCTAAAGTTTATACTAAGATTTGTTTTGTCTAATAAGACGTTATTATAGTTCAACAACGTAATAAAAAGTATTACCTAAATTTTTTGTTTTATGCATTTATGCATTGTTTTAGTGATTATGTACTACTGGCTTATAGAATAAAATCACTAATTAAATATGCTTAGTGATGCTGGTTTAAAAATATTTGTAAACAAGAATTTTTGATGGAAAGTACATAATATCCCCGTCTGGGGTATTGGCTGCTTGTTATTGTGGCAAAGTAGCATGCAGTCGATACTTTAGGGACTATATGGAGCGCTCCTACGATCAGAGCCTCACATCATTTTGTCTATGATAGAAGAAATTCTGTTCATAGAGAAATGATGACACTTTTATACTACGACTGTCCCTCCGTTATGCTGTCCCCCAACCCCTTGTTGCTGTCCTGTACCATTTCTCTGAGTATTCTCTTTCTGATTGGGGGATTTCCCTGTGGTGGGGGAAAAGAATACTGCCACCAAGTTTTCCCACTTGGATCGTAAGAGGCGAGAAGAAAGGGACGGGGAGAGGGACTAGGCATCCTTCTCCCTGTAGCCCCAAGGGGCAATTACCTAAAATGAAAAGAAAAGGCATAAGGGGTGCTGGCGGGCCTCGGGCCAGCACCCTAAGGTTTGGGTATTTTAATGTGCATGGATGTGGTACAGATGAGAGTAAAAGGGAAGAGATAGGTAGTATGTTTGTGAGAAGAAAGTTGGATGTGTTGGCTTTGAGTGAAACTAAGTTGAAAGGGAAGGGTGAGTGTATGTTTGGGAGTGTAAGTGGGAGGTTATCAGGAGTGAAGAGAGGGCGAGGGAGGGAAGGGGTGGCTATTCTAGTAAGTGAGGAGATAGGTAAAGGGGTAGTGGAGTGGAAGGAGGTTTCCTCAAGGATAATGTGGATGAAGGTGAAACTGGGAAAGGAGATGTGGGTCTTTGTAAGTGCATATGGGCCGGGCAGTGAGAAGAGCATGGAAGAAAGGGAGGCCTTTTGGATAGATTTAAATGAGTGCATAGAGGGTTTAGGAAGAAATGTCAATGTAATAGTACTGGGAGACCTTAATGCTAGAGTGGGAAACGGTCCAATCGATGGAGTGGTTGGGAAGTGTGGAGTTCCAGGAAAGAATCGTAGTGGAGAGTTGATGGTGGACATGTGTCTAGAAAGAGAGTTGATGATAGCAAATACAGTGTTTCGGAAGAAAGTCAAGCATAAGTACACATGGGAGAGGGTGGTGGAGGGAAGGGTGGTAGATAGAGCGCTAATGGATTATGTAGTGGTAAATAGGATTATGATAGGAAGAGTTAAGGATGTACATGTGCTAAGGGGAGAGGGTGGGGGAATATCAGATCATTTTTTGGTGGAAGGTAAGTTGAGAGTGGAGGGTAGATGGAGAAGGAGGAAAGGGACAAAAGGTAGGGAGTTTCTTAGAGTGAACTCCTTGAATGAAAAGGAAAAGGAGAAGGAGTACGAAAAGAAGCTGAAGGAGGAGTGGGAGGGAGTTAAGGATAGAGCAGAGATGGGTGTGGAGGAGGAATGGGGATGGTTCAAGGAGGGAGTCTTAAAGTGTGCAAGGATGGTGTGTGGAACAAGAAGGACAGGGGGAAATAGAAGAAAGGGTAGTGAATGGTGGGATGAGGAAACAAAGAAGGTTGTAGAAGAGAAGAAGCGAGCATTCACAGATTGGTTACAAAAGAGGACAGGGGAGTCATATGAGACGTACAAAGAAAAGAAAAGAGAAGTAAAGCAAAAGGTAAAGGAGGCAAAGAGGAGAGCAGATGTGAAATGGGGTAGGAGTATGACAGAAAATTTTGAAAGTAATAAAAAGATGTTTTGGAAAGAAATTAAGAGAGGAAGAGGAGGCGAATCAAGTAGGGAAGAAAAGGTAAAAGGTACAGATGGAGAGTTGATAATGGAAGAGATGACAGTGAGGGGAAGATGGGCAGAATATTTTAGGGAGTTGCTGAATGTGAAGGAGGATAGGGAGGGAAAGATAGCTGCAGTGGGAAATACGAAGAAAATGAGAGTGATGAGTGAGGAGAATGGAGGAGAAATAAGGAAGGATGAGGTGAAGGCAGTTGTAAAGATGATGAAAGCAGGTAAGGCACCTGATCTGGATGGATGTCATGCAGAATGTCTGAAAAAGGGAGGTTCAGTGATGGTGGACTGGTTGGTGAGATTATTTAATGTTTGCTGGAGAGAGGGTAGAGTACCGGAGGACTGGAGTAGTGCCTGTATAGTTCCTCTGTACAAGGGAAAAGGGGACAAGTGTGAATGTAGTAATTTCAGAGGGATTAGCCTGTTGAGTGTAGTAGGGAAGGCTTATGGGAGAATCTTAATTGAGAGGATTAGGAGAGGAACAGAAGGAGTAATTGGTGAGGAACAGTGTGGATTTAGGAAGGGTAGAGGTTGTGTAGATCAGATCTTTGTGGTAAGACAGATATGTGAGAAAGCTATAGGAAAGGGGAAGGATGTTTTTTGGGCTTTTATGGATCTGGAAAAGGCTTATGATAGGGTAGACAGAAAGGCACTGTGGGAGGTTATGCAGATTTATGGGATAGGAGGAAAGCTTTTGGGAGCTGTCAAGAGTTTTTATGTGAGTAGTAGAGCATGTGTTAGGATTGGAAATGGAGAGAGTGAGTGGTTTGAAGTAAAGGTGGGACTTCGTCAGGGATGCGTTATGTCGCCCTGGCTGTTCAACTTATACATGGATGGGGTGGTGCGAGAGGTGAATGCTAGGGTAGTGAGTCAGGGATTGGAGATGGTTAAAGAAAATGGAGAAAAGTGGGAGGTGAGCCAGCTGTTGTTTGCAGACGACACTGCGCTTGTGGCAGGGTCAGAGGAGGGATTGAGGAAGCTGGTGGCAGAGTTTGGGAGAGTATGTGATAGAAGAAAGCTAAAGATAAATGTGGGTAAAAGTAAGGTGATGAGATGTACAAGGGGTGAAAGTGGCAGTAGACTGGAAGTGAACATTAAGGGAGAGCGACTGGAGGAAGTGGATAGTTTTAGATACTTGGGTGCAAGTGTAGCAGGAAAAGGTGGAGTGAAGGTGGAGGTAGAATGTAGATTGAGAGAAGCGAGTAAATGCCTTGGTGGTTTGAAGAGTGTAATGAGGAATAGACATTTGGGAATGGATGCGAAGAGGAGACTGTATGAAGGAGTGATTGTGCCAACAGCACTGTATGGGGCAGAAACGTGGAACATAAGAGAAGAAGAGAGAAGGAGTTTGAATGTGTTTGAGATGAGGTGTCTGAGAAGTATGGTGGGGGTTACTAGGCTAGATAGAGTGAGAAATGAGGAAGTGAGGAGGAGAACAGGGGTGAAAAAGGATTTGGGAGATAGGGTTGATGAAAGAATATTAGGATGGTTTGGACACATGGAAAGAATGAGTGAAGAAAGACTAGTAAAAGAGGTATGGAAGGCAGATGTGGAGGGAGTGAACATGAGGGGACGTCCTAGGATGAGGTGGATGGATGGGGTGAAGGGGGCTTTGGGGAAGAGGGGAATGTCTGTTGAGGAAGGAAGGGAGAGGACGGAAGACAGAGGTGAGTGGAGAATGGTTGTATATGGATGATGTTGTGACTGCATGAGGAGGAATGGGCGGGGGGGGGGGGGGGGTGAGGTAGTATGTGTGAGTAAATTTTGACGCAGCCCGAAGGGATTTCTCCCCGTCCTCTCCTTATATGCAAAGGTCGCCGATTAAATGAAGCGGCCTTGCTGTGGATGTACTGTGTCTTGCGACACTGCTTCTGACCCAGGGCGGTGGGCAGGGTACAGGGATGACCCGTCATCCAGGAGGTGCTCAGATGAGAGGAAGGGTGGGAGGGGTGTGGAGTGTATTTAGGGATGAAATGGGTGGGAGTGTTTTTATGCCTTTCCCTTTTTGGCTACCTCCCTTGTAAGGGGGAAAAAGCCTTGGTATATGTATGTATGTACATAATAAAAAGTAGATACACAATTAAATAGTCAAAAAGTAGCCCAATCTGGCATGTATAAACCTACATAGATTATTATAAAGCAAGTAAAAATCATACTTCAATTACTTTACATTAAAACTGATATACCGCAATTATATAAAGTAGAGTCAGCATTAGCAACTAAGAGTGAATAGGAATTGGCATCAGTATTAGCAATTAAGGGTAAATAGGAATTGGCATTGGCATAAAAAATAAAAGCACACCCCTAATATATATATACATATACACAAACACATATACATACAGTGGTTGCAGAAAGTTTGAGTGCAAAATTACAAGCACCCAAACTTTTTGCTAAACTCATAACACAAAAAACACCCCATTTCCAATCAAATTTCCCCCCTATTTTTCAATGCTGCTGTCTGTACCGTTATTTAGACAAGATAACATGCACCACTTGGCAACTCTGTTTAGTCGCTCCTGGGACCATGCGGTGTTAGTTCATACACATCTCTCATGTAGACTAGTCGATTTCTTGTGGTGGTCTCTGTTTTTGTGCCTTGATATATCCATAATGGGAAGTGGTAAAGAGCTGGGAGGACACAACTGTTGCTATCATAACCCTCTATAAGGAGGGTTGTAAGTGTAAAGATATAGCCACTCATGTGAGAATTGGAGTGTGGCAAGTGCAAAAGTGGACCAAGAAATTTTAAGACAGAGGAGGCGACACCATTTCTACCCCCAAGCCTCGCTCTGGTTGGCCAAAGATATCTAATCGTACTTCTAAGGTTATTAGGAGGCAGTTGGATAAAGATCCAACAGTCACAGCTCAAAAACTGAAGGAAAATAACCCTGCACTGCTGCAGGGCATGTCTGTCAGATATATTTCTGATCATTTAGCCTCCATCTTGAAATTTCTTGGTCCACTTTTGCATTTGCCATTTATGAACTTATACAACAGTTTTGGTTCATCTTTGCATTTATCACCTCTTTCAAAATTGCTTTCTTCCTGTAATTTCTTGTATAGTCATTCCTAGCTTGTAAGCTTCTTTTGTTTTATTGCTTCTCTTTCTCCATTTTCCCTAAGCCACATCCCTGGCCTTCTTTGCAACCTCAAACTTTTTGTTAAACCAGTCTTGTTTCTGTTTCTTCCTTCAACTAGTCTTTGGCACATGTTTGTTCACTCCCAAGTTGTAAATGCCCAGAAAGATTTCCCATTTCCTCCTTATTCATGTGGTATTCAACAATTCCTCCGAGTTTGCTTCTTCAAAGACTTTTTTCTACCCTAAGTAATCTGCTTTCCTAAAACTGAGTCTCCCTTACCTATGTGATTCATTCCTTGGTTTTATTTATTCATCCCCCAGCTGAAATTCAATTGTTACATGGTCACTTTTCCCCATGAGCTGATAATGTCTGTCTCCTTGGTTAGTTACAGATCTAATCTTGTGAGAATGTCATCTCCTCTTACTCAGGTTACTTCCTCTACCCATTGGGTCATTGTGTTCTCCATTACTATAACAGGGTATTTCCCCTGGAATCTGCTTTGCCACTTGCTTTCCATTCCTCCCAGCTGACCTCACTGCAATTAAAATTTCCAATATGAACTATATTACTTTGTTCACTATTTTTCTTTAGGAAAAGAGCTTTATCCAATAACATTTCTTGATATTCAGCTTTATTTCAAGCCCTTGCCTTTAGGGGGACACATGCCACCATGAAGTCTTTTATTGTACCCTTTAGTACTAATCTTTAGGAGAATTGCTTCATCCTTGCTTTCACTTAGATTTCCTTCTTCCACTTTTATGTCACTTCTCCCCACAAACATTATCCCTCCACCCAATTTATCTCGGTCTCTTCTGCAGGTGAACCTATTATTCCTTAACTGTAGGGCAACATTTTTTGTGAGTTTTGACTCTACTAGACATAATATGTCAGGCTTGTTTATCCTAGTCATTTATCTCCAAACTAGCAAACAGTAAACCATCTACATTAACATATGCTACTCTTAAGTTTCCTTGTAATGTTGCCTTTGCAGTACTGCCTTCCTGCATTTTAGAAACCATCTCCTCACCTTCTGATTGACACCTTGCAAAAAAAACCTCCTTCCTCCTATCATTTTTGGCTTTGGTTTTCTCCAACAGCTTTCTTATCTTTATTCATTCCTCTTCGTTAGCATCTTTCCTAATCCAAATATTTTCCAACTTTTCTTCTCGTGCTAACTTCCAAGACTTGCTGGTTACTTCTTTTGCCATGGCTTGTGACTTGAACTTTATTTTCATTGGACATGTGCTATTTTTCTTATACTTACCTAACCTCCATGTGCTATCAATCTGGTCTATCCAAGTCCTTCCCTAGAGCTGCCAAGGTAACTTCCCTATTCATTTCCATTTCTTGTTCATGGCATAATTTCCATGAGGTGATGTGTTCTGGGCAACCAAAGAATAATATGCATCTAGACTTGTCAACTACATCTCTGACAAGAGATTTTTTTTTTTTTTTTTTATAAACTTGACTGTTCCTTCTTCCAAGCTATCTCTTCCCTGCTGCTCCATGATCTTTTTAAAGGTTACTCTATCTCTCCTATCCTTTTTTACCTCCATTGTTTTCGAGGAGATTTTTTCCTCTCATTTGTCATTCATTCTCCCTTCTCAACTTATCAATCTCTGCTTTCTGAGTCAGGTTTGTTCCCTTTTCTTGCTCAAGTTTTTGCTCCAGATCATGCAATCTAGCCTCACGGGATTTAATTAAATATCTAAGTCTTTTCAACTTACCTCTATGGTAGAGTACCTAACTTGTAACTTATCTTTTTTTCTCTAATTCATTTCATGCACTACATTGATCAAGTTTTTCAATTGACTTATTTTTTTGGAAAAAAAAAAAAAAAAAACATCAGTGATGTAAAGAAACTAGAATTAATTTTTATCTTTTATTTCCTATCATGCATGGCTTCTGAATCTCTCCAAAGTTGGAATCAGCAATGTTTTGGCTCTACTATGACCCTGAAAAGCTTTGCTTCCTTCCTAATCCATTCAATTTATAAGTAATTTCATCTGGCTTTGCCTGTTAAAGGCAAATCTAGGATCGTTACTTCACGTCACTGTCATCTACACTGTTGCGACACAGTGAAAATCACCATTTTTCCTTCTAGACTCTCTCACAAAGTTAAAACCAGCAATATTTGCATCTACTGTGACCTTGAAATAGCGTTGCTTCCTCTCATCTACTCAACAGGCAATCATTTCCATATAGCTTTGCCTACTAATGACAAATCTAGAAGCATCACTTCAAGTCGCCACTGCCGCTAAGTGTGTACTTATGCATGTAGATTCGAGTACCCTTAAAATCATGTTGAATAATTACTTAAGAACATTTCGAGTTACAAATGGCCATTCGGAACATAACTTGCTCCTAACTCAAGGAGTACATGTATATCTATGTATATACACTTTATCATCTTTCACCCTCTGGACATTGGAACTACATGTCATGTCAGCAAGTAATCATGAACCTTTGACAGTGTTTTCTTTAACTTTCTTTGATTTTCCTCAACAAGAGCTACCACAAGAGTCGGTAAAGGGGGTCTGTTTCTGTCACTAAGAGGAGAGCTGGTTCCAGTTGTCAGTTCTCTTTAAGTGAAAAAGTATGTGTATGTGTGTGTGAGGGGGGGATAGTGTTAAGATGACAGTTTTTGGTCCCAGTTGACTGGGGATTCCGTGCCAGCCCTTCAAGGATGAACTTCCATACAGAGGAGAGGGTATCAGTAGGTTTGAAATGGGTAACAGAAAACTTATTTTTTCCAACATCCATCTTACTTGACCATTATCAGCAGGTACCTATCATTGGTCCTGGCTTAAAAATACTGTATAAAAAAGAATGGTAGTGATGGCAGTGTTAAAGTAAATAAAAATATTCTAGAACTGGGCAGAGAAAAGCACATAAGCAGCATGTATTGCTGAATATAGAAGGATCTAACTTTCAAACTACAGCCTGTTTTGGGGAATAAATGCTATATTACATGCCACAGAATATAATAGTTTAAGCAATTATAAATCACTCAAATAATAAAATATGATTCCTGTACCTACCTCTAAATCAGTGTCCATGAAGTCAAAAACAAGTGACACATTAGATTTGTACCCAAACACATCCAACAACCCAATGAGATTCTCATGGTGAACCTCCTGCAACAACTTGATCTCTCTCAGAGCTGTTCGATTGATGCCATCTCGTGCCTCCTCTCTACTTCCTAATTTTATCTGTTGAAACAATTTTAATAAATGAGCCACACACAAAATCCTGCACTAATTGTATTTTTTCTAACACTAATAAAGTAACTTGAATATTCAATAAATTACAAAGATTAAATGTGTTATCTTCACCTGAATAAAGTTAAATGACAGCAGCAAGAAACTCATTCTGGAGTACTGGCATGCAGCCAATCCTTTAGGGACTATTTTGGGGTGTCCCTAGAGCCTGGAGCCATACACAATTTGTCTATGTTAGAGTAAAATCTCTACTCATAGAGGAATGTTGTTACTATAGTACAACAACTGTCTCTCCTTTATGTTGCTCCCTTAACTGCCCTTTACCACTTCTATGATCATTTCTTCCTATCCATGGTAGGGGGAATGGGGTGGAAAAATTGTCACCTATGATTCTCAAGCGAGTCATTAAATGGAGGGAAGAAGTGGCTCTACTGGTAAGTAAAAGTGCATGGTGGGGTGGAGGCAAGTGTCTTTAAGGTTAATGTGGGTGAAGATGAAACAGGGATGGGGGATGGGGGTTTTGTGAGTGCATGTAGACCTGATAGTGAAAAAAAGTAGAGAAAAGGGATTTTTTTAAAGATACATTTCAATGAGCATTTTGACTATTTTGGACAAAATGTGAATGCAGTGGAGTTGGGGTATCTCAACACTAGAGTAGAGGATGAACCAATAGACTGTATGAAGGAGTGATTGTGCCAACAGCACTGTATGAGGCAGAAACATAGAACATAAGAGAGAAAGAGAGAGGGAGTTTGAATGTGTTTGAGATGAGGTATCTGAGAAGTATGATAGGGGTACCTAGGCTGGATAGAGTGAGAAATGAGGAGGTGAGAAGGAGACTGGGGGTGGAAAAGGAGCTGGGAGATAGGGTGGATGAAAACATATTGGGATGATTTGGACACATGGAAAGAATGAGTGAAGAAAGACTAGTAAAAGAGGTGTGGAAGGCAGATGTGGAAGGAGTGAACATGAGGGGGCAACCTAGGATGAGATGGATGGATGGGGTAAAAGGGGCTTTGGGGAAGAAGGGAATGTCTGTTGAGGAAGGACAAGTAAGGACAAAAGATAGGGGTGCATGGAGAATGGTTGTATATGATGATGATGTGATCCATGAGGTGGAATGGGTGGGGGATGGGAGGTGAGGGAGTATGTGTAAGAAAAATTTGGCGCAGCCCGAGGGGATTTCTCCCTGTCTTCTCCTTTTCTGCATGAGGGGACGGAGAGGGGGGGGTCGCCAATTTAAGAAAGTGGCCTTGCTGTGGATGTGCTGTGTCTTGCAACACTGCTTCTGACCCAGGGCAGTGGACAAGATGCAGGGATGACCCATCATCCAGGAGGTGCCAAGATAAGAGGGAGGGAAGAGGGTGGAGGGGAGTGGAGTGTGATAGGGATGGAATGGGTGGGAGTGGTTTTTAAGCCTTTGTTTTTTGGCTACCTCCCTTATAAGGGGGAAAGAGCCCTTGGTATATGTATGTATGTATTAAGTGTTAAAGATATCGATCAATCATAGAAATAAAAGTGCACATTCTGTGACATCAGTTTTTGTTTTGTTTACAAATGCATCAGTCAATTAGTCATGGATAGACATGAATTCAAAGACAAAAGAAAATAGAAAAGAAAGTAGTTTAGGCAAAGAGAAAAGATATGAGGTAGACAAGATAGAAAGTGCAGGAATTAGCAAGGAAGAATAGATTAAGCTAAGAATCTGTAGACAACCAAATGGGAAACATTAACAATTTATCAAAAAATCAATTGTACTTAATGGCTTAATTAAACTACCAGAGCAAAAGACTTCAACAACATGACCTCCGATTAGCTCAAATGAATAGGGAAGTAAATATAGTCAAAACCCAAAAACTTGTCCCAAGATTCGAAGAAAAAGAGCCCAAGACCTTCTCAACATTCGAAGGAACAGTAGGGCAAATGGCTTGGGAAACTGATCTGTGGTCAGCTATAGCCTAACCTACCCCCTATCGCATTAAGTGTATACTCTGCATTGGACAAAAAGGCTAGGCAGGATTATGGAAAATTTTAGAAAATGGAGTTCTTCAGGGTTCCATTCTTGGTCCACTTCTATTCATAGTATTTATAAATTTATAAATGGTGTAGACCACAGACTAAAATCTATTGTCTCTAAATTTGCTTATGATACAAAACTGGGCAGAATAAAACCAAAGCTAAGGAGTGCACAGAGGAGAATGGAGAGATCAATGATGGAAATAACGCTTAAAGACAGAAAGAGGGCAAATAGGGTGAGAGCAGACTGGAATCAAATATATCATGGAGGTGGTAAAATAGAGGAAGTGGAATTGGGCAAGTAAATTAGCATGAACAAATGATGAGCAATGGAGCAAATGTGTTAATGAGTAGATGCTGTGAGATGGGAAATGTGAAAGAGGGAGGTCAGACAGATGAAGAGACAAGATAGAAAAGTTTACTGGAGTGACTTGGCAGAGTTTGGCATGGTTGAGTTTTGGAATGGTATGGAAGAGGCCTTTGTTCAGCAGTGGATTCAGAAGGGCTAATTGACTGACTGAGTTATGCAACTAGACACAGCTGCAGATGTACCCATCATACCACAAGACATAAGAAAAGTTTACCTAACCTAGTCATAAAACCAAGCAGTGTGGTACTTAAGGATTTTGGCAATAATAATCTTGATGTAATTGGCTCAGCCAATGTGAATCTAATTATGATTCTCAGATTGTGAAGGACTTACCACTAAACATTGTGAGGGGCCCATATCAGACATTACTGGGTGTGACTATCTGGGAAAAATCAAATTTGACTGGTCATATATTTTTCAGGTAGACGGACAGTAAAATGACCATACATCACTGACAAAAATGTTAGCACATTTTAAGTAAGTTTGTCTGAGATAGAGGAAATCTCTATTCATAGAGAAATGATGATACTTTATTATACTGCGACTGTCCCTCCATTATGCTGTCCCCCCACTCTTAATACTGTCCTGTACCACTTCTCTGAATGTTCATTTCCTTTTTTTGCCAAACCCTGTGGTGAGGGAGAAGAATACTGCCACCAATTGCTCCTACTCGAGTCATAAAAGGCAACAAAAATGGGATGGGAATAGGACTAGGCATCCTACTCTGTTATCTCAAAGGGGACATTCCTTAAAAAAGCAAAGGTTTGGGTCTTTTAATGTGCGTGGATGTGGTACAGATGAGGGTAAAAGGGAAGAGATAAGCAGTATGTCTGTGAGAAGAAAGAGTGATGTGTTGGCATTGAGTGAAACTAAGTTGAAAGGGAGGGGTGAATTTAAGTTTGGAAATGTAGTTGGGAGGGTATCAGGAGTGAAGAGAGAATGAGGGAAAGGGGGTGCTTATATGAGTAAGTGAAGAGACAGGTAAATGTGGTGGAGTGGAAGGAGATTTTTTCAAGGTTAATATGGATGAAGGTGAAACTGAGAAGGGAGGTGTGAGTTTTGGTCAGTGCATATGGACCTGGTAGTGAGAAGAGTGTAGCCAAAAGAGAGCCTTTTTGGATAGATTTCAATGAGTGCATAAAGGGTTTAGGGAGATATGTCAATGTAGTTACTTTGGGAGATCTTAATGCTAGGGTAGGAAATGAACCAATACACAGAATGGTTGTAAAGTGTAGAGTTCCAGGAAAAAATCATAGTGGAGAGTTGATGGTGGAGATGTGTCTAGAGTTGATGATAGCAAATACAGTGTTTAGGAAAAAAGTCAAATACACATGGGAGAGAGTGGTGGATGGAAGGGTGGTAGATTGGGCTTTAATGGACTACATTGTGGTAGCCAGGAGAAGAGAAGGCAGAGTTTTGGATGTACATGTTCTAAGGGGAGAGAGTGGGGGAATATCAGACCATTTTTTGGTAGAAGGTAAGTTCTGAGTGGAGGACAGATGGAGGAAGAGGAAAAGGACAGAAGATAGGGAGGTGCTTAGAGTAAACTGCTTAAATGAGAAAGAAAAGGAGTACAAGAAGCTCAGGAGTGGGAAGGAGTGAAGGTTAGAGTAGAACTAGGTCTGGAGGAATGAGGATGGTTTAAGGAGGGACTCACAAGGTGTGTAAATTTGGTGTGTGGAACAAGGAGGACAGGAGGAAATAGAAGGGTAGTGAGTGGTGGGATGATGAAGCAAAGGAGGTTGTGGAAGAGAGGAAATGAGCATTCACAGATTGGTTACAAAATTGATGGGGGTAAAAGGTGCAGATTGGAGAGATGATAATGGAAGACAGCAGTAAGAGGAAGATGGACAGGGTATTTTAGAGAGTTCATAAATGTGAAGGAGGATAGGGAGGGAAAGGTAGTTGCAGTGGAAAGAGCTAAGAAAATGATAGTGATAAGGAAATATGAGGCAAAGGCAGTTGTTAAGATGATGAGAGCAGGTAAGGCACCTGGGTTGGATGGGTGTCATGTGAAGTGTCTAAAAAAGGGAGGTACAGTGATGGTGGACTGGCTGGTGAGGTTGTTTAATGTTTGTCTAAAAGAGGGTAGAGTGCTGGAGGACTGGAGGAGTGCCTGTATAGTTCCACTTTACATGGGAAAAGGGGACAAGTGTGAGTGTAGTAGTTTCAGAGGGATCAGTTTGTTGAGTGTAGTTGGGAAGGCTTATGGGAGGGTTTTGATTGAGAGGATTATGAGAGGAACAGAGGGAGTAATTGGTGAAGAACAGTGTGAGTTTAGGAAAGGTAGGGGTTGCATGGATCAGATTTTTGTGGTATGACAGATATGTGAACTTTAGGAAAAGGTAAAGATTTTTTTGTGTGCATTTATGCATTTGGAAAAGGCTTATGACAGGGTAGACAGGAAGGCACTGTGGGAGGTATTGCAGATATATGGGATCCCTTTAGGTGGTGTAAATTTTCATCCATTCACAACCATTCTCCACTCACACCTATCTCTTGCCCTCTCCTTTCCCTGCTCAACAGACATTCCTCTTTTACCCTAGGCCCTCTTCACCATGTCCATCCACCTTATTTTCATTCTTCCCTTCAAATTCACTCCATTCACCTCTGCTTTTCTTCACTTGTTCTTTTCATATGACCATATCATCACAGAGACTTACCGATCTATAAATCTCTTAAATGTACAATTCTTAGTATCTAATATATGTTAAAAGTAACAGCAAGGACAATACCTTCTTTACAGCAACTATTTGTTGAGTCTCCACATCAAGAGCCTTGTGCACTGTGGCAAACTGAAATAGTTATAACACATTAGTGTATTTTAACAAAACTTAATCTTGTGAACAAACAATATCTTAAAAAAATGCATTACTTTACATTATAGTGGCATCAAAACTGAAAAAAATTTGTTTGTGTATTTAATCAAATTATTAGATTATTAATGGGGGAGCTATGACAAAATGGTATACGCAATTTTTTTTTCTGCCAACAAATGTTCCCAATTGCTTAAGAGATAACGGAGTTAGTAAATGGAGAACCTTTATATATTTCCACTCTTGTTCATAATGACAAATATTCCCAATCTTTTATTGACATCATAGATGAAAACCTGCACATTGAATTTATTTCCTATGTTAAGTGCAAAATTCATTACAAATTTCTGGATAACGATTTTCTTTTAGTTACATGAGACCAGATTCAGCTCTAATATACCTCTAAGTTCCTTACATGGAGATGCCATGTTCAACATGTCTGTGGCTTTTCCATTGGAGAAACAAGAAAACCCCAGATAAAAAATCTCATCAAATTTGAAGCCACTCCTTTGCAAGTAGGCACAAGAACCCAGCCTTCACAAGGTCCCTGAGGAGCCATTAACTGGATCAGGTCCTGAAATTCAATTTAATTCACCTTACCACTTACCTCCTGTTATCTCTCCCTCTCTTATTTCTGTTTTTTTTTCATATAAGGAGGTCAGTAACCTGGCACCCTGATATGATTGACTGATTTGTTATTTTTTGGCACTGCAACATCATGGTCATATGATGCCACTACAATATGTTAAAGGCAGCAATTCATACTAAAAATAAAATTTTGGTATGGTAGAACTTACTGTAAAAGCACTTGAAATGTGAATGTATGAAAAGGAAACGGGTTGAGAAGAAAAGGTAAAAGATGCAGATGGACAAATGTGGATGTGAAGACTGTACGGGAAACAGATATTTTATTTCAGAGAATTGCTGAATAAGGAGGTTAGGGAGGAGATAAGAAAATGACTGATTGAGGAGAAAAATGACAGGTAAATAGGAAAGGATGAGTTACAAAAAGCATTGTGGGAGGTACTGCAGATATATAGGGTGTTCGGGATAAATTTGATGATTTTTTTTTATCTTGTCATTTCAGAACCATTTGAAGGATTTAATAGTCAAGAAGCACAACGGATAGCTGATTCTGTGTATTATTGGGGGGGGGGGGTGAAAGCTAGAGAGCATGGACGACTGGAAAGCACTAGAATATTTGAAGAGAGTGACCTGCATCATGATGATTTGCACTGGGTTAAAGAATTAGGAAATCTGAACTGCAGCTCAGTGCTCCTTGAATACCATGATGGCCATGAAATGTGAACTGGAGAATTGTGACAGAGACGTGGAAGCAGTGGCTAGCAGGAAGGATCATAACAGGTGTTCTCACTTTGTCTACACAACGAAATTCATCGAGAAGCAGCAAAAAAAAGTGCAATTCCTTTTCCACCCCTACTCTCCTCCTCACTTCCTCGTTTCTCACTCTATCCAGCCTAGTAATCCCTACCATACTTCTTAGACATTTCATCTGAAACACATTTAAATTCTTCCTCTTTTATGTTCCATGTTTCTGCCCCATACATTGCTGTCAGCACAATCACCCCTTCATACAATCTCCTCTTAGCATCCATTCCCAAATGTCTATTTCTCATTACACTTTTTAATCATCCAAGGGATTTCCTTGCTTCTCTCAATCTATACTCCAACACTGCTCCTCCCTTTCCTGCCACATTCACCCCCAAATATCTAAAGCTATCCACTTCCTCCAACCTCTCTTCCTTATTTACTCACATCCAATTTGCTGCCATCCTCTCCCCCTGTACATCTCATCACCTTACTTTTACCCACATTCATCTTCAACTTCCTTCTTTTGCACACCTTCCCAAACTTTGTCACTAACTTCCTTAATTCCTCCTACGATCCGGCTACAAGTGCAGTGTCATCAGCAAGCAATAACTGGCCTATCTCCCATTTATCTCCATTTTCTTTAACCATCTCCAATCCCCAGCCCATTACCCTTGCATTTACCTCTCACACCACCCCATCCATGTATAAATTGAACAATCAAGGTGAAATAACACATTGATGGCAAAGTCCCACCTTTACCTCAAACCACTCACTCTCTCCATTTCTAATTCTAACACAGGCTCTACTACTCTTGTATAAACTCTTGACTGCTATTAAAAGCTTTCCTTCTATTCCATATATCTGCAATACCTCCCACAGTGCCTTTCTGTCTACCCTGTCATAAGCCTTTTCCAAATCCATAAAGGCCCCAAAAACACCCTTACCTTTTCCTAAAGCTTTCTCACATATCTGCCCTTCTACAAAAATCTGATCCATGCAACCCCTACCCATCCTAAACCCACACTGTTCCTCTCCTAATCCTCTCAATCAAAACCCTCCCATAAGCCTTCCCAACTACACTCAACAAACTGATCCCTCTGAAACTACTACACTCACACTTGCCCCCTTTTTCCCTTGTAAAATGGAACTATACAGGCATTCCACCAGTCCTCCAGCATTCTACCCACTTTTAAATAACCATTAAACAACCTCACTTGTAGCCAATTTTTTTTTATGAGGATCACAATGGAAATAGGGGTATATTTTTAGAAGTGCACACCTAAATGATATAGCAACAGAAAATTAAATATTGACGATGATGACATGGTTTGACGTCACAAACTCCCCCTTATTGGAAGGCTAGGACAGTGCCCCTCACAGAGGGCTTTGTAGTATGGAATTTAATGAACCATGCCCTTGGTTCAAATTCGCCAGTGGCAGGATTTGAACCGCCATCCCCTTGACCTTCGCCGCAAGTAACAACACCTTAACCCATTCAGCCAGTAAGCTTCCCCTAAATATTAATTCTGTAAATTATAATACATCAATATAATGTACATTTTTCTTTACAGAAATCAATAACAAAAAACTACTAAAAGCAATACACAAATGAACGGAGCTGCAACGATGTCAACACAAGTAACTTAAGGGGTCATTCACTTAAGTTGTCTAACGTGCACACTGGAGAATGAACTTGAGAGGTAACTGGTTTGCCACAAAAGTGGTAAACTTTTGGAATGCACTCCCAGAGAGTGTAGTGACTGCACCCTCATTAGCCTCTTTTAAACTCGCTATGACAGACAAATAAGACTGATCCAATAACTGGCTAACAAGTCCTAGTGGTGGGGATCATGACAAGAAGTTTTGCTTCTTATTTTCTCACTGTTCCTCAATTAAGCTCGAATAGGTAAGCTAATGAGGGCTTAAGACACCATCTTTGTTTTGATAGATGCAGAAGTCTAAGAAATGAAAGTATAATAAATTGGTCTAACCTAACCTGCATTTAGTAATGCAGTAACTGTAATGCTAAAGGCTATCAGGGTTGTTGTTGTTGTCGTCGTCAGGGATACTGACAGCTGGTTTTGGCATCCAATCAAATGGTGGGATGTGCAGGAATTCATAGCCTCAAGAAAAACATGAAGCTTAGCTCCATAGCAGTACAAGAAGAATGGCTATGTTTCAAGGAGGTTGTGATCAAGTATGTAAAGACTACAAGTGGAATCAGGAGGATGGAAAAGAATAAGAAAGGTGGTGAATAATAGCATGAAGTGGTGAAAGTGGTAGAGCATGTCCCAAAGGATACTTCTGGGATGGCAAAAAATAAACATTAAGACTGATATAAACACTAATGTGAAACATACCCCGGAGTGAATCTAATTCTGGAGAGGTACAATAATAAATTGAATTAAATTCTACATGACATAAATCATAAAAATGGTGAAACCAAAGGTATATTTTAATTTCTAGAAGTGCACACCTACACAATATATTAGGTACCCCCACAAAATTAAAAAAAAAAAATTAACCTTTATATTATTGTTGCATATGAAAGACAACTTTATTAGAAACAAAATGCTTTTTAAATTTTTGAAATAGCTTGAAAAATAAGGGAGATACGATTTTTTGAATTATTTTCTTAGCCCGCATTTTTGGCTCGACTTTACCATAACAAAGTGTTAGAATTAAGGGTGGTAATTTGTAAAGATTTCGGTAAAGAAATACACATTAACTCTAAACCACTGGTCCAATTTTATTAAAATTCGGAATACTTTGGTTTTATGGATCAACAAATCACATGAGCATGTCAAAAACAAAGTGAGACATCTCCATCATACCATATTTGCCTTTTCATGGCAACCATGAAGCTGTCGCTAAACGCCGACCGAAGTCGACCGACGCCGACCAAAACCACACAATCACGGTTTTTGCTCAAATGCATAATTTATATATAAAAAATAGCACATGGTTGCATTATTTGACCTATTTTCTTTAAAATGGATAATTTCCACGTAAAATGATCGAAGAGAAGTTACGTTTTTATCCTCTGAAAAATTATCAGCCGGCAACCAACACCGACGAAACCCAAACAATGACGTTGGTTGCCGGTTGATAATTTTGTAGAGGATAAAAACGTAACTTCTCTTCGATCATTCTACATGGAAATCACACATTTTAAAGAAAATAGGTCAAATAATGCAACCATATGCTATTTTTTATATATAAATTATGCATTTGAGCAAAAACCGTGATTGTGTGATTTTGGTTGTCAATGGTAATAGTAAACAAAATCGAACGCGAACTGGACGCATCAGATTCATGGGTGATATAGCTAAATTCCGGGGACTTTAGCTCAAACACGAATAAGTCAATGATATTAAGCTTCTCAATTCCGGGAGAAAATAGGTTGAAAAACTTGTTTATGTAACTTAAAATTATGTTTAGACATTCCTTACCTTAATATTTTTACTCGGAAAACTATGTTGCCGAGTTTGATAACCAAATTTCCGTTTAAGTCGCTGAAAAATTGTTTCTATTTCAAGAATTAGCCTTACACTTGCAAAACAACAAGGTAATTTGAATATCTTGTGCATGCGCAAAGCGCGGGAAGCATTCAAATTGAACTAAACAAAAACTAGTGGGCCGCAACATTTGTCCATGAAAACAACACATGATCGACAGTGGCGCCGCGCGCGGATTCCGGGGTACCTATATATAGTAATATAAAATTAAATATTCATTTTGTAAATTATGATACATGAATATAATATATATTTTTTCTTGGCTGGATTCAATAACAGAAAAAGTTGCTAAAGTGATACACTGATGGAGCCATGACGACTGCTTGAAACGCCATTTTTGTTTTGCTGGATGTGGAAATTAAAGAAATTAGAGTATGATAAATTCATCTAACCTAACCTGCATTTAGTAATGTTGTCTCTGTAATTCTAGTGCTCATTAGGGCCGTCATCAGTGATCTTGATGGCCAGTATTGGCATCTGATCAGACTGTGGGGTGTAGAGGAGTTTCAGCTCTGTAGCACTGTTTTGAAAATGCATAGCATGGTGACATCACTTGGTGTGGGAGAATGCCCGTTACATAATATCTATGCAATTGTAAAACTAACATTAATGGGACTGGATAGACAACACGGCATCACAAACCTATTGTCACAGCTCTGTTCTGTAGTATATTTGCTTTCAGCAAGATTTTTTGGTATTGATTTCCGCCAAGAAAAAAATATATTAAATTGATTTCTATGACTATGTATCATTATTTACAAAATGAATATCTAATTTCCTATTGCTATATCATAAAGGTGTGCACTTCTAAAAAAAAGATACCAAATTAAGATAGTTTTTTTTTTTTTTTATAAGTTTACAAAATATTCTATGCCCTCCAGGAAGTAGAGTTAGGTTCCTGCACGTGGAAGGAAAATAGAATTTAATATTCTTTATTATAATCAAAAACTGTAAATATATTTTCCCCCCATCACTGCAACCCAACATTCATACGCATTGCTCTCTGAAATGTCAATACTAATGGAATTTCAATATGCAACCTGATGGCATTTGCTCTTTCCTCAAACTTTAAGATATATATTATATATAAGATTGTCCTACACTTACCTGTCCTTCTCCGAGAAACTCTATTTTCTCGTACCGTTTTAATTTTTCCTCTATTCGTATCCTCCCTGGTTTTTTAGCCTCTTCAACTTCCATTATCTTGTTAGTTTAATACTTTAACTTATGGCTATTTTGTCAAATGTTGTTGTTGAACGGGTGTTAAATGATACAATACTTCAATACAAAAGCGCTAGATTAAAGTGACGAAAACCTGTTAATATATATAAAAATATGTAAAGTTGTCCACTTATTTGTCCTTCTCCGAGAAACTCTATTTTCTCGTACCGTTTTAATTTTCTTCTATTAGTATCCTCCCTGGTTTTTTAGCCTCTTCAACTTCCATTATATTGTTAGTTTAAAACTTTAATAGGCTGCTTTGTTAAATGTTGTTGTTGAGCGGGTGTTAAATGATAAAATACTTCAATACAAAAGCGCTAGATTAAATTGACTAAAAGTTGCTAACACACACAAGCGCACGCACACACACACACACACACACACACACACATGAGGGAGTGAATAAATATGTACCACAACAAAAAATGGAAAGAACATACATAAAAAGCTGGTGCAACAAAAGTTGTAGTGAAGTTAAGGATAATAGAGACAAAGCTTGGAAGAAATGAAAAAGAGAAAAGAAAACATGCAAATGGCACATGTACATCAAATTAAGTATGTAAAAATACGCAGATATGAAACGAGTATGTAAAAATACGCAGAGATGAAAAATGAAACTATATAAAAAAAAAAAAAATAGATAAATGTATGAAAGAACCCAAACTATTTTACAGATATATACATGGAAAACTGAAGAACAATCAAGAATTAGAAAAACTGCGCTAAGGTAAAAATGAATATACAGAAGAACTGGAAATGGCTGAAATTATGAACAACCATTTCAAATCAGTATTCACGATAGAAAACTCACCTAGCTGTGAGGAAATAGTGAGAGAGTTATCGCCCTCAATGAAAGAATTAATCGTAACACAAAATGAAATGAGCGACCAAATTAAAACCCTTGATGTTAGAAAATCACATGGTCCGGACGGAATTGTAAATTGGATACTGAAAGAATATATGGAAGAATTAACAGACAAAATATACAATATAATTAAATTCTCACTTAAAGAAGGAAAAGTACCACAGGATTGGAAGAAGGCAAACATCGTACCAATATATAAGGGAGGAAACAAAGAAGACCCCTCTAACTACAGACCTGTCTCACTAGCAAGCACAGTAGCATAAAATTGTGAAAAAATTGTCAAAAATAGATGGGTTAAGCATTTGGAAGAAAAAACTATACTGAATCCAAACCAATTTGGATTCGGACAAGGAGAAGTGATAAGTGGTGTCCCGCAGGGATCAGTAATGGCCCCGGTCATGTTTGCCATATACATTGATGACATTGATGAAGGTGTAGAGTGTTATGTGAATTTCTTTGCAGAAGATGCAAAGATACTAAAGAAGGTAAAAACGGAGGAAGACTGCAACCCATTGCAACAAGATTTGGACAAGATCTGGAATTGGACTATAAAAAAGGGAAGTGAAATTCAATATAAAGAAATGTAGTATAATGGAATTTGAAAAGCGTAAAAACAGAATATCAAAAGATGACAAAATTGGTGAAGAAGAGGTGAAAAAGTAAACTCGGAGAAAGAGCTTGGAGTGATGATCAGCAAGGACATGACACCGGATAAGCATATTCATAAAATATTCGGAGAAACCTACAATTTATTGAGGTCAATTAAAGTGGCGTTTACTTACATGGACGAGGAAATGATAAAAAAAATCTAACTACACTAATAAGACCAAAACTTGAGTACGTAGCAACACTATGGACACCCAGTACCTTAAAAAAAAAAAAGAAAAAAAAAAAAAAGAGCAACAACAAAACTAGCACAAGCTCTTTCCGAACTGACATATAAGCAAAGACTGTCCAAACTAGAATTACCAACTTTGGAACAAAGAAGGGAAAGAGGAGACTTGCTGACTATCTATAGAATAATGAAAGGAATGAAAGTCTTAGATAAGAATGACTTGTTAATGTGGGATAATGGTAAAACAAGAGGACACGAAAAGAAACAAAAAAGGGAGAGTTACAGAAAAGATCTGAAAAGGAACAGCTTCCCACACACAGTGATAGATACTTGGAACAAATTAGACAACGAAACAGTGTGTGCAAACACTATTCAAGATTTTAAGAAAAAACTTGATGCTGAGAGATACAAAGACGAGTCACCACGAGCATAGCTCTCTTCCCGTATAATACAACTAGGTAAATACAACTAGGTAAATACACAAACACACACACACACACACACACACACACACACACACACACACACACACACACACACACACACACACACACACACACACACACACACACACACACACGTGCCCGTGGATAGTACCATAGATTACATCCAACAGGTAGTCTACCCTGAGAATGGCCCTGCAAAGCTGAAGATCCCCAAAAATCTCCTACGCCAACTGCTGGAGATTTGTACCAAGGAAGCCCCTTTCAATGGTCCCAATAAACAACTCTACAGACAAGTTGATGGTGTGGCTATGGGCTCGCCCCTTGGAGTCCTCTTCGCCAATATTTTCATGGGGATGGTGGAGAGAGAGGTCTTCAGTACTACCAGAAAGCCTTCCATATACGTTCGTTACGTAGACGATATTTTCGTCCTCGTGAGGGATCGT
Organism: Oratosquilla oratoria; assembly: GCF_046742065.1. Lineage (NCBI taxonomy): Eukaryota > Metazoa > Arthropoda > Malacostraca > Stomatopoda > Squillidae > Oratosquilla > Oratosquilla oratoria. Next base: position 12,702,313 of record NC_134780.1, on the reverse strand, counting down.
AGGGAGCTTGAAGACCTGAGGAGCAACCTACAGCGCGTCTCCGGCCTAAACTTCACTTCAGAGAACAGCATCAGTAAGCAGCTCCCTTTCCTAGATGTAAAGGTTGAAGCCAGTTCTCAAGGTTTTAGGGTCGGAGTATATACCAAGCCCACCAACCCAGGACTCTGCCTCAACGGTAACAGTGAATGCCCTCAACGCTACCGGAGGTCCACAATCGACGCCTACGTCAGAAGGGCCCTGACGCACTGTAGCGACTGGGCCCGAACCCACGCAGAGCTCGACAGAGCGACGCAGGTCCTGGTAAACAATGGCTTCTCTAATAGAGAGGTGCAAATCGCCATCAACAGGGACCTTGGCAGATGGTATTCAACCCCAGCAGAAAAGCCAGTAGGAGAAGCCAGGATAAAAAAATTCTACAAAAACACCATGTCCACCCATTATAGAGCCGACGAGGAAGCCCTTAGAAAAATCATCTACAAAGACGTGAAACCTACCAACGACAATGACAAAATAGATCTGGTTATTTTCTATAAAAACATGAAGACATCCCAACTCCTTATTAAGAACAACCCCTGCCAGAGGACACCGGAACTTCAACGTAGCCATCTCGTGTATGAATACTCCTGCAGAAAAGGGAACTGTGAAGCCCTCAATGAAACATACATAGGGATGACTACGACGAAGCTCACGAGGCGTCTCACCCTTCACCTCTCCAATGGCGCTATCAAGCGACACCACGAAGACGTACATCAGACCCCACTGACAAGAAAGAATTTGGAGGAGGGCATCACTATTTTACAGACAGAAACAAACCACACACGCCTTCATATCCTAGAAGCCTTATACATAAAAGATAAAAACCCTACCATGAACAGACAGACTCCGGACCCATTCACTATCCCCACATCAAAAGACATCGAGCTCCGCTTTAGGTTCACGACCGCTTGGCCCGAGGGCGTCGCTACACGTCCTGCTTCCTGATTGGTCAACCGGATCAGCACTGAAATGTTTGTGATCTGTGTATTGTGTATATATAATCATCTCCCACACACTGTACTCATTAGCACTGAAGATGCCTAGCTGTTAGGCGAAAGCTCTGCATCAAAATTAAGAAGATAATTCCCATGCCTTTACCTATTGCACCAGTGTTATTTGGCCAGGTAATTAGAAAACTTAGCAGGACACGGCGCGCCAGCATAAAAAAGTCGAGAATGTCAGCAAAAAACTCGTGAACCCAGAAGCTGCTGCAAATTTTAATGACATTTGCCTAAAAGAGGATCTTCTGCCCAACTATAGCAATATATATATATATACATGCACACACACACATGCACACACACACATGCACACACACACACACACACACACACACACACACACACACACACACACACACACACACACACACACACACACACACACACACACACACATATATATATATATATATATATATATATATATATATATATATACATATGTATATACATATATATTGTCTCCATGCAAAAATAAAGTCTAGATATTTTTGCAATAGTCTACTTTCCTCGTTTTTCACTCTTTTCGTGATTTTTGCGTCATCTGCAAACATGCTGTCATAACTTGTCCCTTCCATCATACCATAGATACAGACAAAAAATGCTGCAAGCACTGAACCTTGTGAAACTCCACTCGTTACTGCTCTCCAGTATGACATTTTACCCTTTACTATCGTTCTCATGTATCTTTCCTTCAAAATATCTTTCATCCATTGTAGTAGTTTGCCATTCAGTCCTCCAATGTGGTCCAATTTCTACATAAGTCGACTGAGGCACTTTATCAAATGCCTTCTCTAGCTCCAGGTGCACACAGCCCCCCCACCCCCACTCCAGCCTCTCTCTTGCAGCACGACTCGGTGGCGCAGTTGGTAAAGTCTCCGACTGTCACTACGGCGGTCCGGGTTCGAATCCCGCTCAGGGCTGAAATAATTTCAGTATCGCTGCACTTCGAGTCGTTACTCCAACTCTCGTGGGCGGGGAGTTGAATGTGTTTGTGCATGTAAGGTCACAGCATTACCCATAGATCGGTCATATGAGCCCTCAGGTCTCTTCCGGGAGGGAAATAGCTGTCGATCACGAGTCCAACCCGTGATCCAAAGACAAAGGTGAATCACATCAATCACTCTCAAGTAAAAACTTAAAAGGTCTGTAAGAATGGTCCTCTTTTCAAGATATTTCACAATCCTTTCATATAATTTCACTATCGTGGTTAGTGATACTGGTCTATAATTTTGTGGTGTCTCCTTATTCCCACCTTTATGAATTGGCACTACGTGTGCCCTTTTCCAACCAAGCAGCATAATGCCTTCATTCAATAAATATGTAATAAGACTGTGGGTCTTGTCCGCTAGTTGTTCCCTACGTTCTTTGAAAGAGAAAGAGGTTTTGGTGAGTTCGTCTCCTTTATTGTAAGGTACGAGTGAACTGATTTTACATGCGGCGGAAGCCGCTATATATACCGCGTGGGTAAGTTACCCGTGGTGCGTAATTACATAATTGCACTGGGTTAGGTTAGGTCGGGTCAAGCAGGGTCGCACTGGCAGAGAAGCGTCAGATCGTGGGCGACATCATGCACGTTCCATGCCACGTGATGATCGTGGTGTGTACAAGTTTGAGGTCCCGCCATGTCCCGAAGCTTTAGTCACTTGCAATGATCCCAAGAGATTGAGCACTTCCCTCACTTCTACATTTATATCTGTCAAGCCTGGTTTTTTGCTCCCCTCACTTTTCTATAAAAAAAAAAAAAAAAAATCCGACTGGAAATTTTAATTCATTATTTCTGCCTGAGCTGAGACTTCTTCAAAGGCCTCATCATCCATTATTAACTTGGTGCTTTCTTCCTTGTATTTCAATTTACCACTTATAAACCTACAAAAATTTTGGTTCATCTTTGCATTTATCAACTACACCTCTTTCAAAGATGCTTTCTTCTTCCCTTTGAATTCCTGTATAGTCATTCCTAGCTTGTAAGCTTCTTTTGTTTTACTGCTTCTTTCCTTCCTCCATTTTCTCCAAGCCACTTACCTTGCCTCTTTTGCATTCTCACACTTTTTGTTAAACCGGTTATGTTTCTGCTTCTTCCTTTCTCTAGTGTTTGGCACATGTTTCTTTACTCCCCCATTGTAAATGTCAAGAAAGATTGCCCATTTTCTCCTTGTTCCTGTGGTATTTGTGTATCGTTACCTTAGCGCTGTCCATCGTTCTTCCTGCTTCGTCGTCGCAGGACCTGATGATGAAGTTACTTCTAGCTCCTCTCTCACTCTCGCTAATAACGCCTCTCTAATCCTACAATCTTATCTAAGCTAATTACTCTCTATATTTCTTCTACTGCACTTTTCTCACTCACTCCTTTATATCCCCCTCGTTCACTCGACACTGCCTCGCCCCTTCGGCCGACGCCCATCTGCCCTTCTACAGGGTGACCTTTGACCTTGTGCCGGGAGTGCCAACTGCACATCCATTACCCCCCCTTGATCTCGAGATCAACCTATTCTTCGTCTTCTCCGTCTCCTCCTCTCCCTACGTCGTAGTCCTGCAGCCATCCCAGAGGACGTCTATTACACTGCGGTCGTTGAGGCGCTGCTCCCCCATCCACTGCCACGTCGTAACTCTCTTCGTCGTTTTCTCCGCCATCCACTATACGACGAAGATCCAGTATATGTCGTGGCACTCCCACGATAGAAATGATGTTCCACGAATTTACCTCCGTTACGACACCCATCGTCCACTGTGAGGTGCAGTTGCTCTCCCTTGGCTTCACCCATACCTCCTCCCCCAGCTGTACTGAGGCAGCATCTTCTTCAGCATTGGCCGGTAGCACTGGGGATGTCGCCATTCATATTTGAATACGGCTCTCTGTGGAACCAAGTCTTTGTCTTGGTCTGACCTAGAGGACATGTTATACCAGCAAACTGCCTCCATAAGCGGTATTACTGCCCTTTCAGCGATGGACTTGATAGTGCGATGGTGTCGTTCTACTATTCCATTCCTGTTCGGCCGGTAAACAGCCCTAAAGAAACTTCTCGTGTTCTACTTGTCCAGCGTTTCTTTCGGTGCTCGCGACCGAAAAGCTGTGCTATTATCCATTAGGACTTCATCCACTGGACCCCTTTCCAGAAGCATCTCACTTATCACCCGTGCAATTTCCTCTCCCGTCTCTGTCTTCAGTTCCCGCCAGACTTCACGCTGAACTCGTCTATTAACTCCCTCAGAATCCCGAGGCGCTGTTTCACAGTGACCTCTGCTGCCCCTTCCATGCATATTCTCTTCTCATCAGTTAGCAATGAGTTCATCCATCCCGCCACCGTGGCTGAGTCTTTCTTGATTTCGATCTCACGCAGTCCCCATTTCAGCGCCAAATTGAATCCTTTTACGACTGCCTCCAACTCCGATACGTTAATGTGATGTAGTCATCCTTTTTGCGCTGCCACACCCGATCTTAGACTACCACACGTCCTATTTCCAGGACTACACCGGTTGCTCTGCTGGTAGCACTGTACCATTCTACAAATCTGTTTTGTTGTGGTGTACTCCACTACCCTTTCACTGGATCATCGCGTCTCACCCGTCGCACGACGTCACGTATCATCGCGAGCGTGCCCTCATCAACCTTTAATCCCCAACCTTTCAATCCCGACTGCCTTTTAATATAACTGCACGCCACCCGGAGCCAACCCGCAATCGGGTGGGGACCAACCAATTTGCCACAGAGCGAGAAGACCTCTCGTCTGCTCATCTCGTCTGTCGCATCCGGGACGTTGTTGCCTCTCCTGAACATCAGGTTTCCGCTCCAAACCCTCTCTGGTCGCAGTCCTAAAACCGTTCCTCCTTCCATCGGTTCCGGTTCCTTTAAGACTAATCCAAACCGAGTCAAGTATTCCACTACGCCCGACGCCGGTACAACAGTATCATCCACTACTATATCATCGATGTAGGAATCCGTGCACTTCTTCATTACTTCAGTCTTCTTCAGCACTGACTTCAGGATCTTCGTCATTATCCTCGGAGCTGAGCACAGCCCGAATCAGTCTGGTCAAGCAATATGTTTTACCTTTATATTTTACTAGTTGGTATTTCCACAGCTTCTTCATCACGTAAATTTGCAGGTGAGCCGCCCACAGATCTACAATCGTGGACGTACTATTCATTTGGCGCCATTTGCGTAGAGTCTCGTTACATATGTCTACAAAATTATCGCCAGTGTGGCACCTTACAAACTGGTTCAGCTCTCAGAAGTCCAACAATGGTCGTACTTTGATCTTGGTCGGCTGCACCACTGCCATCAGAGGCAAGATTCCATCCTTCACCGGCTTCTCCCAAGGACTCAAAATTCCCTCATCAATTCACCACAATGCTTCGGTATCAAGCATCTGTTCGTAGCAGCCAACTTTGTTCCTCAATATAGGCAAGCCTCCTTTGACGCACCACTCTACCTTCCACTTCTGGCCATCAAATTTTGCCAGGAAGTCTTCATCCTTAATTGTACAAGGTGTAACCTTCTCGTCAAGGTCGCGCTTCGTGGCAACACTGCCCTCCTTGGCCCTCACTTCCATCCCTACGTCTATCACCGGCATCTGACGACTCCTTTCTCTCCATTCCGTACTCGAGTCACGTACCGCTCCCAACCTTACTCGTCTGGCAACTAACTTGACCTCTCCCAACACCACTTCAATTCCCTCTATGACGGTTCTGATAACAAGCACTCTTAGTCGTATCGGAATGCCCTTCACCTTCATTTCAACTTCCTGGTTGTCCTCGCACTTTGTCTCCCTTCCACCAACCGTCGTCAGGACCATATCTCCCCGTCTGAATCCTTTAATCAGGTCATCCGTTACAATCGTGGTTGAACAGTTGGAATCACAATTTCACAATTTCACTCACCTCCATGGAAGAGCATCCAATTTAATTTTTTTTTTCATTTAATTTTCAGAATTACATTAACCAAAATTTTAAATGGAATTACTCACCATTGTAGATTGGGAACCTTCAATTTTTACCATTATAAGTGTAAAAAAACACTTTTGTAATGTAAACAAACAAAGCTTAATTCTATTTTTTTCTTATCATGAGGGACTTTGGGAACCAGTAGCGTTTTGCCTCTACTATAACCCTGAATAGTTTTGCTCCCCACCCCCCGGTCCAATCAATTGGTATATTTGCTACTGAAATTTTGTAACTGTTGAAAATTATATGATAAAGAATTAATGGCTCTGTCGAGTATTACATTGAACACATGATCTTTATTTTGGGTCATCTGCATTTGAAACCTCGTCAATGTACTCCTTTTTCTGCTTATTAACTTATTTCTAAAATGTGATCTACATCTGATACTGTAGCTAATCCTTTTGCTGATCCTAGTGGTTTTTCATATTCATTTGCACGAGATCACTGACACTATTGATGAAACTGCGGTAGACAGCTCTACAGAGGTATTCTGCTTAATTTTGTTGGCAACATTTACTCTACAAGATATTATACCAGACTGCCATAACGTGAGAATGATTATATTGTAATTGTAATTTTTGTTTGTATATGTATAGTGGTATATGTATATCATGCATTAGTATTATCTTAATTCTTTATAATGTTATTATCATTGTATTGTGTCATGGCAAAATTAATCTATGTACTGTATATGTGCTGCGACGTAGATACGTGGAGGTGTGAGAGCGGATGGAGGTGAAACGTTCTGACCGTCATCCCAGATGGACACCCTGGCGTCCTCCAAATTTGCATAAATATTGCGGCGTAGATACGTGGAAGTATGAGAGCGGATGGAGGTAGAACGTTCTGAACGATATTTCGGATGGACGCTCCGCCCCTCTCCAAACTTACATAAGTTGCCGGCATTTTATCTATAACTTCTTCCATTATCTGGTGACCCATAGGACGTGGCCGGCAAAACCAGCAGCGTTGCCACATCTAAACCATCTCCAAAGAAAACGGGGGAGACACCGTTTTCTTTATATTTGCATGTATGACCGTAATTAAAGAGACTGTAAGCGGCCCGAAGACCTACACTCAGCTTTTCTATGTAATTACTACACCTCCCCCAGCCCCCCAACCCCACGGTCGGGAGCCGGGGCAACGTCGCCTGACCTGAAATTCCACATCGTTTAACAAGTCTCTTCTTTTCTTTACATGTATAACAATTACTCATACCACCTACCATTATATGAAAAAATCAATATACATTTAGAATATTCCATATTAACATACTCGGGGTAGTGGATAGCTTCCGGTATATGCTGAATGTTATGATTCAGTACGTGATAACACGGCAGACAACACCTTGTAGGTCACGATGTAATGGAAGTAGTATAACTGTGTGGTCGTGACGTCACGAGCGAAGATGATAAAAGAGGAGGTAAAGAACGCACTTATAAAATACGTAATCGTCCTCTGTTTTCAGAGTCGTGTTCTCGAAGAAAAGAGATAAGCCACATGCACATAACTGTACCTGTTTCTAGGTCACAGTTAATACACAAGACACTAATAACAAACATCTGACTTTCTCAGGTCAGTACACTTTTGCATTGTCCACTATCAGTACTTTTTTTTAGGCACCACACAGAAGTTCGTGTCTATACCGTCTTTCCAATTTTCTCTCTCTCTCTCTCAGTTTTGGCGTGTCTGCTTCTCTGTTTCGTGTTTACCGTCAAGCGCCCTCGACATGAAAACCAATTTCCAAGTTGCTTTCGTGAGAGGCAGTTCGCGCCCGGATGGCGTCTCACTCACTGAAGATGCCAACCTTTTAAGCGGTGCGATAGGTAGTGCACTTGTGCCCCTCGTCCAGACGCTTCGGGATAATATCCTTTTCCATATGATGGATCAGGAGAGTTTCGACGCCTGCTTCGAGAGGTGCCTTCATGTGCCCTCAAGGAGCCACGGACCCATAGGTCCGTGCCCAAACGATCTCGAAAGGATGACTGCATCCCTCTACCTGTACCGGGAACCCTGACCTGATCTCGTCTGTTATCGGCAAGACCCTGGAATCAGAGGAGAATTACCAAAATGATACATGGGCTCAGAAATTTACCTTACGAGAACTAGCTTAGGCGCCTTAACATACACTCTCTGGAAAGACGGAGAGTGCGGGGTGATCTAATAGAGGTGTTCAAGTAGATAAAAGTCGTTAACAAAGGTGACGCAAACAAGGTATCATATTAAGATAACAGGGCAGGACTTGTAGTAATTTATTCAAATTGGACAAATTTAGATTTAAGAATGAAATAGGCGAGAGCTGGTTTACTAATAG
>NC_134780.1:12656518-12679018 GCF_046742065.1 Oratosquilla oratoria | reverse complement strand
CCGAATTCCCTCTTCACCATGCCTCACTCAGTCATATGTTCTGTACCTTGTTTCTTCATTTTATAATTCCTTCTTTGTATCAGCACTGAAGATGTAATTATACGAAAGCGCTCTGCTTTGTTAGTTTACTTTTCCTAGTGGTTATTTACACATTTGTGAACACACGTTCCTAGTGTTTTTTATTGCATTATGGATACCACACGATTCTCCGAGAACTTTACTCATCTGAACCCTGAACTTGCTCCTTATGTACACGACTTTACCTGGTCCTTGGCTAAAGTCTACAAGCTGCGACTACGTCTACAGTTTCTACAAAAATGCATGAAAGAACAAGTATTACCCAAGTCGGTCTTACCTCAATGGCTTGTGAAGATGTCTGATCGCCCATTTGATGATTTCCAGCGCATCATTCTTAAGAAACGAATCGACATTGCCAAATTAGAAGTCAAAGAAGCCTTTAGGATCAAGCGTATTAATTGGCATAAATTCCAGTGTTGTGTATCATCTGATGTCAGGGAAGTGCTTTTGGACTATTGTTATGGAAAAATGAGGATGGAGTGTGAGTACCTTACAAGAAAGTTAAACATGAAATTACTAGCTCTCATTAATGGCAGTGACTGGACCAAACATGCTAACCCAGATTTTGTGGTTAACTTGTCATCTAAACCACTCACCAAGGCTCAATCCACAGCGTTAGGATTTGGGCTCAGCTTTGCCAATAATTCAAATCCACCTAATATCATTAACATTGGTAAAGTTTTTGTAATTCAAAGTGTGATAAAGATCTACCTATAGATGATGTTAATATATGCAAGGTATTGTTTATGGTGTTTTAGCTAATCAGGTACCTCCCAGCTGTCCTGAACGTTTCCACATTGCTATTAATACTCTCAAAAAGGACAATGATTTATATATCACAAAAGCTGATAAATCAAACGCCGTAGTAATATAAACAAAAAGGATTATTTAAACAAAATCGATGAATAACTTAAAGATTAAGATACTTATGTCCAACTTTTAAAGAATCCTACTGAATCAGTGAATAACCATTTCAATAGGAAGATAAAAGAATTGTTAAGTGGAAATAGTGAACTCATTAAAAAGTTTATTTCTATTAGCCCTCCTTTGCCTTACATGTAAGGTTTAATTAAGACACATAAACCAAATTACCCGGTAAGACCAATCGTTTCTTAAATAGGTTCAGCTTTGTAAAACTTTCGAAATGGTTGGTAACAATTCTTAGTCCACTAGTTGGAACTATTTCCACTTTACATTTTAAGAACAGTTTAGACCTTATTAACAAACTAGGTGAGGTAAAACCAGATTATAAATTTGAACGAGTAAGTTATGATATTGTTAGTTTATTTACTAAAGTTCCTTTGGATGATCTTGTAATCTATCTAAAACAAGAGTTAAATAAGCACGATTTATTATTACCCTCAGGCACCTTAATTGAACTGAACAAATTGTGTGTTAAAGACTGCAAGTTCCAATTTAATGATAAATTTTATTCTCAGAAATTTGGCTTCAGCATGTATTTAGTTTTTTGAAACTAGAATATTAAGTAAGATAATTCCCTCCAGCATAGTATGGCTGCGGTACATTGATGACATCCTATGTCTGTGGCCCATTCAAGTTAATGTAAATGATTTTTTATGTAAACTTAATAATTTGGTCAGTTCCATTAAGTTCACGGTGGAGATAGGGAATGAAGGTATTTTGCCTTTCCTTGATTGTAATATCTACCGCCGTGAAAATGAGTTGAAGTTTAGTGTATATCGTAAACCAACTAATGTTCGTTCATATATACACTATTATTCCTCACACCCTGATGGCGTAAAACAATCTGTTTTTTCTTTGATGTTCCTTAGGGCCCTACGCATTTGCAGCCCCAGAGTACATCGATGATGAAATAAGATGTATTTACGACACTGGTACTAAGCTGCAATACCCCACACGTGTCCTTGATACAGCTCACAATTGTGCTAAAAGAACCTTTCATAACCTTAGGTCAACTCAAACTTTCAATATGAATAACTTGTTAATTCTACCGTACCAAGAGAACCTACAAACATTCCACATATATTACGTAATTTCAACATTGATATAGTTTTTAACAATGAGAACACTGTAAGACAATTGCTCATAAATAATTCTGTCAATAGTGATAAAGGGTGATTACAAAATACCTTGTAAATCATGTAATCAGTTTTATGTTGGTCAGACTGCTAAAACACTCAAAACACGAATCAATCAACGCTCATAACACCATAACTTTACCCTGTTGCTCAAGTTACACCACTTCCCACGAGTACACGCACTCCTCGTTCTCGTTACAAGTATCGTTCACGTCCACGTTCACCTTCCAAACCACGCATTGTTTGCCATTTCTGTTCACAACCTGGCCACCTTGCCAGTAGGCGTTGGAAACGTCTATCCATTCCTCCAGATCAGTATTGTGACTACCATGGTGATTGTTTTCATTCTACAGACGAGTGCCGTGTCCTACGGCACCAATGTTCCTGATCATGGCCTCCCTCCCCCACCTCACATACTCGTACTTCTTCCTTTTCTCGTCACTTCTCTCCCAAATGACAGTCACCCAGTCCTTCGGTGTTTCTTTCCTTACTATCTCCCACTCAGAGCCCTCCCTGTGTACACCATCTAGCCCTGATACTTGGATTCATGCTACATCCGATACCACCCCCCTTTCAATTTTTATAGACATTGGTTCCCCAGTCAACATCATACCCATTCAGAGTTCCCTTTCATTCCGCACTGCAAGAAAGCGTGTCACCATTTTGGAGGCCCCCGCTATTCGTCGTTTTAATATTGTTGGTACCCTATTTCTAATGATTGGTAAAGTCAGTCTTGATGTTAGCTGCACCACTACCCCCTCTATTCCAGTTACCTTGTACGTAGCTGATGTTCATTTTCCTGGAGGCATACTCATTGGTTTGTCCTTAATGAAGAAGCATGTAATTTCTATTCATTCATTCTCAACATAAAATCAGTTATTCAGACAATTTCTTCCCTGCCTTGCCCTCAGCACCTTCATTTGTGCCGTTTGTAACATTCACGTGGCCGAGCGGTCTCCCACGGACCAAGTTCCTACTGTAACTGGCAATACTATTTTCCATGACAGTATCTCTACTTCTTCATGTGAGGATATACCTACCTCTTCTCAGAGTTCTTCATCTCCATCTGCTGCAGACATGTCTTCCAGCCGTAACCGGCATATTCATTCTTCCCCGCATGTCTAAATCAAAGTTGGAACTAAGCACCCCTTGAACAACACCGGCATTTCACCAACTGAGGATCCCTCCTTCCCTCTCTTGGATGAACTTTCAATTGACTCAGCCCCAGTCTCTCGAGTGTTAACGCATTCCAAACACACTCACGAAGTAGTACTAACCAGCCCTACGACGCTGCATCCTCGTGAGTACACAAAACTTCACATCCGCGTTTTCCAAGCCAAGGAAAGCGACGTAGTCTGTATGCCAGAAACCATCCGTGTCAAAGGCATTTCTCTGTTTTCAGCCTTATGTTCCACTTCTAAGAAAGGTCATACACATTTGCTTGTTGCCAATGACACTAACGCTCCCCTCCAACTTGGTAAAAGTACGAACATATGTGACTTTCTAGTATATGCTTCTCGAGTTCAAATCATGGAGAACCAGTTCAGTACTGTTCCTGTTTGTACCACCACTTCTGATGTGCATCCGCAACGTGAACCCATTCTTGCATCCCATTTGAATTCACTTGATTTCTCTGACGCACAAGAAAGCTTACTTTTCCTTTGCAATGACTTCAGGTACGTTATTGATCTCCCAAGTGAATTCCTTGGTGTAATTGATTTCATTTAAATTCACATTCCCCTTAGACCAAATACCCATCCGTGCTATACAGAATGCCTCATAGCAAACGGAATGTGGTAAACACGCTCATTGATGACATGATTGCTCATAAAACCTTCAATTTCAGAATGGAACTTCCCTCTTTTCATTATTCCTAAACCAAATGGTTCATTCCGTCCTGTTGTTGACTTTAGATAACTTAATAGATTAACTGTTCCAAATCGCCACCCGATCCAAATATTGCCTGACCTCCTTCACTCCATCGGTGAAAACAAGGTTGTCTTTACCACTCTTGACCTCATGTCTGGCTATTTTCAAATCCCCTTGCTCCTGAATCACCATACTCTCACAACCTTTAAAACGTCAAATGGACACTTCTAATTCAAACTGTTAGTCATGGGCCTTGTTTCTGCCCCTTCTATTTTTACACGACTCATGAACACAGTCCTCGCAGAAATGATTGGTGGTAACGTCTTCATATATCTTGATGATATAGTCATCACCTCAAAGTCTGTCTCATACTACTTACAAACACTACAAGCTGTCTTCTTTTGACTGGCAAAGTCAGGACTTAAACTGAATTAACGGAATTTTCCTTCCTAAAGAAGAAAATAAGTTTCCTAGGACATGTACTTACCACATGTGCTATCCTTACGGTCAACGACAAGGTCAAAGCGGTCGTTGATTTCCCTCAACCTACCTCTGTAGAGCACGTCCATTTCTTTTTTAACCCTCTCAGGTTTCTATATGCGCTACATTTAAGGCTACACTAGTATAGCCGCGCCTCTCACTTCTCTACTAAAGAAAGATACTCTCTGCATTTGACCTCCTGAGCGCGATAGCGGCCCCTGTCTTAGTATTTCCAAACTTCAACTTTCCCTTTATATTGTACATTGGTGCAACTTATTCAGGATTAGGCGCAATTCTCATACAACAACGTAGAAAACACCTCCGCCCCATTACATACGCCAGCCGTGCATTAAACAAAGCAGAATAAAATTACTCTTCCAGAGAAATTGAAGCTCTTGCTGTAGTGTACGACCTCCGACATTTCAAAGACATCATTCTTGGATATGAAATACACGTCTATATTGACTACCAAGCTTATCTTTATTCTCTGGTGAGAATCTTTCGATCAGACTTGCTCGTTAGTTCCTGATAATTCAGGAGTTCATGCCAACCTTCCATTATGTTCATGGTAAAGTAAATTCAGTTGCTGATGCCTTCAGTGTTTTATTGTTATTTCTCAGTCTCCCATTTCAATTAACTCAGGAACACATTAAAGCTACGCAACGTTCAGATCTACTGTGGAAGCCTGTGATATTTTTCTTGGAATCAAGTGACACTACAGACTTTCAAACTTCCCTCCTAACTCACAGAACTACACGCTTGTAGGTGATGTCCTGTATCATCAAGCAACACTGGATCATAAACATAAACCACACCGGTCAGTGAATCAATTAGTAGTCCCTTCTGCCATGATTCCTAAAGTGCTCCATCTTTCATGACTCCCATATTGCCGAACACCCTGGCAAGGATAAATGCGTTGCACAAATCAGATTACAGTATTTCTGGTTGTCCTTGCGGAAAGATGCCCATACTTACATAGATAAGTGTTCTTCATGTCATTCCCATAGAGGTCACATTCGCAGTCATGCCCCTCTCTTAACTTATCTCCACCTTCTAAGCCCTTTGATACTGTGGCCATTGACCTTCTCAAGCTGCCCCGTACCCCCAACGGGAACCAATAACTGTTCGTCTGCATAGACCACTTTTCCAAGCTCTGTATTCTTGCCCTAATCCCAGACAAAACTACACAACACATTGCACACGTTCATGGTGACAGACTGATTTGTCCTTTCACTACTCAAACTCTTCTTTCAGACAATGGTACAGAGTTCAGTCATGATATTATTGTTGCCATCCGCAAATCCTTTAATATTACAAAATGCAACACCCTCCCGTATCACCCCAGTTCAAATAGCCTTGTTGAAAACCTAAACAGTAAAATCATTAATGTACTCCATCATCTTGCTTCTGACCTACATCTTTCTTAGGATGAACATTTTCCTATCATCCAAGCTTCATTAAATAGTGCCATTAACAGGTCCATATCGGAGTCTCCCCATTTTGTCCTCCTTGGCTCGGGCAAAATGCTCCCATATGACTTCCTAGCTCAAAACTTAGGGCCTGTTTACAATTCTAATTACTATGTTAAAGTCAACTTCTCCAATTTCAGCTCTCTCTTAAAGAGAATTCATGATTTGCTTACTCTTGCGAAAGAAAACATGGCATGACTTCAGCACAATTTTTTTTTTCTTTTTTTTTTTTTTTTTTTTTTTTTTTTTTTAGGAGACATTGTATATTCACTCAATGACATTCCTACTTCAAATTTTTCTCATAAATTTCTTGATCCTTACAGAATCATTCAGACAGAATCAGGTAATTAAGTCATCTCTGATTCAACGGCAAGCCACAAAACTTATTCCAAATATAAAAAATAAATCATACGAAAATCGACAAAAAACATATGAATCTATTTTCCTTAAAAAAAGAAAAATAGATTCATATGCTTTTGTCGATTTTCGTATGATTTATTTTTGATATTTGGAATAAGTTTTGTGGCTTGCCGTTGTACTTTTTTCAATCTGTCGATGTCTTTAATGAAATTTGGTGACCACACGGGAACAGTAAATTCCAAATGTGGACGAACTAACGGTTTATATAGTTTGTTTGACTTTGAAGTCAAAAGATCGCGCAATCAGTCCTAGAATCTTATTTGCCTTATCAGAGGCTAAAATACACTGCTTAGACAAATTTCACTTTTGTTAACGAATTTCCAAATAACTTGTAATCGTACTCACTGTTACTTTTACATATGTGTTAAATTTCATTAGCCACTTTTCAGACCATTGCTGTAGTTTATCTAAATCTTCTTAAATATCTAATTGGTTTAAGTGATCATTTGCTATTCCGCAAAGTTTTGTATTAGCAAATTTGGAGACAATAGATTTCAGTCCAGGGTCTATATCATTTATATATATATATATATTATATATATATATATATATATATATATATATATATATATATATGTAATAAATATATATAAATATATATATATATATATATATATACATATATATATACATATATATATACATATATATATATATATATATATATATATATAATATATATATATATATATATACATATATATATATATATATATTACATGTATGTATATATATATATACATATATATATATATATATATATATATATATATATATATATATATATATATATATATATATATATATATATATATATATATATATATATATATATACATATACTATGAATAGAAGTGGTCCAGGAACGGATCCCTGCGAAACTCTACTCGTAACATTTTTCCATCTAGAATTTTTACCATTTTGAATAATTCTGTTTTCGATCGTTTAATCAATTACTAGTCAAATTTAGTAGGCTACCACTTGTTCCGAGTGAAGCTAATTTAGTAATTAATCTTTCATGGGGGACGGTATAATTTTTTTTTGCGAAGTCTAGATATATTACATATATATATATTTATATTTATATATATATATTTAGATATTTATATATATATTTATATATCTATATATATATATATATATATATATATCTATATATATATTTGTCATAATTCGAGATGACTGTGTCGTAGAATTCAATTAAGCTAGTCACGCAAGAACGTTTCCGTCTGAATCTATGATCGCTATTATCTATCAAACAGTTACTTTCTGAATGGTGTTCGATAGCTTCTCTGATGATAGTTTCCATGATTTTTCCTACGATTGAAGTCAAGCTTATAGGTCTGTAGTTATATGTATATACATATATACTTATATACTTGCATATACACTCGAAGACTCAAATTGTGATGATATCATGTAAGCATACGTGCTTTATAATTCTTTCGGAGCATCGGAGAAGGACGCGGTGTTCAATATTTTCAGGTGTTCATGTCTAACGTGGTTTTCGGTATTTTCAGGGGGTCGATATGTGGCGTTGGTCTATATGTTTTCAGATGATTGATTGATTGATTGATTGATTGACTGATTTATTTATTTACAAAAGATTACAAAGGTGGAGCATGCCGACAGGAAAACTTTTGGTCCATAACTAGGTCGGATGCGGAAAAATTAATAATGATGAATAGATAAATAAATCAAAATATAATAATATAAATAATAATAGATCAAATAAATCAATAAATGCATAGGTATAGTTAGATAATAAACAAACAGGTAACTAGTAAATAATAATAAATAGACATATAACTAATAATAAATGTGAATCAAGCAAATATTAATAAACAGACAAATGATAATAAAGCAGATAAACAAATAACATAAAATAAATGACAGTCATTACAGCATCTTGCATAGGTGTTTATCTAAATGATTCTTAAAGCTTCCAACTGAACTACATCGCACTGCCTCTGCAGGAAGTTTATTCCATTCATTAATTACACGGTTGGCAAAGTTGTTTCTACCCACTTCCAAATCAAATTAATTTCCTGGCAGTTTGAGTCCATTGTTTCTTGTCGGATTCTCATTCAATGTGAAAATTTCGTCACTTTTGATGTTGTCAATTCCCTTTAGAATCTTAAAAACCTGTACCAAGTCACCTCTGAGTCAACGCTTTTTTAGGAAAACAGATTCATATGTTTTAGTCTATTTTTTGTATGATTTAGTTTTGATGTTTGAAATCAGTTTTGTGGCTCGCCGTTGTACTTTTTCCAACCTGTCAATATCTTTAATGAGATTCGGTGACCATACGGAAACAGCATATTCCAAATGTGGACGAACTAACGATTTATATAGCTTGTTAATGAGAGATGGACTTTTGAAATTAAAAGATCGCGCAGTCAGTTCTAGAATCTTATTTGCTTTCTCAGAGGCTGAAATACACTGCTTAGATGATTTGAGATCGTTACTGATAATTACGCCGAGATCCTTTTCACTATCCACTTTTGTTAACGAATTTCCAAATAACTTATAATCGTACTTACTGTAATTTTTACCTATGTGCATTACCTTGCATTTACTTGTGTTAAATTTCATTAGCCACTTCTCAGACTATTGCTGTGGTTTATCTAAATCTTCTTGAATATCTAATTGGTTTAACCCATTAAACTCCGATGACAAGATGTCTTGTCATTTGGTCAAATAAAACAAAAAATCATAAAACACCAAAATGTTTGATCAAACACCAGAAAAATATGACGTCAGTCCTCGCTTCGCTGCGAGCGAAGCGAGGATTGACGTCATATTTTTCTGGTGTTTGATCAAACATTTTGGTGTTTTATGATTTTTTGTTTTATTTGACCAAATGACAAGACATCTTGTCATCGGAGTTGAATGGGTTAAGTGATCATTTGTCATTCTGCAAAGTTTTGTATCATCAGCAAATTGCGATTTCGCACAGTTTTGTATCATCACCAAATTAATTTATTCATCTATTTATTTATATTATTATTTTTTTTTTATTTTTTGCGGGAAAATGAAGCGGTCTTTTCCATAGAATGATTATACTAGGTAGTATGGTAGGAACTTTTCATTGCCTATTGATGGAAGGTTATAGGTTTCTAATTGATAAGGTTTCAAGAATACTGAGTCTAGATCTCGTCTTTCCCTTTGACAAGAATTGACGAATTCTCTTCCAGTGTTTTCTTAGTGATATTTTGCTGGAGTTTCTCTAGATATATTTTCATCCCTCAACCAGATAAATGAGAACATGTTCTCCTCGACAGTGTCATTATTGTTTGACCGATGTAGCAATCAAGCGGCGAACAGTCCTCCAAAGAGCAGTTGAATTTATAGACAGCGATGGGGCAGACAAGACCTCCAGAGCAGGGAGAAGTGTTATTTGTTATTGATATTGTCGATGGTTTTCTATTGCAATAGTAGATGGAAAACAATCCCTGTTGTTTTCTTTCCCCCATCTATCTATCTATCTATCTGTCTGTCTATCTATCTATTTGTCTATTTATCTATCTGTATCTCTCTCTCTCTCTCTCTCTCTTTCTATCTATCTATCTATCTATCTATCTAGGCACATATGTCGAGAAAAATATAGATAAATAGACACGGTTGACAGGCAAATATACAGCCAGCTAGATAGCCAGCCAGCCAGCCAATCAGCCAGACAGATTGACATACAGACTAACAAACAAACAGACAGACATATAGAGAGATAGATGGATGAATAAGTGCCGTAAATAAATAGATAGATAGATAGATAGATAGATAGATAGATAGATAGATAGATAGATAGATAGATAGATAGATAGATAGATATATGAATAGATGGGTAGGTAGGCAGAGAGATAGATACATAGCTAGTTGACCGATGAATCAATAGTGATAGATGAATATAATCAATTATTATCAATGGTAAGTTGATGTAGGAGACGAGGGTGGGGGCGGGCGTATTTCTTCAATTATACGCCGACACCACCTCCACGGTTTCTCCAAGCAATCCTCATGCACCCTTTCCATTCCAAATATCTCTCGGCATCATCGATCGACTAACTCCAGCCATGAGTTCTTCAGGCGTCGACTTCGTCTCTTCCCCCTTGTGAGTGGGATCAACAGCACGGAAACGTGCTACTTGGTAGAGTCGACGTTCACAAATTATGCTGATAAGTGGTTTTGACTTAACCTCATGGAGCAGTTGCTGGTTTGAAAGTCATACCAGCAATATTCCATGATTCTCTGAAAGTACTTGATGTCATAGACTCCGAGACCTCTTTTCAAGCCGGAATTCAGTGTTCTTGTTTCAAAGCCGTGCAGCAAGGCAGGGGGAACAAACGACTTGAAGCTTAGAATCTCAATCCTTCTGCATAAGTATTAACAGCGCCATATAACATGGCTGAACTAGTCCACAGCACCATGGATAGTGCTCATCATACAAAAGACCTCCTGACATGACCCACCATTTTTATGCACTACACAACCAAGGCATGTGAACTTTCCAATACATCAATATCCTCACAAGATGCGTGGGCAGATTAATTCGTATCATCTATTACGACCCTAAATCCTTAGATCTTGGTCTTGATCCAGGAAACCTGGAGTCTCAGCTGACTCACCTCCCTGTGCAGGGACTCGATGGTTGTAACTAGACCTCTAACGACTTTGCAAGTACAGCTTTTTTGGTAATAATTCTAATGTTGTCAACGGATAAACAACGAAGTCAATGATGGCGACCCTGTCCAGTATTCAGTCCTTGCAGGTGTTGAAAGATGTCTGGGCGAGGGTGCGTCCCTAAATCAACACAGTATTAATAGTGAAAATCCCGGGCATGTCTCCTCCATACTTCGTAGCACTGTTCTAAAGTATCGGCTAGACTTCAGGTCAATAATCCCACATATTCTAGAGCACCCTATACTTTATTCAGATCAGTGTAGGCTATAATCAACCCCTTTTTGAAACTCAAACAATTACTCCATGAAGACATGAATAAATAATCAGGACCTGGTCAGTCCTTGACTTACCGGGGGTAAGCTCCTATTGCTCAGGGTTCTGGAGTTTTAACAAATTGGAGCAAAACCGCTCCAACAACAAATGGACGAACACCTTGGGCATCGCTCCGATTAGTATAATACCACCGTAAGTGTTGCTGTACTGACGATCACCTTATGGATACGGACGACTAACCCCTTTTTCCAGTCAGAGGAAATAGTATCGAATCACCAGGTGGCAAACAACCACCGCATGGAACTCTGATTTTCAACAGCCCCATTCTTTTCTGCCCTTTAGCATATAACCATCTCGTTCAGAGAGGTGGGATTTAATCTGTCGGTGGACCGGCAACCGGACCTAAATACAAGTAAGGTGAAGCTGGCGGCTCGGAGGGTCAACCATGAACAACTTTCGAATTATTTGGTCCTTTGAGATCTGCACCCACTCATGTCTGACACCAGTTGCCCATCAGCTGTTTAGAAATTAGTCATCTGGGTCACATATATTGACGTGTTTGTCTGGTGTCATGTCATTTGAGATAGTTACTCTTAGGTCCCTTTCCGAGTTTACATTTTTTACTTCCTTTGTACCAATTTTATATTGACATGATATTCTATTTTTGCTTTTTCCAAATTCCATTATGCTACATTTCTTTATGTTGAAGTTCACTTCGCACTTCTGACTCCATTTCCAGACTTTGTCTAGGTCTTCTTGAAAAGATTTGCAGTCTTCCTCTGTACTTACTCTCTTGAGTAGTTTTGCATCATCTGCAAAGAAGTTCATATAACATTCCACACCTTCATCCATATCATTTATATAAATAGCAAACATTATCGGAGCCAATACAGAGCCTTGAGGGACTCCACTTATCATATCTTCCCAATTTGAGTTCTTGTCTCTAAGTACCACCCTCATTTTTCTTCCTTTCAAGAAATCTTTCATCCATTCCAATAACTTTCCTTGTATTCCACCTATTATTTCAATTTTTCTTAGTCGCTTTTTGTGTGGTACTTTGTCAAAAGCCTATTGTAAGTCCAAGAAAGCACAATCTGTCCATCCGTCTCTTTCTTGTATCATTTCTATTAATCTTGTATGTGTGTGTGTATAAAGGATGTAAAGATAGTCAAATATCCATTTTTAGAGAGATCGTGAGTCGTTGAAAGTTATTTGGGATAAAATATTTGAGAAATTGGCTCTACCAATGAGAGTTACTCATCCTGGATAGAGAGTGAGGTTTGCTCTAACTCCTTTCACGTGATTAGTGGTAATTTCTCTAAACGGTAAGGTTGAACTCACTTATAACCACTTATCATAGGATGAACAAATGTAAAGGTTGGACTTCAAGCATTCTTTTGACTATTGTAACCCTACATTAAGGCAGGGGCTCTCAACCTTTTTCCGTTCCGTACCCCGAGTCATCACGCCATCGTCCCGTGCCCCCATTAAACTGATACCGAATATAGAATGGTAATATACTAAGGCTATTAAATATACAGTGGATATAAAATGGCTCAAATTGTAATGACTTCATTTATCAGTTAAGCATTACCGTAAAAACAATGTACAATGTTCTTTGCATATTAGAATGTTTAATGGCCGCGTACCTGTGGTGACCTGCCTGTCTTTGTATCTCGCAACATCTAGTTTGTTGAGTAGTGTTGCAGACCGACTGCTGGCTGCCCCACGGTGGCCAGGGGCTGCCTGCCCGCGGAGCTTGTAGCTCAAATACTCTCGACAAAGTAATCTTTCGTAAGTCATCTAAGTACCTCTGGAAACTGTCCGCGAACCCCAGGTTGAGAGCCCTTGCTCTAAGGCAGGGATTCCCAAACTTTTCAGCTCATCGACCCCCCTAATAAAGTTTAACATTTTCTATAGACCCCCAAACGAATTATGTCAGTTTTTTTATTATTGGTGTTGTTATTGTTATTAATGCTAGTAATATTATTATTATTATAGTTATCATTATTGTTATTGTTATTGTTATTATCATTATCATTATTACTATTATTATTATTATTTTATTATTGTTATTATCATTATAATTTTAGTTATCAATAGTTTTATTATCATCATGATTGTTATCATTTTTCTTGTTGATATTATTGTTCTAATTCTTTACTGTAGTTCTTGTTTGGTCTCATAAACCACTTATGGTAATTCTAAAGTACCATAGTCACAGTTTTCGTGTTTGTGGATTTTACTTATTCTATTCGTTTATCTTTATTTGTTTAATTATTTATCTATTTTTATTTTGATCCGTTATAAAAGGGCCAAATGGCAACATTCATCATGGCGACGGCGTTCCAATAATGATACAGACACTTTCACATATATATAAACATGTTTTAAAATAGATATTTATAATTTACCAATAGTTTTAAGAGTGATATTATATATTCTTTATTATATTACTATAATATTCAAGCCAATGATATTACACAAGCTCGTCATCTTGATGTTCATTCACGATGTGGTTTTGTGTATGTGAGATTCTCCCTACATGCACAGAATGGGGAGGATTTTTGACTCCGAGCGAACTGACATGGTTTTTCTTTAAGTTTAGATATTGGTTGGTTGATTATTCTCACTCTTTCAGTACGGGAAGAGAACAGGATCATTTCATGCTAACCATTTATTTTTAAAGACTGCCTTTCGACCCCATAGTAATTTACTGGCCCCTTTCGACCCCCTAGTAATCTAATGACCCCCTTTCGACCCCTTGGATGGTTTCATCGACCCCTAGGGGTCGATATCGACCCCCTAGCGATCTTCTGACTCCCTTTCGACCCCTTGGCTATTTGTCGACCCCTTAGATGGTCTCATCGACCTCTGGGGGTCAATATCAACCACTTTGGAAACTCCTGCTCTAAGGGATACCCGCTCGAAAAAATAAATTCACTTTAAGCTTTTCTTCAATTGGGCTATATTAGCTCATTTGAAAGAAAAGATCCAATAGAAATCTAATAAAAACAGAAATGGGGGTCTCATTGTGGCCAATAAAATAATTCATCTTTTCTTATAACATGTGTATTGAAATATAAGTATATGATGAAGATGTTGGGATTAAAAAAAATAATATAAAGGGATATAATTCCTCATATCAACATTTCTTCTCCTACCCACATTTTTTTTTAATAATTCGCGAGCTTTGCATTATACATGAATGATAATAAGATGGTCTATTCCTGCCCATTCCAAGAGTCAGGCTTCTCTCTTTCTTTCTCCTTACTTTCTCTCTTACAAACCTAATACATGACCATATTTTCCAGTTTCAAAGATATACAGTCATAACATTTTCCTATATAAATCTACAAACAACTCGAAGGTTGTCCGTCGTAGAACCTTGCCTAATGGAGTTAATATTTTTAAATCTTGTCCCTTCCCTTTATCACGATATTATTATTTTTTTCTAATCCCCTGAAATGATTTCTTTGGATATTTTTTTTCTGGATATCTGAGATGAATGTGCATACTACAGTAGCAATCCAACACATCTTTCATCCCTCTCATAGAAATTGCACCCTGTTCTTCCCCATCCAGCTGTGCAGTTGTCATTCAAGGTCATATTACTTTCACTTAGTGTTTGCTTAATCAATCACATGTTTCCTTAAGTGTGTTATCTATAACGAAAAAAACTTCTACCCGTTTTTAGTCTCCGTATTATCCCTAGGACAATTTTTGTTATTTCGATTGGATACGTTTAGATATCAGACACATTTAGCTTGGATTTTAAGCGAAAAATAAAAACTGAAAAACCCGCCTTCACTTCAAATACTCCGAAGAAGAGGAGTTCAGGTGAATGGTTTGCGTAGCTTCACTTATACATTGACTGAAAGAAAAATATAAATAGGAATGTGACGAAACCTGTTTTTATGGCTGCCATCTCAAATTTTCTCAGAAATGGTCAGAGATAGCTTGTCAAAAAGACCTCAACTGGCATCCTTGACCTAAGAAATATAAGTTTAGTCATCAAGTTTATGATTCTACAACAATTAGAAGCAGATATGATGAAAACCACAATTTTACATACTGCTTTGGATTCTTAGACGCAGTTGATGGTTTAAATGAAAATATGTTAGAATTGTATTATACATCCCATTTTATACACTGTTATCAGACATGTTTAGGCTTCAGAAAAAGAAATTTCCGTCTAGAATTAAGGAGTGTGTGTGTGTGTGTGCATGAGGTCAGGTAATTAGGCGATGGTGTAGAGACCACGGATCGAAACTTAGCGACGGGCCGGGTTTGATTATATATATTTGTATACTTAGGGCACAAATACACACGTACTCGATACATACAGGGTTATCACAATTATTGCTTTACTTTCTATAATTTTCAAGTTATCGTAACTTCAGGAGAGTGAGCAAAAACGAGTTCACTGAGATTTACCCTTTTAATCTATGACGTCTGAAATGCACAGAATCTTCAAATTGTTAGAATTGGACTGAACACAAAATGTATTTGATGTTTATAATTTGTACTGAACACAATATTATACTTGATAGTGACACTTGTAGAAAAAATATAACTAATAAGTATAATATTGTGTCCATTACCAATTGTAAACATTAAATACATTATTGTGTTCAGCGCAATCGTAACAATCTGAAATGACACTGTGCAATTATAGATTAAAATGGTTAGTTTCAGTGAACTCGTTTTGATCACCCTTCTTTAATAAAATTTTTGTTACGATAATTTGACAATTATAGAAAGAGAACCAATAAATGTGATAGAATAGCTGCGAATTCATTTGTGGGTAAGTTTGCGAAGTTCGTTGAAAGTGAAGGGGCAGTTGGTGCAAACACTTCAGTCAGCCACTCCAGAAATGATATCCGCGTTACCCATGTCTTGCTATTTGCCTTCCACATTACAGACAATTTAGATTTCAATATATTTTTGCGCTCAAAGGCACGGGGATTTTCAGTGATACAGAAGAAGTGTCTTGACCTTACAGTCACCTGTTGCATTTGCATAGAATAAAAGTGTAAGCCTGTTCTTCATTGCCTTGTGTCCGGGGAGTACGAGTACCTTCTCCATCTCGGTGATGTAAGTCCTTCTTGGTATTTTTTTCCAAAACAAGCCATTCTCATCACATTTGAACACTTGATACGTCTCATATCAAATATTTAATGAAGCCAATGAAGGACAGGATTACACTTTTATTTTGTGTTAATGCAACTGGTGACTGTAAGGTCAAGTCACTTCTTGTGTACAGTCTGAAAACCCATTTTTAAGAGCAATAATATAATGAAAGCTAAACTGCCTTTGATGTGGAATGTGAATAGCAGGGAATGGGTAACACGAATATAATATTTAGAGTGGTTGACTGAAGAATTTGCCCCCAATTGTCAAGAAGTATCTTCAGGATAAGGATCTTCTTCTTAAATGGTTTCTCTTAATGAATAGTGCTCCTGCGCATCCACCACGTTTGGTGGAAGATTTCCTCCACCCAATACTACTCCAGTATTGCAAACCCATAGATCAACAGGTGATTTCCAATATCAAGAAGCTGTACACCAAGGCACTGTTTTCCAGGTGTTACCAGATCTCTAATGACACCAATATGACCTTTTTTTTTTTTGAAGGAGCACTTTAATATCCTCCGTTGCATCAACCTCATTAGCAAAGCCTGGAATGAGGTCTCTTGGTCTCTTACCGCACATTACAGTCTGCCTGGAGGAAAATTTGGCCAAGTTGTGTCCCAGAGAAAGACTGGGATTTGAGGCAGAGATGTCGAAGTGGTAGATGAAATCTTGTCCATGGGCAAGAGTGTGGGCACGGAGGTCGACGATGCTGACGAGTAGGAGTTGGTGGAGGACCATCTAGAGTCCAGCGGTTCTCAACTGTGGTCCGTGGACCCCTAGTGGGCCACGGTGGTCCACAAGTGGACCAGCCAGCCGAAAGTTACTGGCAGTTAGTGGATGCAAAACGATTAGATTTAGTGTTGAAGTCATCTCCAGGAGGTTAGAATGACAGCAATTCATAAATACGGGGTACGTGTGGAAATAGGTTGAGAACTTTGGATTCTAGCCGAACTCAGTAGAGAAAAGCTTGTTAAGTTGCAGAATGAACAGGTTAAGGCCATACAGGAGGAAGAGGAAGAGGAAGTTAGAGGAACTACTAGTGCGCAGATGAAGCAAATTTCCAGTAAGTGGAACGACGTGTAGGAATTTATTGAGAAGTACCACCATAACAAAATTGTAGCTAATAGAACAACATTTTTAATGGCAATGGAATGTCGCACTTCCGGAAAATTTTGCAGCAAAGAAAAAGACAATTGACTTAAGACTGCTTCTTGTACACACAGAAAATTAACCAACTAAAAATGTATATAAAAAGACTGAATCAGAGTTGTCTAGTGTTCTTATACAAGGGAAATCTCCTTCAAAGCATTAGTTTTCCTTTTGTCCTCTTCCTCCGCCATCCACCTGCGTCAGCAACTACAAACAAAAAGCAGGTAAAGTACAGTGCTTTTTATTTATTTTAGTATTATATGTCTATAATTATGGCTATTTCAATTTCATTATTCTATATACTTATTAATAAGAATTATAAATGTAAAAAATACCATATTTCTAAAGGTGGAACAGATTAATCTAATTTACATTAATTTCAATGGGGAAATTATTTCGGTGAGCGAACGTTACTCTTTAGGTATGGAGCTCGTTATCCGAGATTCTACTTTACATATTGCACATACAATCAAATATGAGAGCATTCTACGTACATACAAGAGAATCTATTCCCTTATTTCTCATATACATACATGCATACATAAACATACACACGCAAACACACACACACACACACACATATGTTATATATATATATATACATATATGACTTGTCTCCTACCATCGGAAAATAATATCAGAAATAAATATATCTGTATATTTCGACCACTTTCTGTGGTCCTATTCAACAGATCTGCTAAAGAGGACCACAGAAAATGGTCGAAATATACAAATATATTTATTTCTAATCTTATTTTCCGATAGTGGGAGACAAGTCTTATTTTATCAATGTACTTTACATTATATATATATATATATATATATATATATATATATATATATATATATATATATATACATTATATATATATATATATATATATATATATATATATAAACAGAAATGTAGCACATTTGTAAATGACACACAGGAAACCCACAGTTGGAGAAAATAAACTTCGAATAAAGAAGATCCCTATATTTCGGCTATCAACTGTAGCCCTCTTCAGGAAAGTACATAAGACAGAGGACAAAGGGGACATATAAGCTTGAAACACACACAAAAAAAGAGAGAGAGAGAGAGAGAGGGAATGTGGACAAATGGTATTACTCAGGCGCGGGGTAAAATGGGGTGGCAGAGGAGGGTGAGGGTGAGGTGAGCGGGGTTGTAAGCTTCGTACCAGCCTACTCACTGCCGCGTGTAAAATAATGTCAGGAGCCCTTTAGATATATTAATGTTGGGGCATTCTTCAATTAATGCTGATTCAACTATTTTTCTCCTGAAACCGCAGTGTAAAAATAGTTGAATCAGCATAATTGAGGAATGCCCCAACATCAATATATCTAGATTGTACTAAATTTACATTTCTTTTGTCCATTGTGTTTCTTTATTTCTTATTAAGATCATACAAAAATAGAAGTTACACAGGATGCAATAGGCCAGCCTCCACAGGAACGTCATAGGCGAGTACAACTTTCTAAATCGTCTCCTTTATCTCTGTCAGAATCGTAGTGCAGGGCACAAATCATTTGAGGAAAACAGGTATTATTTTCAACGTTCGATGGAATCCGGTCAACCTGGAGCACCAAGAATGTTAATGTTATCAGCTTAATTGATTTTAACATTGTATGTACCGTGTTTTATTTTGTATAAAAATAATAAGAATAACATAACATGGAAGTGGAATATATGTAGTTGTTTGTGTCTTTATACAAGTGTTCTGCATTTTAGATTTATAAAAAAGCTGGGTTTTAAGCAACATAATGTACGAGTATGGCAATTTGTCCAGTTTTCACATTGTGACATTATGTCGTGTGGTATTTTGTTTTATGGCATTTTGTTTGTGTCGCGTGGTGTTTTGTCTTGTAGCATTTTGTATGGATACCAGTTTACACAGGCGTATCAACAGTTCTTAACCTTGTGGCTTGTACAATCAAGCACTAAATAAATAGTGTATACGTGTATGTCGAGCCACTGGGAATGTATAGTTGCAATTAAAAGCAAGAATGATATTTAAACATATGTAAGGATATTTGTAGATTTAAGTGTGATAAGAGTATATTTTTTCCTGTAATTGTAGAATTTTTGTTTTTCTTAATTTGTTTGTTTTGTCAATTTTTTGTTCTTTTTTTATTTTGTTTTTTTGTATTTGTTTCATTTCGTTTTTTGTTTGTTTTATTTTGTTTGTTTTGTTTTCTCTTGTCTTGTCTTATCTTGTCATGTCATGTCATGTTTTGTGTTTGTC
The DNA here is from genome assembly GCF_046742065.1 of Oratosquilla oratoria. Taxonomy (NCBI): domain Eukaryota; kingdom Metazoa; phylum Arthropoda; class Malacostraca; order Stomatopoda; family Squillidae; genus Oratosquilla; species Oratosquilla oratoria. The sequence goes on along the minus strand of NC_134780.1, from coordinate 12,659,159 downwards.
TTTTTATCTTATTTTGTCTTGATTTGTTTTGTTAGATCTTGTTCAAGCTTGTATTTCTGAGCTGTTAGAAATGTGCTAAAACATACATTTTTTCTGGAGAGTTTAACAATTATCACTGCAAGGGATTGTTACTTTGAGCGACTGTTTGAGAGGTGCTTAAAATATCGATACAGAACCCACGAACACTTCGTTCTGGTCAAGTAGGCCTGTTGCCAAAAAAGCCGATTGTAGAATAATTGTACCAATATATTATGAAAACAACTTTAGGCTCTAAGTATTCACAGCTTTTTGCCATCGTGTTTACATACGCGAGTCTTAATGATTTATCTTTCTTTTCCTTTTCAGAAAACACCAAGATCTGCAAGATTGTAAAACTGGCCCTTTTTTTAGTCTAATTCTTTTGCATACCAACAGGAAAGAGCAAGGATGTTGGAAAATTGTGTCATTTTAAATCGATAAGCCACTTGAAGTTTTATACGGAACTTGTTCAAGTATTCTTCAGTATTTCAGTGACGTGTTTAAAAATTTGAGTGTTTTTGTGTCAACAGGAAACTAAAATACTGTACATTTAATCTGAAATTTTGACTGTGGAATGTAAGATTTTCCTCTGCATTTGTAGAAAAAATATATGTATATACAAGTTTATATTTGATCAATCTTTATCTTTCTAAAAGAATTGTGTGATAAGATATTGCGTTACTTAAGATGGGTAAAGTTTAACCCAATTAGCACCAAGTTTCAAGGTGGAGCTCAAGAAAATGAAAAGTTGCCAAGCTTCAACCAGATACCAAGCTAATACTGAACCCTGAATTCGTACACATGATAAGTGAATATTTTTAGTGGACAGGAAATAAAGAAAACCACTAAGGAGTATGAGGAAAAAGAGAAAATAAGAACAGAAATAGAAACCGAGTGCTTTCAATGTTATCGTCAAAAGCAACAGAACTTAATTTTTCATGAATGGTTTCAGTTTGTTTTTTGTTTTAGATTATTTTAACTGAACCAATCAAGAAATCTACGAGTGCTTCTTTCCCAGTCCTTATAAAAAGTTTTTTTATTACTTTCCTAAATTATTACAAGAACTAAGAATTCCTCCATCAGATTTTACCCTTCATTCAACTGAAATTATTAAGTATTTGTTGTTGTGCGAGAAAGTTTTCTAAGTGTGAATCAAGATAGATGATATCTGACATGGATATTTATAAGTTCAACAACATCTTCACGTGGATCATAGGATTCATCATTCATATCATGGCTACCTCGATTCTCTTAGGTAAGTACCCTGGAAACAGACTTTGTATGATAGACGAGTTAGCATTTGTGGTAAAATGAGAGGATCTTATGTATACAAGAAAATATACATTTTAAGAACACAGGAATGGGGGAGACTGCAAGAGAGCATAGGGCCTACACTAGGCATTTCCATGCCCATTACCACCTTTCATCCCTATCCATAAAATTATCTAAGCATCTATAAAAACAACCAATATTTTTAGTGATCACCCCATGGTTACTAAGTCTAGTCATTAGTATAAAAGGATGAAAAGATTAGTTACACACGACCTACCTTGGTGAACCCACTGAAGATCGGGTTTAAATCAAGTACCATGTCTAACCTCTCTTTTGTGAATACCGAGAGAAAATATCTATCAAATACCTCGCTCATTTTCCCTCTGTGTCCTTGTCAGATTTAATTGGACCTATCTTTTCCTTATCCTTAGTTCTGTGGAGATGAAAGAAAACCTCAGGCAACCTCAATTTTGTAGTCACGTTTTGCTCTGCGTTTAATCTTTTGAAACCAGTCTAGCCATTTCATCATACCTAGTTCTAAGGAGTGTTTATCCCCTTTTCATACTAACATAAATCCCTCGTTTTACTCCGATCTTATTTTTCAACCTATTCATCATCTATTTAGGTGTATTGGTTTCTTATCTAACTTTCCTGTAGGATGTAAATTTTCGTTGTCTGATCTAAATAGTAGTTAGAATATCGTACAATACTTCAAGACCCTTGATCTCATTTGTGACCTTCAGGCTAACCTCGTTAATGACATCACTTGAGAGTTTCACTACTTCCCATGTGTCATGATTAAGGTCAAGTCTATTACCCTCTGGGGTGGTACCAAGCTTACTCAAGTATTTCCTCATGCCCTCAAAATGAATGTTTTTAAAGTTAGGTACTAATTTGTTATTCCCACTATATTTTTATTTTTAATGCTAAATCTTATTTCTTGATGATCACAAGTAGCCATATTATCACCCACTAATAACATTTCTTGTTATTTTGTATTTGTTAACAGTAAGTCCAAAGTATTTTCTTCCTTCGTAGGATCGGTACTCAATTGCTTTAGAAAATTATCTTGTATCACACATAAAAAAATGCACTTCCTAATCTAATAAATTATCCCAGTCAATATTTCTACAGTTGAGATCTCCCATAACCATATTCTTTTTACTGCGACTCCTTGCACATTTCTCGCAAAAGGAGTTCTGTCTCTTCTCTATTCAGGTTAGTAAGTCTGCCTATAATCTCCAACCAAATTGATTCCATGCCCACTTCATCCTTGATCGAGTTGTTGATAATGCATTTTTTTAACGAAAAGTGTTCCTCATCTCTCTTCCTGCCTTCTCTATACTTGTGA
>NC_134780.1:12649018-12651518 GCF_046742065.1 Oratosquilla oratoria | reverse complement strand
CCATATCAAAATGGGTGGAGAGCCGCATGTCCCCTGAAACACAGCATGGTGCAGCACATTCAGTGCAAAGCCAGACAATCGAAACTAATTTATCTCTACCGCTTCCCCATACGGCGGCATGGTTCACATTCACTCATCTATGCAGGGGACATCACATCAGGCTGCGTCGTCCGTCCATTCATTTACAATATCTATCCACGCATTACTATCTCTTAGTTCTCTATTCCCTGCAGTGATGATCACATGGAACAATTTTTTTTTTTTACTCCATCTACTCATTCTATTTGCCTCTGCGTTGCACACTGCCATTCCATGTAAGTAAACCATCTCAACACTCTTGTCTCTTCTGATGGACAGTTTTCCTCTCACCCCACTGCTGACCACAACTCAAAAATTTTCATTCTATTCATTCTTTAAAAACCTATTCTAATTTCAGATATCTCGTCTCAGATACTGTTCTCAAATAGCTGTTCCTCTCAGACTTGTTTTCCATGTCTATGTCCCGTACAGTAATATAGGTAAAATTATTTCATACATTTTTTATTAATTCCCATATCACTATTACGTTATGAGAAATAAGAAACTGGGAACGGATGCAAAGAGGAGATTGCATGAAGGGATGATTGTGCCCATGGCATTGTATGGGGAAGAGGTGCATTTAAGAGAGGCAGAGAGGAAAAGTTTAAATGTGCTTGAGACCAAAAGTCTGAGAAGTATGGTAGGGTTTACTAGACTGGATAGAGACACGAGGAAGTGAGGAGGAGAACGGAAGTGGAAAAGGAGATGCATTATACGGCTGATAAAAGATTATTGGGACGGTTTGGATACGTGGAAAGAATGAGTGATTAAAGATTACTAAAAGAGGTGTGGAAGGCAGAGATGAATGAAGTGAATTTGAGGGGGCGACCGAGGACGAGATGGTTGGATAGGGTGGAAGAGGCATAGAGAAAGAGGGGAATGTCTGTTGAGCAAGGAAGAGAGAATGTAGGAGATAGGGAAGAGTGGAGAGTGATTGTGTATGAATGATACTGTTATGCAAGGAAGGGAGGGATGAGGTATTGGTGTAGGGGGTGCTTATGTGTGAATGATATTTTGGCGCAGCTCGAAGGGACACATATATATATACATATATATATATATATATATATATATATATATATATATATATATATATATATATATATATAAATTATCAAGATATGTGAGGTTTTTCAAGACTTCATTGTGCCCGTCACATACATGAACATGAACTGTGTCATCCAATAAACCCCCAAACGCCTGGACCTTAATGTTGGTCCATGAGATCTGAAGTCCAAACTGTCTCCCCTCCCTGTGCAGTGTTTCGAGGACTGCAACCATGACCTCCAACGCCTCCACAAAGAAAAGAGCATCATCAGCAAACACAAGGTCAGTGACCTTAGTGTTGTCAATTGGTGATCCGCAATGAAATTGATCTATCTAACACCCAGTCCATGAAGGTGTTGAATTCCTGAATTTACAGAAAAGAAAATAGACACGCCTCCTCCATACTCTGCAGCACTCTCTGTCCTAGAGTATAAGCCAGACATCAAGTCAATAAGCCTCGCACTAATTTCACGTATCCACAGAAGATCCCAGAGCACTCCACAATGCACTGAATCAAACGCCTTCAGGAAACTCACGTTGAAACTCATGTCGACACTTCACAAGAATACGAAGCGCTAGGATCCGATCAGTTGTTGACTTGCCTTGCGTGAACTCGGACTGCTTAGGCTTCTGAAACTTTAACAGATATGAATAAGCCCGTGTCAGCAGCAGAAGGACAAGCACCTTACATGGTACACTGAGATGTGTAACACTGCGGCAGTTGTTGCATTACTGCTGGTCCCCTTTCCCCTTCCAGATAGGGACGGCCAGACCCTTTTTCCAGTGAGCGGTAATGGTACCGGACTGCCAGACAGCAGACAGTACCACATGTAATTTACAGATCATGGCTTCACCTTTAGCTTTCAGCAATTCTGCATTGATATTACGGCTGACAACTACTTTTCCACCGCTCACAGCCTTTTTTACCTCTATCAGAGAGGGTGGAGATTCGTCTATCGTTGGACCGGATCAGCCGAATGCCACCAAGGGGAAACTGTCTACTTGGAGGGTCACCCATGAGCAACTGCTCAAAGTACTCGGCAAAAGGGCTACACCAGAAAACTCTAACCAGAACCCTAAACTTTATAGCATTGGAAGTGCGTGGTTGTGGTACATATGAGAGTAAAATGGAAGGACTCAGCAGTATGTTTGTGTGAAAGAGTATGAATGTTGTAGCGTTGTTAAAAGCCAGAAAATTGAAGATGCAAGGGAGGCTTTTGGATAGTTTTAAGGGAGTATTTAGGGAATTGTGGAAGGAATATGAATGTAAGGTATTGGGAGATCTCAATGCTAGAGCAAGAAATGAGCCAATAGATGGAGTAGTAGGGAAGGTTGGGGTGAAGAGATGATGTTTCGAGATGTGTCGAGAAAGGGA
>NC_134780.1:12619018-12644018 GCF_046742065.1 Oratosquilla oratoria | reverse complement strand
ACGATATCATGATATTACAGCAGTTTGGTGTTCACCAACGCCAGATATACATAGTATTAAATGATTGCAATTATATTAAAACAGCATCAACTGGAGAGGGGAGAGGTGACTGTACTTAACACACTACATATGCACTGCACACACGCCCGCATACATTATACGCTCAGGCGCTCCACCAACGTGCATTAGCCTACGATTAAGCTATATAGGCAGTGCTTTATTTGGTGTTCTCTCTGGTGCTATTGTATGTGGTATGGTTGGTAAAGCGGTTCGGTAAAAGCTGTTCAGCCTTCCACCTAGGGCAATGGTTTTCTAATATTTTTGTTTTGTTACCCAGCACATTAAACCTGTTACAGTCTTTGACAAAACCTAATTAGTATGCATAATCATTGCATAGGTTATAACCCAAAATATGTATATTTTTCTATCACTGAATATATTGTTTTTGGTATACTGATTACAATACCCTGCTGTAAGGTGTTGCATGATTTTCTCAGAGATCAATGGCTAAGGTTTTAAAGTTTTGGAGTAGTCAGAGAATCCCCGAAGAAGAACGTCTTATTTCTCACTGATTAGTCTACTACAGAAAAAAGGAAATCATTATGAGTTATTGAAGCTTATTACGTCAAACGTTGACACAACCACTTTGGGGCTTTGTTCACTATGACACCTGGCATAAAGGCAAGACCCATGTGCATGCAACGTGCCTTAACACGTGGAAATGCCCCACCCACTGAGGACTGCCGTTATTAGTCTATTTACAGACCTCTCAGGACTCAAATATGGTCACTCCCGCTGTTCAAACGATTACACACCGGTGTCATGCATCAGTTCCCTTCCGTGAAGACTTTATCTCGAACTAAGTGGGTGCTTGGGCTTTCTAAGACCGATAGTCATCGGAACAAACTTCGTTTATTTACTAGAATGTCAAAGCAAACAAATGCAGAGACAGTGCTATAGTCAGCGCAAGGAGAATTGGCCATTAAGGCGTGGCTAGGATATTTCCCGGTGTTGCCACATATGGGCATCCATGGCGAAAACGTGCGTGTGGATGCAATGTTTTCTGAATGCAGTGTGAGGGGGGCGGGGCCAGAGATTAGATGTAGTGGCAACGTCGCTCTCGCATGCACATATGCCATATCTACACTTAAAGAAACGAAACCTTTGTATAGAAAACATTGCTTTGATTTTTATCTCAGTGGTGGTGTGTGACAAAAAATTATAATATAATCATATGAGGCAACATTATAAAATTATAGAATAGAATTATATAATAAAATAAAACTATAAAATAATTATATGTGGCACCACAGGGGAACTCCCAGTGGTCCGCCCTAACGGCCAGATCTCAGTGCATAGGGTATAGTTCCCAGTATGACGTCACAGGATTGAAAACGAGACAGCGGCCATCTTTCTTGGAAAGGTGCATACAGATCCGAATTTAGGCTCTTCTGAGCATTTTCGGTGATGTTATATTTTGTAGTAGTAAGAGTGGGGTTGGTGTTGTAAGTGGACCAACCCCGTGAGGAGCCATTATTTTTTTAACTACCACATAGTAGTTAGTCACTTTAGTAAGACACTAAAGAAGGCTTAGGAGAACTAAAATCTGGATCTGCTCAGATGACTAATCACAGAAATGTCATCGCAACGCCCCCAAAAGAAATTAAGATGATCTTGAGAGATAAAGAAAGTACCTGGAGAAAAACAATGAATTCAGACCCTTTTATCACGCTTACCGATATACATACATGCATACATACATACACACACACACACACACACACACACACACACACACACACACACACATATATATATATATCCTCGGAAGCTTTAATGTAATAGCACATTTGTACAATAAGACTTATTGACCCACTGTCGGAAAATGAGATAAGATGGACAGAAATTCTGTATAATTCGACCACTATCTATGGTCCTCTTCAGCAGAAGAGGACCACAGATAGTGGTCGAAATATACAGAATGACATAACTCATTCTCCGACAGTGGGTCAATAAGTCTTATATATATATATATATATATATATATATTTATATATATATATATATATATATATATATATATATATATATATATATAGAGAGAGAGAGAGAGAGAGAGAGAGAGAGAGAGAGAGAGAGAATATATGCATACAAATGCAGATCCCCTCTGACGTAGGTCCTTATGGTAGTCCTCATATCTTTGGACGTAGTAACGTTTATTTTTCCGTTGTGACAAAAGCCCACGTTAGGTTTAGAGTAATCTGCATTGGTTACAAAAAGACCCAGGCCATTGTACAACTAGAACAATGCGAAAATATATATTTCAGTGCTATGTATTCATCCTCAATTGGGGGCATACACCATGGATCATGTTGCTTCACTCACACGCCGGCGTCAGTCCCGACGGTCTCTCCGAACAAGCTACAAGTAGTATCGCCTCCTTATAGAGTGACTCGTGGGCTGCAGCCAGGACCTCCAATAATTCCGCAAGAAGAACAGTATCATCAGCAAATACAAGGTCAGTGACCTTGGTGTTGCCAATAAATGCTCCACAACGACATTGATCAACAACTTTGTCCAATAGCCAGTCCATGTAGGTGTTGAAATGTGTTGTGGAGAGAACACGCCCTTGCCTAACTCCTGAATTAACAGGGAAGAAGATAGACACGCCTTCTCCATACTTTGCAGCACTCTCAGCCCCAAAGCATAAGTCAGATATCAAATAAAAGATCCTTGGGGAAATCCTACGGATCCCCAGATTCCAGAACACCGAGTCAAACTCCTTCTTGAGATCAACAGGCTTTAAGAAACATCTACTGAAACTCACGTCGGTGCTCCACAAGAATATATGCGCTAGGATCCGATCAATTGTTGTCTTACCTGACGTGAACTTATAACTTAGATTGTTCAAGCCTCTGAAAATTTGGAAGATGTAAACGAAACCTTGTCAGCAATAGATTAGAGATGGCGCACTGAGCAGTGTAATACCATGGTAGTTGTTCCAATCCTATTGGTCCCCTTTCCATTCCAGACAGGGACGGCCAGACCCTTTTTCTAGTTAGAGGGAATGATACCGGACTGCCACACAGCAGACAGTACTGTAAGAAACCCGTGAATCGTGGTTTCACTTCTAGCTTTCAGCAATTCTGCACTGATGTTGCAGATTCCAGCTGCCTTTCCACTCTTCAGCTTACTCACATCCTCTTTGACCTCTGTCAGAGAGGGCGGAGATTCATCTATCGGTGGATCAGGAACACCATTGAGGGGAAGCTGTCCGCTTGGAGGGTCACCCATGAGTAACTGTTTAAAGTACTTGGCAAAGGGTCTACATTTCTCCATACATGACACTAGTCCGCCATCAGCTGTTCGGATTATGCTCGTCTGGATCACAAATTCGGAGAAGATTTTTTTTTTTCACGGCTCGGTAAATAGACCTGAGGTCATTTGCACTAAATTGTCCTTCGACATCCTCAGCGATCCCCCTGACGTACCTCTCCTTATCCATTCTCATGCGAGCTCTAGTCCGCCATTTCTGAGTACTATATTGGTCTAGACACCCGGCCATTCTATCAGCACGGCCTAACTTCATACTCTCCAGTGTCTACCGCGACGCCACACCGCCTCTCGACCTTAGATGCTCTTTAACATTCCTCGGCAGTTTTCAGATTTTCACTTTTAAAAATGTTCCATATATTTTCAGGGTCCTCAAGTGAGCCAAGTACTTGAAACCGATTAGAGATTGCTACCACATACTCCTGGGCACACGCATTATCCTTGATTCTCTCCAGATGAAACCTAGGTGCGTTACATCTCAGGATTCTCCTGGGTTTGATTCGCAGTTTCAATGTTGCAGCCACAAGTCTTTGAACGGTTCTAAGGAATTCACCATTTCGATAAACACTGCAGTTCTGTAGGATCTCCCAACGAGTGCTAACAAGTATGTAATCGATCTCCTTAGACACTCCTCCGTCATTACTATACCATGTTCATTGGTATGGCTCTCATCTCTGGAACCAAGAACAGCCAATCCTCAACCTTCTGGACTTAGCAAAGTTCAGAAGGAGAGAACTTTTGATGTTCCTGGGTCCAGAACCATGGGGCCCAAAACATTCTTCACAGAGCTCTGTTGGTGCCAGTAACAGCACTGAAGTCGCTGAAAATAATAAATGTCTCGTGGTGGGCACTGGTCAACTATAGACTCAAGCTTGTCATAGAACAGCTTTTCTTCAAGGTTATATGCATCATTAGGAGCATATATAAGAGAGATGAAGACCAATCCCACCAGTATCATACGCTCATCAACCGGAGTAATATTTATAATAGCATATTGTAGTCGGTTAGATATGCTAGGTGGGTCCCATCGGTTCTGCCCGACCAGAGGTAGGTGTAAACCTCACTACTGATCTTGCCACTTCATGGTCTTCTCACCCCTGAGGGAACTACTTTGTCCAATTTAAGCTTCCTGAGCTCCGCCGATAAAAATGGTAGTCGGTCGTCCTGGGAGAGAGAAAGGATGTTCCAGGCGTCCACACGGTGAGCCCACCGGAAGTACTTCATTTGCAATACCCCAGACCCCGTACACCGGATTTAAGTTTGATGGAGACAGGTGGTTGCAAGCCCATCCCCATCATTTATGTCCAGTATGGTTGCCATAAGAACATAACATAAGAACATAAGAATGAAGGAGACTGCAAGAGACCATAAGGTCTACACAAGGCAGCTTCATATCCATCACCACCTGTCATTCCCATCCATAAAGTTGTCAATAGTTTCTTAAAACAACTAATAGTTTCAGCGCTCACTACATGGTTACTAAGTCTATTCCATTCGTTGACCACCCTATTAGTAAACCAATTCTTGCCTACTTCCTTCTCAAATCTAAATTTGTCCAGTTTAAATCCATTACTGCGAGTCCTGCCCTGTTGTTTTAATATGATGACCTTGTTTGCATCACCATTGTTAAAGCCTTTGATCCACTTGAACACCTCTATTAGATCACCCTGCATTCTGCGTCTTTCCAGAGAGTGTAAGTTAAGGTGCCTAAGCCTCTCTTCGTAAGGCAAATTTCTGAGTCCATGTATCATTTTGGTCCTTCTTCTCTGTACTAATTCTAGTGAATTTATGTCCATTCTATAGGACGGAGACCAAAACTGTACCGCATAGACAAGGATGGGTCTAACTATCGCTAGATAGAGTTTGATAATTACCTCTGCACTCCTATTCGTTACCGTCCTAGAAATGAAACCTAATGCTCTGTTAGCTTTATTCCTGGCGCTAATGCACTGTTTCGTAGCTTTAAGTTCCGGACTCACTAGAACTTCCAAGTCTCTCTCACACTCAGTTTACTCGAAAAACGTGTTATCTAAGCAGTATCTATTTTCGGGGTTGTGTAGCCCTACGTTTAACATGCTATACTTAGAGAAATTGAAGGTCATTTGCCATTTCACCGACCATGTGAACAATTTGTTAAGGTCATCCTGCAGAATCTCTGCGTCGTCTCCTGACCTAATTAGGCGTCCTATTTTAGTGTCATCTGCGAACTTACTAGCATCACTATTTATTCCATCGTCTAAGTCGTTTGTGTACATAATGAACAACAAGGGACCCAAAACCGAGCCCTAGGGAACCCCACTAGTAACATTGCCCCACCTAGATCTTACTCCATTTATGGTGACCCGCTGTTTTCTGTTAACAATCCAAGCTCTAATCCATTCTAACACTTTTCCTCCCATGCCATGGGCTTTGATTTTATTTAGTAGTCTCTGGTGTGGCACCTTGTCGAACACTTTGCTATGAACATAAGCCTGTGATTTCACTTCATGTAAGAAGAGATATATGAAAAACCTATGCCTGACAAAAGGAGACAGAGACAGCATCCGACAAGCATATCTTCGTTTTTGTAAATTATAATTAGGTCAATATAATTAAACACACACATAAGCACACACACACACACACACACACACACACACACACACACACACACACACACACACACACACACACACACACACACACACACACACACACACACACACGCATACACATGCTGGCACACGTACGCACACAAACACCCACAGCCAGAACCCCACGAGCTTTGCTCCTTTCCTGTGTACTGTAATTAGGTAAATATAACTAGATAAACACATGCGCACGAAAATTTACACACGCGAGTGCGCGCGCGCACACACACACACACACACACACACACACACACACACACACACACACACACACACACACACGCACGCACGCAAACACACACACACACATACACATACACACGCGCGCACACACACAAACACACATATACACACACACATGCACACACACGCATACACACGCACACACACATACACATACACACACACATACACACACATACACAGTCACACACATAGACACGCACACACGCACACACACATACACATACACACACACATACACACACATACACAGTCACACACATAGACACGCGCACACGCACACACACACACACACATACACACACACAAACACACACACACACACACACACACACACACACACACACACACACACACACACACACACACACACACACACACACACACACACAATCATGCACATAGACACGCACCACACAGGAACGCACACATACACACACACAGTCACAAACACAGACGCGCGCACACACGCGCAATAAATCATTATGATGAATTATGCCGGCAGGAAGCCTGTCGATAACGAAATCGTATTAAAAAAATGTTTAGGTCATCATCCACTGAACTTTGAAGAATTGATTTAATATTACATTCAAGTGTGTTAAACGGAAGCTTATTCTATGAATCGAGGACGCGATTGACGTAATTATTACTTTCTGCTTCTAAACCACTGATCTATATAATTGGATGATTAAAGCTGAAATTTGGAGGTCAAAAGATCGCGATTCCAATCCCAGTATCCTGTTTGCTTTGTCTGAACAGTGTTATAATGCCAATACATTTTTAAGTTTGTTGCCTCTAATTATACCAAGATAATTTTTATTCTACATTTTGGTTATTTTGTTTCTAAATAACTTGTAGTCGTAATTAGTATTAGTTTTATGTGGTTTTGTTGTTGTTGTTACGGTTTGTGGTTCATTAACGCTTATATTCTTGTGGGCAATCGTCCACTGCCATCGTATCTTACTTTGTATTTCACATATTCATCAAAAAGGGGCATTGGGAAAGAGGGGAATGTGTGTTGAGGAAAAAAGGGAGAAGAGAGAAGATAGGAATGAGTGGAGAATGGTTGTATGAATGATGCTGTGATGCATGAAAGGGAATGGGCGGGGGATGGAAGGGGTGAGAGAGTGTGTGTGAATGATATTTTGACTCAGCCCGAAGGGATTTCTCCCAGTCTTCTCTTTTTCTGCATGAGGAGACGGAGAAGGGGGTGGGGGGTGAGGTCGCCTATTAAATAAAGCGGTCTTGCTGTGGATGTGCTGTGTCTTGCTAAATTGCTTCCGACCCAGGGCAGTGGACGGGATTCAGGGATGACCAGTCATCCACGAGGCGCCAAGAAAAGAGGGAGGGAGGGGTGGTGAGTGGGAGTGGAGTATGTGGAGATGAAATGTGTGGGAGTGGATCTATGCCATTGACTTTCGCTACCTCCCTTGTAAGGGAGAAGAAGCCGTTGGTATATGTATTTATGTTTATATTCATCTAGTTTGTCAAAGGTAGAAAGGAGAAATGCAAAAAGGAAATAAGGTGTTCCGGAGTATTGCGTAAACTAAACATTTTAATAGTATGTGTTGTACTGTGGGGGGAGCTATGTACTGGCAAGAAGGAAGGCAATTTCCTCCTATGTGGCCATGTGAGAGGCAAGGATGTCCTGTTCTTAAGTGTTAGTACCGTTTTAAAACATTAGTTACGTATGTGGGCTGTGTATGTAGTTACGTATGTGGTAAGGTATGTGGGGTTTGATTGCTTTTAGGTGGTTTTTTGAGTATTGTTCCCATTTTTTTTTTTTTTTTTTTTTGCGTAATACATTCAGTTTCCTCGACAGGAAGCTTATTCCATTTATTGGCAACGCGACGGTAATAAATAAATAAATAAATAAATAAATAAATCCACCTAATTCTAGGTCAAATCTACGTCTTGATACATTTAAGCCATTATTTCTTATTACTTTAGTTTTTAGTGTAAAACTATTTTCATTCTTTTTTGATATGTTGGCATTTTAGTTTTGTATATCTTTAATATATACACACACTAAATCCCCCCTTCCTTGCCGATTATGTCTTTTTGTCGCTCTGAAATACCTGTGAAAAAAAAGAGTTACAAAAGACTATGAACCATGGGAGCCATAAAATAAAATAGACCTTTAAGTAATATTTTTATAATATATAGTCCTTTTATAGATGAAAATCGTCTAACGAGTAGTGAAAGATGTAGAACAGGATACATTGTTGTATCGAACAATTTAAGATTGGTGGCCTTGTAGGACATTGCTAAACAAATTATTTAGATAAAGGAGGTTGCAGAGTTGAACAGTATAATCTTATACATTTCAAACTATTCGAGTAGAATACACAATAACACATTAAATCATAAGGCTTTAATCAGAAAAGATTTTGTAGTGGTCACCGTTAATACCTTTTCCTTGTAACATGTATAATTAATTCATTATGTCTGTGTTCTGGTTTTATCTATCAGTAATCAGAAACCAGAGGGATGAGAGAGAGAAAAGAAAACGGAGAGGGAAGGGAGCAAAATCCGGAATTCTTTCGGGCCAGCAGTGGGATCCGTTCATTGATTTTCTAGCCCTACTGCTGCCCCATCTGCTGTGGCTGCGGCTGCTGCTGCGGCTGCCACAGGGATCTGATTTTGCAGCTGATCCAGTCACAATATTTGCTACAAGGAATGAAATTACATATTCTAGGTATCTTTTAAGTTCAACAGAGTGAATGAAGGTCATAAAAGCTTATCACAAACATCATGTGATATGCGTATTACAAAAGACTACAGTAAACAAAAGAAATTTGCACAATTCTAGAGAATGTATTGGAAGTACAGATGTAGCCTATATACAATTATACATTTATAGATATTTCATGTATTTGATTATGTTAATAGGCACGTGGCATGGAAGGAACACGGCACACCTCGAACGTGCAGTTATTGTTCCAGGTACAGCTGTAAGCAATATATATGCAACTTGTGTATGTAACTGATGTCGGTCCAAGGACTAAGGCCAAACGTCGGAAAAAAAACTAATACACCGGGTCTAGTGATGCGTACAATACATACATACATACATACATACATACATACATACATACATACATACATACATATACACATACATACAACAAACTTGATCTGCTTCTACTCAAGATTAATAGACATAATACAAGAGAGAGATGGTTGGGCAGACTGTGCCTTTCTGGAACTACAAAAGGCATTTGACAAGGTACCACACAATAAACTAATAAGGAAGATAGGATCAATAGGTGGCATCAGAGGAAAATTATTCGAATGGATGAACGACTTCCTGACTGGGAGGAAAATGTGAATAGTAATTAGAGATAAATTCTCAAATTGGGAAGAAATGAAAAGTGGTGTCTCACAGGGATCAGTACTGGCTCCGATCATGTTTGCTACATACACAAATGACATGGACGAAGGAGTAGAGTGTTATGTGAATTTCTTTGCAGACGACACAAAAATACTAAAGAAAGTAAAAACGGAGGAGGATTGCAACTCATTACAACAAGACTTGGACAAGATCTGGAAATGGACTCAAAAGTGGGAAGTGAAATTCAATATCAAGAAATGTAGTATAATGGAATTTGGAAAAAGTAAAAATAGAATATAGAGAGATTATAAAAATGGTGAAGAAGAGGTAAAAAAAGTAAACTCGGAAAAAGACTTTGGAGTGATGATCAGCAAAGACGTGACACCGGATAAGCATATTAATAAAATAGTCGGAGAAACCTATAATTCATTGAGGTCAATAAAAGTGGCATTTGCCTATTTGAACGAGAAAATGATAAAAGAAAAAAAAATAACTACACTAATAAGACCAAAACTCGAGTATGCAGCAACACTACGGACACCCAGTACCAAAACGAATATAAAGAAGTTAGAAAGAATACAAAGAGCAACAAAACTGGCACAACTCTTTCCAAAATGACATGTGAACAAAGACTGTCCAAATTAGAATTACCAACTCTGGAACAAAGAAGGGAAAGAGGAGACTTACTATCTATAGAATTATGAAGGGAATGGAAATCTTAGATAAGAATGACTTATTGAAATGGGACAATGGAAAAACAAGAGGACACAAAAAGAAACTAAAAAAAATAATAATAATTACAGAAGAGATCTGAAAAAATAGCTTCCCACACAGAGTGATAGATACTTGGAACAAATTAGACAAAGAAACAGTGTGTGCAAACACTATTCAAGATTTTAAGAAAAAAATTGATGCTGAGAGATACAAAGACGGCTCACCACGAACATAGCTCCCTTCCCGTATAATACAAACAGGTACAACTAGGTAAATACATACATACATACATATACATACACATACATACATATACATACATACATACATGCATACATACAAACGTACATAAGTACATACATGCACATACATACATATATGCAGGCGGGAAACATGTGAATGGTTGACAGATGTGTTTGCCCCAGCAGTGAAAAAATATCTTCAGGAGAAAAAGCTGTCACTATCGTATTTTATTGTATCTATTTATTTATTTATTTATTCATATATTTATTTATATATTTATTTATTTATTCATTTATTTATTTATTCTTATTTATCTATTTATTTATTTATTTATTATTTATTTATTTATCTATTTATCTATATCATGGATAATGCTCCTGCATATCCTCCAACTTTGAAAGATGACCTACATGCTGCTCTAAATATTATCAAAATTAAATTCTTACCACCCAACACAACTCTACTACAGCCAATGGACCAGCAAGGGATCTGCAACTTCAAGAAGTTATACACTAAGCATCTTTTGGCAAGGTGTTTCCAAGTTACCAGTGACACGGACTTAACCTTGAGACAGTTTTGGAAGGACCACTTCCATATCTTCCATTGCATAAACCTCATTGCCAAGCCATGGAGTGAGGTTTCTTGATACACACTACAGTTGATTTGGAAGACACTTTGGCCAAGTTGTGTGCCTGGAAGAGATTTTGAAAACTTTTGGGAAGGCAGCAGAAGAGACGGCAGAGGCCACCGCTACCTGTTCACGGTGATCGACCGTTCAACGCGTTGGCCAGAAGTTATCCCCCATGGGTAATGTTACCGGCTTCTCTTGTGCCACCGCCCTTGTGTCAGGTTGGATCGCCAAATTATGTTAGCCGGATCACATCACCTCAGATCGTGGCACCCCATTCACATCGCAACTATGGATGTCCCTAAGGCCGCTGTTAGGTATCACCATCCACCATGCAACATCTTACAACCCCGAAGCCAACGGTATGGTGAAGCGGCTGCACAGAACGCTACAAGTAGCTCTGATGTCCCGATGCACTTCCCTAGGTCCTCCTCGGCCTATGGGCCGCACCAAAGGGCGGCCTCGACACTTCACCTGCCGAATTGGTATATGGTAACCCTCTTGTCATTCCAGGCGAATTTTCCCCCGACGTGCCCTCCCAAGTAGACATTATGCGGCTCAAGCGAATTATGTGAAAGCTCGCCCCTTGCCGACAGACGTACAAGCCAGCAAATAGCTGGTGCGTCCACAAAAACCTAAACTCTTCAAGATATGTTATCCTCAGGAATGACCCCAACGCGCCACCGCTCACCAAGCCTTACTCAGGCCCCTTTGAAGTGATTCAAAGGGAGGACATGCCGTTCATCTTGAGAATTGAGAGCGCGGGCGACAGGGTGTTGACATATCGCCTGAAAACAACATACCTCCAAAACGACGATCCTTCTCCGGTTCAGCTCTCAAGGGCAGACCGCCCGCTTGCTCGATCACGTCAACATCTCTTTTGAGGGAAGAGTACTGTAAAGCATCAGCACGGGCCCGTACTGCAGCAGTCAATCATCCCTCAGCACGGGCCTACACTGCAGTCAGCCAAGCAGCTCTCTGCTCGAGTAGAAATTCTTTGCGCACGTGGAAGTAGCGTTCGTCTCACGTGAGACGCTACTCACTAGAAACTCGAAAATTCACACAATCCATGAGCGAGCTTCTGATTAGTTGACCGAGCTCCAGACTGAGCTTTACGTGTGTAAACTCTCACAGATATTGATGTCAACCTCCAACTCCAAGTCTCTTGCATGTGCCTCCTGAGCTACGGTATTACGCAATAAATACCCCTAAAGAGCGCCCGGTAGCAATAGACCTCTTTCATACACAACTATATTTTCATTTTCATACAGACATCTCTTCACCTCCTTCAACTACCGGTCCCATGCGAGCGGATAGTCTTCTTTAGGTAGTCCAGTCCATTCCGACTTGGTTCGTCGTTTGATTCACACCTCACCCGTCACACTAGACGGCCTGAGGGTCTGGAGGCAAGCCCAGCTCCACGTCGCTGTTTGACTCATTCCCCACATCGTCTCCTCCATCTCCGTTGGTGTCTGGCGGTAACACCAGCTACTCCGAAGTCATCTCAAGAAAAGATTACTAGGTTCACCCTTTCGTCCCAAGAAAAGTTCCCTCGTCCATAGTACTGACAAAATCTATCGCAATGGACCACCTTAGGTCGGGTGTGGGCTCCCCGACGTATCCGAGAGGTGCTGGCCGACACCTGTTCCTTCACCAACTAGGGCACTTTTCACGGGCTCTGCAGCTTGGAGGAAGTCCCTTTACGCCGTTGAGGGTTGTGCAACTCTGAGCCCCTCGAGGTTTGGTCGTAATGGCGTCTCATCATTTCTCCCGCAAGCTTCAGATATCCTTTCATTTGGTGGTGCACCTCAGCTAGGCGCTCCTGCAACGCGATAGTGTAGGACGTTGTCGTAGTGGGCAGCTTTTTGTCCGGTGGTCGTCCCGTGGTGAGGTCGATAGGGAGACGCTGCTCTCTACCAGCAGCGCCGGCAGCTTCTGGTCCCAGTTAGTTTGGCTCTCCTGGCAGTACGTAGCCAACTATTGCAACAACGTCCAATTGAAACGCTTCACCATGCCATCGCTTTGAGGGGCGGAGATGGGTGATTCTTTCTCTCTCTCCCTCCCTCCCTCTCTCTCTCTCTCTTTTCAATCCCAGGAGTCTGCAACTCTCTTGGAGGACCTCGGATTTGAACTCCCATCCTTGGTCCGAATGTAATTCAGTCTGTACTCCAAACCGGCTGAAGAACTCCGTCACCAGCAACTCTGCCACCGTAACTGCTTCGTTATCGGGAATAGCGTATGCCTCTGACCACTTTGTGCAATAGCCCACGCCCACGCCCAGAAAGCGGACCCCCTTCTCCGTGATTGGAAACAGTCCCGCAATGTCATCTACCACTCTCTTCATCGGCGCTCCTACTTCATACAGTTGCATTAGGGTGTGACTAAGGCGCGACGGTTTTACAGTAGACGTGGCAGATGCGGCACCACTCCTCAACGTCACGGCGTAGTCCAATCCAGTAGTAGCGCTGGCGAATTCGGGCCAGTGTCTTCCTCCTCCCGAAGTGGCCACTTGTAACCCCACCGTGGTTTTCGCGAAGGAGTTCTTCCCATAGTTCCTTCGGTACCATGGTTTGCCAGAACTTGACCCGACCATGAGCCTGGATCCACTTTGTTAGCACGCCCTCCTGTAACCGGAGCGTGCTCCACTGCTCCCAGAAGTGTTTGGTGGTGGGACTGGTAGCTGCAACCTCTTCCCAGACAGCCCAGCCCTCGCCCGTCTTCAGCCACTCTACCACGGGTCTAACCGAGTCTTCTCGCTGTACCTTCCTCAAACGCGGGTGAAAGTCGACGTTTCCAACATGCAGAGCCGTCCGTCTACATACTTCCACGGGGTTAAGACTACTGCAGTGCGCGCAGTTCGGAGCACATGGGCGTCGACTTAGGCCATCGGCATTGTTGTGAACCCGTCCTGGCCTGTATTCCATCCGGTAGTTATGCTGCTCCAGCCTCCCAATCTAACGAGCTGGTTGCCCCTATGAATTCTTCAGGTTCTTCAGTCAGCGCCGCGCCGCGTGGTCGGTTCACACCAAGAACTCAGCCCCATATAGTTAAGGGTGAAAATGGTCCACGCTTCTCACCCCTGTCAACAGTTCCTTCTGGGTTACACAGTAGTTAATTTCGGGGGGAGGGGGGCCTGAACTTCTAGCTGTGATAGGCGACCACCCTCTCTTGATCATCTTTCTCCTGAGAGAGCACGGTACCAATCTTCTCCGCATTAGCGTTGCAGTTGAGGATGCACGAGTGGTTGGGATCAGGGTAAGGCAGCACCGGTGCGTCGACTAGGGCTTCCTTCAGTTCGTCGAATGCCGTCTGGCATGTCTTAACCCAGCAGAATATTGCTCCCTCACAAGTGAGCTGGTGGAGTGGAGCAGCAATGGTGGTGAATCCCTGCACGAACCTGCGGTAGTACCTACGGAAGCAAAGGAAACTCCTTACCTCCTTTACCGTTTGCGGGACTGCCCAGTTCTTGACCACTGCTACTTTCTCCGGGCCTGACTTCACTCCATCTTGTCCGACGACATGCCCTAGGAACAGCACCTCACGGTAGAACAACATACACTTTTTGGGATTCAGATTCAGGTTCACTTCCCTGAAGCGCTTGAACACCTCCCTCAGCCGTTCTAACCTTTCCCCAAACGTAGCCCCGAATACGATCCCATCGTTGAGATAGACGAGTGCTGTCCTCCACTGCAGTTCATCCATAAGACGCATAAAGGTCACAGGAGCGTTACACAGTTCGATTGCATGACTGAACTGCTCTAAGAGAATGCCGTCTTCTCTCTCTCCTCTTCCCTCACCTCCATTTGGTGGTATTCGGACTTGAGGTCTAAAGTGGAGAACCATCTTCCTCCAACCAGTTTGTCCATGATGTCGTCTATAAGAACATAAGAACGAAGGAGACTGCAAGAGACCAGAAGGCCTACACTAGGCAGCTCCGTATCCATCACCACCTATCATACCCATCCATAAAGTTGTCTAATCGTTTCTTAAAACAACTGATAGTTTCAGCGCTTACTACATGGTTACTAAGTTTATTCCATTCGTCAACCACCCTATTAGTAAACCAATTCTTGCCTATTTCCTTTTTAAATCTAAATTTGTCCATACGCGATAACGAGAGAGAGTCCTTCACCGTCAAGTCGTTCAACAACCTGTAGTCGACGCAGAACCTTCTTCTTCACATGGACCACAGCTAACGTGTAGTTTCTCCACAAATCTCTGTATGGTGAGCTTGTTCACCACCACTTCCATCTCTTGCCTCTTGGCGGGTGCTGTTCTTCGTGGTGGGTGTTTCAATGGGGACTGTCGTTCGTGCGGATGTGGCGCTTCACCATGGCTGTATGCCACAGATCTGCATTACCCGCCTAGAAGACATCCGCGTAGGACCATATCATGGCAGCCAACTTCCATTACTAATCACGGTCGAGGCATCCAATGCTCCACTTTATCAGGTCCTGCAGGTGGATCGGTATGCCACAACTGATGAGCATCTTCTCCTACTGGGTCCCTTCAGGTTGACTGGTTGGCCACAAACACTGTCACTTCTTCCACGCCTGGCTTTACCAACGTGCGTCCTACCGTAAAACCCTCTTGCATTTTGGTAGAGGGGGAAGATTCCACCAAACCGCTATCTCTTTTCATCCTTCGGCTCAACTTTAACCTCACGCCCGTCTCGGATTGGGGGGGGGGGGGTACATATGTCGTGGCCGTTGTCAATACTTTTCCATCGTCCTCCAACAACGGCACTTCAGAGTCTCTTGCACTCATCTTCATATCCCGGAAGTGCAGCTGCGCACCTCTCTTCTTCAGGCAGTCTAGACATAAGAGACAGGGGTCTTCGATGTCTACCACGTACACAGGTAGCTCGCTCTCCTCATTACCAACCCCTATTGTGGCCTCTATTGGTGTTTTAAAGTCAGGGCAGTGACCAGTCACTCCACACAACCGATGTGTCGCCAGTGGGAGATGTTGCCTCCCCCTCCCCCACACTACGTCGGTCCTCACGAATGCCTTCCCTGTTCCTGAATCCACGCTGAGTCGACAGGGTTCACCATCCACGGTGCCCTTCACCTGCACACTCGGGGGAGCAGACGCGCAGCACCTCAGTGGGAGTGGAGATTATAGGGTTCTGGCTGGATTCGGGCCCCTATCTCCAGCTTGGCATCGTTTTCCACCTAAGCCGTCTTTCTGCAGATCCTCATCTGCGTGCACTCACTAGAGTAATGGCTCAACTGTCCACATCCCCAGCAACATGGCTCGTACACATCTCTCTCTCGCTCCAAGGAACGAGAGCAGGATAGTAATAATTTATTGACTGCCCAGGTAGTGATACAGTCTGGTGACCATTGTCCACTTGAGATATTAAAATTAGGAAATTGTTTAATCATAGAAGATTCTATTATTTTCCTTTTGAAACTACGCTTGGAGTTGAAAATAATTTTTGCCTTATTCCAGTCCATACAGTGGCCTTCTTTGTCTATGTGTTGGTAAACAGCGAAATTTTGTTGCGCGTATCCGAGTTCTTATGTTCTTTCATTCTAGTGTGTAAATCTTTGCCTTGATTTACTTCTTCTATAGGTCTTTGATGAACATTAACTATTTTCTTAAACAAGTTATTGAGATAACTAAATACAACATTTATGTCTTCCTTTGGTATAAATTGGGAACAATCATTTATGGACTTACTATAGGGCAGTTTGATACCATTTTTGTCCCAGTTAAAATTCTTAGTGGGATGGGAAGTGGATCCATAGTGACTAATTTTGGCTTTACTTAGGGCTTTATTTGAAAACCAATCAGGATACCCTATTCTTTTTAACTGATTCTAATGGTTATGGTCTCCATTTCCAAGTAATGTGGACTACATAATCTAAGTGCCCTTAAGAAGAGGCCTGAGGCAACACTGTATTCAATTTCATCCGGATGGTGGCTATAAAAGTGTACATAGCTCCCCGTATGTGTGGGTTTTCTGTACACTGTAAAAGAAAGATGGTCTTGATTTCGTATTACTAGGATGTCTAATAATGGCAGTCTATTATCCACCTCCCATTCAACTTTAAATCTTATAGTAATGGTTTTTAACATTATCATACATGTATCCTAGGTCATAATCTCCACTTAATAGCTGCAATTTGATATCGTCAGTTACTGCATTCACGGATTCAATAATTTTATTTACCTTCCTTTCGATGTCTTCAACCGGATTCCGTGTAATGCGTATAAATTTGGACTCGTCTTGGAGAATATGATCAATTTTGGCTAGGTAGTCTTCCGTTGGTAAAATAACAAATGGGACATACCTATCAGCACGCCTAATCGTAATGTCCTGGTTGTTTCTTAAGTCTCTTGCAGCATTCATTAATTCTTTAGATAGGAGCTTACTGCAGTATGAGCCACTGCGTTTACTAGATTCAGCTAAGAGTCAGCTTGTAATGTCGAGGAGGACTTTGAGCTCTAGTCTCTTCTGGAAAGATTTAGGTGGGGAGAGCACATGACAATTAAGTGCTAGGTTCAATAGTTCTACTTGGTTAGCTGTAAGCTTAACGTTACTGAGGTTAACGAATCCTTCTTTGGGCTGTGGTAATAACAGATTCCCGTGGTTGAGAGCAACAGGTTTACGTAGGGTACGCCTGAGTACAGCGGAGGAATGCTGTCGTACAAGGTTGGCAAGGGTCTCGTTCATTGCATGGCGCAGGCTGCGCTCAATTTCATGGCTGATCCAAAGAGAGTCAAGGCGGTCAGCTTCATGGCGAAGGCGTTGAAGTTCCTCTTTCTTATTCTTCAATTGAAGATCCACTAACTTCCGGCGGTACTCCTTGGTGAAGCGTGAATTCTGTGCTGCCACATCATGAAGGCGAAAATGCGTATACTTAGGCAGGAGGTTCTCCTTCTGGCAAGAAATGTTGTATATAATAGCATGATGACAACTCACAATTTTCTTGTTAACTTGTTCAATACTACGAACAAGGCGACGTTTTTCAAAAGGCAATCTATGTAGAGGATCAGCAAAGGACATTTCAACACTGAGGCAGGATAGTCAAACTAGTAGATATTTCGGTACCAACGTTTCGAAGTTACACAACTTCATTCTCAAGGCAGAATTAATACATACAATAGTTAATGCGTAAATATACAGAAATAGTGTTACATAGAATGAGCTAAGGAAAGGTCACAAACAAACAAATAATATGAAATAAGCACGAACCTCGAGAGGTCGACAAAAGGACAAAACCCCCCAGCAATGACAAATGATCACCCACGCCATGGGGTGGTCAATTGGTCACCGCGCTGTGGGGTGGAAGAGTAGACATCATCAACATGGAAATGTGCGATCATGGCTTTAGAAGAAGGGAGAATTTGGAGATCTTGAAGCTGCTTATTCATGTCGGGGTTGCTGTGTTTGATATGCAACGCTTCGAGAATCGCAAGTCTTCTTTGGTCTTTTTCCGTGGCAATAATGGAAGTGCCCTTTACGAGGTCTTCTCTTGTGAGTCGTAGTTGGTGGTGGTTTCTGTAATGGTTTTTGATGGCGCCTGCAGATAAATGAAGAGTAAGCCTTCTCGATACTTTAGTAGTAGTCATACCAATATACGACGCATGAGGCCCACAGTCCTCATGTTGGCATACAAATTTGTATACGGCATGACTACGTTGAAGGAGAGGGCGTTCAGGAGTGGTGTTATTTTTCATGATCAGGTTACTAATCCTCTTGTTTTTGTAGAAAATGACCAGATTTAACCTATCGCTCTCGTTAATAGGTTTGACATTTCTTTTAATGATGTCCTTGATAATGCGTTCCTCGGTCTTATACGAGGTTGACATCTGAGACTTATAATATAAATTTATTTTGTTGCTAGGCGGGATGATCAGTAAGGCGTTGTTTTTCTGGTTATACCACTTATCTATAGTGCGTTTGACCACATTGGAAACGATGTGGTGTGGGTATCCATTGTCTACAAGCATTTGGGATACCCGGTCTATTTCTCTGTGGACGTTTTTCCACTCGCTGCAGTGGGACAGAGCTCTCCTGACGAAAGCCGCGATAGTAGTCTCTTTAAATCGGTCAGGGCATTCGCTTTGACCATTCAAACAATGGCCAGCGTTAGTGGATTTGACATTGACCGAAGTAGAAATTGTGTCCTCCTCGACTTTTAGGAGGACATCCAAGAAGGCAAAGGCACCATCTGTACTCTTTCCGAAACGTTGATACCGAAATATCTACTAGTTTGACTATCGTGCTTCAGTGTTGAAATGTCCTTTGCTGATCTTCTACATAGATTACCTCTTGAAATACGTCGCCTTGTTCGCAGTTTTGAACAAGTTAACAAGAAAATTGTGAGTTGTCATCATGCTATTATATACAACATTTCTTGCCAGAGGGAGAGCTTCCTGCCTAAGTACACACACACACACACACACACACACACACACACACACACACACACACACACACACACACACACACACACACACACACACACACACACACATATATATATATATATATATATATATATATATATATATATATATATACATATATATAAGGAACAGCTGGAAGGACAGTATGCTATGGAGCAGGATCTCTTGTTCAACAGGCAATGGTGAGAGAAGTCCTATCACCTGAAACCCGGATTTCCAAAAAGGAAAGACTAATGCAGTAGCTAAAAAAGGTAAAAGTTACTTTTTGCAAATTTATCAAGAGGTGCCAAGATAAGAGGGAGGGAGGAGGTGCCAAGATAAGAGGGAGGGAGGAGGGTGGAGGGGAGTGGAACATATTGGAAATGGAATAGGTGGGAGTGGTTTCTATGCCTTTTTCTTTTTGGCTATCCACATGTAGGGGGAAAAAGCCTTTGGTATATGTATGTATGTATGTATCAATCAAGGAGAAATTATTGAAGATCAAATTTCAGTGGCTGTAGCTTGAGGAACATAAGAACAGACTGAGCATCAGATTATTCAAGTCAAGCGACAAACTTCCAGAATTGAGCAGCTTGAAGCAGAGATTAGGAAAAAATGTTTAAAGTTCCTAAAAAAAAAGTACAACCTCAAAAGAGAAAAAAGAAATAAGAAAGAGAACAAGAATGAATGATATGAAGAGGAAAAGAAAGTGAAAGAGAAATATTAAGGGAAAGAAAAAGAAAGAAGGGAAAGAAAGAAAGGGAGAGAGGAAAGGAAAGAGAAATATACAGAGAAAGAAACAAGAAGAGAAATAAAAACTGAAAGAGAAAGGAAAATGAAATAAAAAGAATGACAAAAAGAGATATAAAGTGAATGAAAAAAAGAAAGACAATAAGAAAGAGAAAGAAAGAGAAAGAGAAGGAGAAAGAAAAAGAGAAAGAGAATGAGAAAAGAAAAAAGAAGAGAAGAGAAAGTGAATGAAAAATACAAAAAGAGAAAAAGAAAAGGGGAAAAAAGAAAGAATGACAAAAAGAGAAATATAAAGTGAAAGAAAAAAGAAAAAGAAAAATAGAAAGAAAAAGTGAATGAGAAATAGTAAGAGAAACAAAAGTAGATAGAGAAAGAGAATGGCAAAGAGAAACAGAAAAGAGAAAGAGAAAACAAAAAGAGAATAAGAAGAACGAAGAAAGAGGAGGAATAGAAATAAGGAAGAAGATGAAGTATAAGAGAAAGAGAAAGTGAAGAAAAATGAGAAAAAGAAAAATGAAGGCGAGAGAGAGATAGAGAATGAGAAAAAATAGAAATAGGAGAAAGGAAAAAGGAAGAGTAAAAGGAATAGGAAGAGAAAGAGAGAAATAAAAAATAATTAGAAAAAGATAAATAAATAAGAAGGGGAAAAGAAATGGACTGAGAATAAAACACAAACAGAAGGAGAATTCAAAGAAAAGAGAAAGAAAAATAAGGTGGAGGAGGAGAAATGGAGAAAAGAGAGAATTATGAAGAAAAAGATAGATAGAATAAAAGATAAGAACAGGTAAAACAAGATGAAGAAGAAGAGAAATAGGAAAAGAAAGAGAAAAAGACTTTGAAGGAAACGAAGAGAACAAAGGAAGGGAAATATATAATGTAAAAAAGAGAAGAAGAAAGAGGAAGAAAGAGCAAAAAAGAAAAAGAGAAATGGAAAGAGAAAACGAAAAAGAGAGGTAGAGGCAAACAGAGAGAAGGAGAAAAAAAAAGGGAAAAAAAGAAAGGAAAAGAGAAATAGGGATAGAAAATGAGAAAGAATAAAAAAATGAGTTAGAGAAAGAGAAAAAAGGGAAAGAAAAAAAACAAGAGGAATAAAGAAATAAAGAGATGGAGAAAGAAAAAGAAAAAGAGAAAGATAAAACACAAAGAGAAAGACTATAAGAAAGAGAGCAAGAAAGAGAGATTTTAACAGTTCACGTAATCGTCGTAGTTTGACCCGTAGACTTACCTGTATTTGCATACCCGTTTTATTACCACGTTGTTGATTTGAGATGCTATTGTTGTTGTTGAATCTAAATAAATATACAAATGTAGACCTATTTATCTCTATTATGTAGTTCAAATAAACTCGTAACTACCTTTAGTGTGCCATAGTTTGACATTTTATTTTAATACATGGATAAAGGTTTAACAAATGGGAAAAGTTCAACACGGTTGACTGACCAAACTTCGACTTAATGCAGTTCTTAAAGGTACAGTTTTAGCTATATATAAATAATGTTTATTTTTTTCTGTAGCAGTAATCTATTCATCTAGATATAATTGTAGCTAATCTTAGTTGAAAAGTCGTTACAAAATTAATTTTGGCCCATCTAAATTTTGCTAACAGTTGTGTTTTTGTTTTACATAATAAATCTTTATCATTGTCGGTAACTACTCGACTCTTAGAATAATGTCGATATCTGAGGTTGTCAAATTTGCTGTGGTGCTTATGATAGGTTTGGCTAATCCTAGAAAAATAACTGGTTGATGACTTATATTTTAGAGTGTAAATGATTTTCTGGTAAAGACGAACAAGAAAATAGCTAAAATTAAGAAAACTGTGTAGAAGTTAATGGAAGACATTCTTAGCGACAAATCGTAGAAGTTGTATACAGATGATCATGGCGTAGTCAAAAGTGTTAGATTAAGGATAAGAGAGTTGGAGTTTGAGAAATTCAAAGAAAAAAAGAAATATACAGATAGAGGAGAAAGAGAGAAGGAGGAGAGGGAGTTCCAACTGAAAATTGCTGAGATGAGGATTTCTGAACATATGACAAACTTTTGAGGAAAAAAAAAGCCAAGTCGGCTCCAAGTTTAAGAAAGTTAAACCCCCTTTTTTATCATTCATATATATATATATATATATTTATATATATATATATATATATATATATATATATATATATATGTATATATATATATATTCATTCGTTTATCTATTTATTTATATGTTTATTTGCTATCTTTATCACGTGTTTCTTGGCTAAAGAAAAAAAAAAAAACACCGTTAGGCCAGTTAAAGGGGAAGGTCATTTTATCTACTTCAATCAGACTCCAACACAACAGTTAGAGTGTGATCAAGTATAACAGGCAATTCTATACGTATACCAAGTAAAGTCTAGTCCACATTGAGACTCGTTCAGCGCTTTATGAGGCAGTTGGCAGTGTTGTTGTTGTTGTTGTTGTCGTTCCCTAGATTGTCTGGCTGAGCAGTCTCGTCTCCTTGAAGAATGCCACGACTGGAATGGGTTTTTCCCACAAAATCTTTTATAGAGTGTATATTGTGTTGTTGGCGTGCGCGATTGTGTACAATGCAGTCTTCCATAATGTGTTGTATAGTATGGGATGAAGTGCTGCATCCTTGACAGTTATCTGCAATGCTGTCATCCAGCCTCTTCTGGTATATTAGAAGGGCTGGTTGGTGGTCGCATCGCAGTCTGACCCGGTGGACTATGTCCTTACGGAGGAGAGAGGATTCAGAGAGATGGATATCAGGGGGTCTGGCATGCAACAATGTGCTGTTTTTCAGTTTGTTGGTAGAGCAATGAGTGATATGACTATGGATATGCTTCCGAAGGCTGATGTCTGGTGGTTCTGGAGGAAGAGAAGAGAGTATTTAGGTGTGATATAGGTATTTGGGTACCGTTTTGATGTTTTTTGTCGTGTTTGGGTGTTCTGCTATGTAGTGTAGTGGGTATACTGTGTTTGTGGAGGCTGCAGGAAGTGTTTGTATGCCTCTCTTGTCAAGGTGATCCTTGACTTTGAGGACTTTTATTTCATGGTGTAAATGGACTATAAGTGTTGTATTTGTACAGCCTGTAATTGTCTTTAGGGCTCTGTTTTGTATGGTCTGAGGGGCATTGAGGTATTTCTCAGTGAGTTTAGGGGCCCATGCGGGGCTCGCATAAATCATCATTGTGCATATGCATTGTTCGTATACTGTAGTATTAGTTTCTTTCTTTTGTCCAAATGATGTAAATGTAATCTATTTAAACGCGTTAAGTCTACGTGTGCATTTGGTCTCCATGTTTGTGATGTGCCGTTTCAATGACATGGATGTATCTTATGTTACGCCAAGAATGTGTGTGTGTGTGTGTGTGTGTGTGTGTGTGTGTGTGTGTGTGTGTGTGTGTGTGTGTGTGTGTGTGTGTGTGTGTGTGTGTGTGTGTGTGTGTGTGTGTGTGTGTGTGTGTGTGTGTGTGTGTGTTTGTGTGCGTGTGTGTGTGTGTTTGTGTGCGTGTGTGTGTGTGTGTGTGTGTGCGTGTGTGTGTGTGTGTGTGTGTGTGTGTGTGTGTGTATTCATTTGGTCTTTGGATCACGTGTTGGACTCGTGATCGACAGCTATTTCCCTACTGGAAGAGAGCTCAGAGCTCGTAGGTCCGATCTATGGGTAATGCTATGACCGTGCACACACACACACACACCCAACTCCCCGCCCACGAGAGTCAGAGTAACGACCCGAGGCACAGCGATACCGAAATAATTTCGGCCCTGGGCAGGATTCGAACTGGGTACTGGGAGCACTTCTACTTCCCAGTTCAGTGCTCTACCAACTGTACCACCGAGTGTGTGTGTGTGTGTGTGTGTGTGTGTGTGTGTGTGTGTGTGTGTGTGTGTGTGTGTGTGTGTGTGTGTGTGTGTGTGTGTGTGTTTGCGTATGTGAGTGTGTGTGTGTGTGTGTGTGTGTGTGTGTGTGTGTGTGTGTGTGTGTGTGTGTGTGTGTGTGTGTGTGTGCGTGTGTGTAAGGTCACAACCTTACCCATAGAACGGTCATATATGAGCTCTGAGCTCTCACCCGGGAGGGTAATAGCTGTCGGTCACGAGTCCAACATGTGATCTAAGACCATGGAGAACCTCACACACACAATTCATTGCTCACCAGAGTCGGAGTGCCGGCTCGTAGTACAAATATGCTGATTTTTTCAACCCTTGACTGGACTCGAACTCGGGTCGCAGAATTAGTGGTCGAAAATGGTACCGATGTACCGTCGAACCATGTGTGTGTGTGTTTATGTGTCTTATTTCTTTATCATTACCCTGGATCTATTCGTGCTATCACCCAACAATGTTACGTTCGTCTTTTGCGTCAACGGTATTGTTCTGTGTTTTCCACTGTTATTTTCTGCGTTCAGGGTATCACTTCGTATCCATAGGTCTTCTTCCTTTAGGTCGTCATGTCATCAGATACAGTATATCTCTTGAAGACTTACGAGTATAAGTCCCGCACTAATATCGCTGTTCTTTTTTACTCCTACAGAGATCTCGGCGACCTCTGCGACGACCTGGAATGATCCAAACGGAGAGGAGCCGGACCAGTTTGGACGCAACCGTCGCAACCACAACAGAAGAGGAGATGCAGGAGGAGAAGGAAGAGGAGGGGAAAGGAAAGGAGGGCGAAGTCAGAAGCATTTCTTGCCCTTCTACAGTCCTCTGTATCCGAATAACCAGAGTTCTGAAGAACACTAC
>NC_134780.1:12604018-12614018 GCF_046742065.1 Oratosquilla oratoria | reverse complement strand
CGACAACAAATTTAGTTGACGTTACACCTGTGCTTCTGAATATAATATCTACGAATATTATCTGGGTGGTCTTACCATAAGAACATACTCTTTTTATTGGTGTTACTTGGAGTAACTTGGTGTTACCTTGGTATTACTGTGAATTCCAACTGAAATTCCGTAGCCAAATCAGAAATTACATTTTCAAAACAGGGGTTGCGGCAAATAATCTTCTGTAGATCTATGGAATGTATGAAAAACATATTTATCAGTTATATAAAGCCAATCCTTGAAAACATTCCTCCCCATTCGGAATACTGGCTATATCACAGACTAAAAACGTCTTGAATCAATGTAATGAAGATAGACCCAGAAAATTAATGGATTTGAGCATCAGAAATATTCAGAGGCTACAAAATCTAACTAGTATTCTGTTAAGAGTAGATTGTGTACAACAGACCTCATTCAGTACTACAAAATCTTTCACAGCCTGTCGTGTTTTGATCGATTTCTTTAACTTGTCACTGTACTAGTACCAGAGGCCATGTATGTAAAACATATATCGCACAAACTCAGACAGATCTCTGCAAAATATTTTTTCTTACCGTGCAGCTCGACTGTGGAATACGCTTCTAGCCAATACAATTGAAACACCTAGTCTGGTTATATTCAAGAAAAATCTGAATGACTCATTAGGCAATGTACTATTCATATATAACGATTGAAGACCACCCATGGTTTCATGTCTCTATTATCTACAATCATGAAAGAGACATGCTTACTTATACCACATTTAGAAAGATAAATATTCCTGTTCATCTACTCGATGGGACACTAACCAACCATTCCTTTCATCTATTACATTTAGTTATAGCATCTGATTGGAGTACCATGTAATCACTGGGCCATTCTTCTGCATACTAGGTTGTCCAGTCACAGGTGCTGGGGCCCTACCAGGTAAGAATACCAGGTAAGAATACCGACTGTCGACGTGGCTTTAGAGTTAGATGTAATCAAAGTCACCTTACGTCCCAGTTTCTCTAAAGAAATCTCATGTTTCTCTACACTAGTTGCTTAACCAAATAAGCAGTAGATAAAGTTTTACAAGATTATATCTCATCGAGCTTCTTAAATGATTCAAGAACCAATCGTATTAAGACAACCGTTCCTACATTTCTAAATAAATCCGACGAAAACTTTCGCTTGTCCAATCTCTCATTAACAAGAGGTAAAAACAGAAACACGTAAACAAACAATAGAACATCCTTTGGCATGTAGAACGAGATATTTTGTGTCTTCTGTGTGGTGGTTGCATCTATGGAAGTTTGATTCTGTTGGCAAGCCTATTTTATGTTGATACTGCTGTAATGTTAGATGATGTCTTTAAAGCAACCGTGGCATTGGGGTTCTTACTTTTCTTGACAAATATTTTCTGTGGGGCTGATGTTTAGGTGTTGTTCATGGATATAGAGATTGGTGTTCTGTCTTGCAAAACTTGTTTAGTGATGTGAGTATGAATTTGTTTTGTGTGGACGCATTGTGATACTGGCAGTAGGTTGTTGTGCATATTTGAGACGTAAACTACTGTTTTCTGTATTCAGTTAGTGATTATGTGATACAATGGGATGGGTGAGTGGTATTTAGGTTTCTAGCTGAGAGCTGTGTACCTATAATTTTGATGTGATATTTCATGGGAAGGATGTTAATTTCTGTGTGCAGGTGTCAAATTGGTGTATCATTTGTTAAGTATTTACGTTTGTTTTGATGATTGTTGGAAAGCACACTGTGGAAGCGCATGTAAGGCTAGTTCATATCTATTATTTGAAAACAATACTTAAGGTTTCTGTCTGTTGTTCGAAGCTCGTGCTTGCGATGAATTTTAGTAAGTATATTTTCTTGTTGATTTTCAATCAGATCTTTGAAATACGGTTTGATGACCATGTAAGTATCAAATGTGAGGCCTAAAATCTTAGTGTTCTAGTGAAATTGAATGGCCTAACCCTTTAATTAAAAAAAATTGGCCATTCAATTTCACTAGTTGTCTGGAGTAAGTCATATTACTGATGATTTCTGGGGTGAGGCTTCCATTATGTTGTTTCCGAAATAATACTATTTTTTGTCTAGGAGGTTTCGGTGTCCTTTCTAAGCTTCTATTTTGTAATTTCTTTGCTGGGTTATTGTCATCAGGTCGTCTACGTGATTACAATGGTGTCAAATACTGGATCATGGGATGGGAGATCACTTGTGGAGATGTTGGATAGTACAGTTGAGAATATATCTCCCCTGCAGGCTCCATTGTATAGTCCTTTTTCCCCCAGATATTTGGCTATCTTGGGTTACTTTGCATTACCTCACTACTAAGTTGGTTGACCACTTCTACTCATTGTTATGCAGATCCTGGGGACTTTGTCAAATACCTTGTTTGTTTCAATAGCTATCATAACTTTTTTTTTTTTCTTTTTTTTTTCTTTTTTTACGGGGCGTCCTTTCACCACTAATGGGAGATGTTTGTGAACAGAGTGATGGTGAAATGCTCTTCTTTGAATCCATGCTGGTTAGAAGAAGTGGGCAATTTTGTAGTGATTCTTCTGTTATCAATCTTTCCATTGGCTTAGATATGGTGGATTGTTGTGAAATAAATATGTATGGGGCAGGATCATAAAGTTTATTTGGTTTTTGATATAGATATTTTGTCATCTCTTTTTTCAGATAGCTGGGATTCTATTGTTACTAGGTATACTTGAATAAATCAATTAATGTTTTTATAGGTTTTAGGCCAAGGTGTTTTAGAAGGATATTCGAGATTTTGTCTGGGTCTTCAGCATGGGAGCATCTAAATTTCTTTATTGCCCCTTCCACGTCTTTGTGGGTGACGGGAAGGATGGCATTTGTGTTTGGTTTTTATTTTCCGTATTTCTATATCCATTTCCCCGCAATTTTTCTGGAACCGTGGTTATGAAGCTTGTTTTGGAGAAGTGATTAGTGGCCAAAATTACATTCGAATGTGTACTTCTTGATTTCTATTTCGGCACAACATCGTACGTATACACATAACGAATATTCATGGACAAAAAAATAGACAAAACAAGGTAAGAAAGGCAGACACAAGAATGCAACCACAAAGCAAACATCACAAACAAAAGCAAAGCAGACATAAGCACTTCCTCAAAGAACATACTGCACATCAATATCCTATATCTCCCTTCCAGTTTTCAACTGGAGACTCATCACTCCACCATATAATCCTGTAGGTACGCTGGAGGTCGCCTGTTCTGTGGTAGTGTGGGTGCCAATGCAGAACTGCGCTATTGCGATGTCCGCATGAATGCTGGCCCTTCCGCTTGTTGAATCGCAGGGGCTACGGTTGGTGAGGCAGAAGGAGTGTGCTGTCCCGAGGTCGGGCTGTGTGTTGACTCTTGTGCTTGCCACAACGTCCGGCAGCTTTCATCTTTAGTAACGGGTGCCAAGGTTCTGATATATAAACAGACGGGTACTCATAGTCAACGGTGAGACAAAATTAGCGTGATTGTGGACGCGAAGCCACATAATCGATACTTAATCAGGTCAACTAACCTTGAGGAATTGGCGGTTCCTGCAATGTATTCAAAAGATAACTAATGCCAAAACACCCCGTACCATATTCATCTGCTTGTTATTAGCCTGAACAGAACACGGACAAATCAGTGGCGACTAGGCCTGGAATAGCTTCAAGTGCACAGGGCGCGCCAGACTACATCCTGCCAATCTTTGAAGATCGTAGTGAGAAAAGCAATGAAACTTTGATAACCACATCTGTACAGCTACCCCCAGGGACGAGCAACGTCACCCCTATCAATGGACCATGTTTGCAATGTGTTGTTTGAATGACATGGATGTGTTACGCCAAGAATCTTGGGTGTATGCGTGTGTGGTTTGAGAGTATTGTTGATAAAGAGGCATGGTATGCATTTGCGTTCCGCTGTCTAAATGGTGAGAAATGTGGCTGTAGATTTGGTTGGGGCTATTTTGGGTAAATTTGTAGCAAACCAGGTGTTGAGCGTGTCGAGGTATGATTGTAGTATTTCTGCAGCTTTGTCTGTGCTACGGTGTATGTAATTGTTATGTCTCTTAGTAAGAAGAGGTTTGTATCTTTGAGGTGTCAGATGTGGGTATATAGTGCATGTTTAGACTAAAGAAAGTAGGGGATAGAATTGAGCCCTGTGATAATCCGTTATTAAAGTTTTTGGTGTTTGGTAATTGTCCATTATATGACTCAGGAATTTCTACCTGCCAGACAATTGGCCAGCCATCTTTTGGTGTTATTGTGCATATTTGTGCTATATATATTTTTTGTGTGTGGAAATGTGACGGGGGATGACATGGAAAGCGTTACTAATGTCTAGTGTTATTAGAAGTGTTCTGTGTGGGGGCCTATCTGAACTGATGCCATCAAAAACTTTTTTGTGTGAGGTTTATCAGAAGGGTGTTTGTGGGGTGTAGTGGTTTAAAACCGTATTGTGATTCAGCAATGGGGTATGTAGTGTGACGAGATGTAGTATGAAGCATTCTATGAATTTTGAGGGGTGCAGAGAAGTGTGATTGGGCGGTGTGATGCTGGAACTGTTGAGTCTTTGTTTGGATTGAGGATGGTGATGATTTTCCCATGCTTCCAGATGCCGGGTATAGTGTTGTGTGAATAGCTGTAGTTTGTAATGCTGGTGCATGCTTGTATACCATGTGGTCTAATGTGTTTTAGGTGGATGTTACTTATGTTGTCAGGGCTATAGGCAGATGATGCTTCAGGTTATGGATTTTATGCCTCGTCTGGTTGTCTATGAAGGGTGTGTAATATGAGTCTGCGTGGAAGTCTTTCTTACGTCGAATGGTGCGTCGGTCGTTAGGGTGAGGGGTGAGATGGCTTGTCTGTGCAAAAATACTTATGAATGTGTTTGTGTATTGTCTGAGTGTAAATTGACTCTTGTTGTAGTTATTGCTGTGTGAGAGCGTGTTGTATTACTGTTTGATAGTGTAATATTGTTGAGTGTTTTGTACATTTTTCTGGTGTTTGTTTCTTGATTGTGTTGACAAATGTTTGTCTTTTTTCATGTATTTTGTAGTTGATCTCAGTGTTTAATGTTTGTATTTGGTTTGCTATGTTCTGAGGGATAGGTGTGGAGGTGTTATGACTGTGTCCCGTTGTCTGATGAGGCCTTGGATTTCTGGTGTGAAGTTTGGGTTTGTGTGACTTTCTGTTGCCTCTGGGGATGTATTTCTTATCTGTGTTTTGTATGATGGTACTGAAGGTATGCACAACAGCGTCTATGTCTATAAAAGCTTCCTAGTTAGCACTCTTGTAATTGGTGTATACTTGTCTGTGGACAACTGGGATACATCGTGTTCGGTGGTGATGATGATTGGAAGATGGTGGGATCCGAGGGCTCCGACCATTTTTCATGAAATTGTTGGGGTTAGACAGGGGGAACAGAAGGTGATGTCAGGAGAGGATAGCTGCAGTGAGTCAAATTGTGTTTGCAGATTAAACCCTCTGTCCGTGTCGGGGTTGTTGACATACCAGGCCGACAACTTTGTGTTGAAGTTACCATATAGGATAAGGTTGGAGATAGGGTCAAATTGGTTAAGAATTAGGCCTAAAGTTGTTTGGAGCTGTAGTGGATGATTGGGAGGGATGTACACGTTAACTATTGTAATTGTAGGTTTATTACCTGTTCGGATTTGGATTGACTGGGCTTCAGTAGTGTTGTCTGTAGTGGTGAGGAGGGTTTTGGTGATGGCACTTGTGTCGACGAAACAGATGGATTGGTGGATCAAGGTGATAGTCCACCGCCATTGCCATCGGTCCGGTCTTTTCTGATGGTAGTGAAAGTATGAAATGCGGGTGTTTTGGGGCGTCGTATTTTTGTTTCTTGTATAATGGCAATGTGTATATTGTGTTGTTTAAGGAAATGTTCGAATTCATGTTTTTTATGCACCAGTGTTATGTTATAAAATGTTGATGCTGTGTGTTCTGTGCATGTTGTAGGTTGCTGTACAGGGTTGGGGTACTAGTGGGAAAGGATTAGGATTAGGTTCAGAAGGAGGAAGAGGAATGGTTGGGGAGGAGGGCTAGGGGAAAGGGGATGTCAAGGGTAGGGATGTGGGCAAGGATGCAGGCTGGGGGTAGGATGGTGGGAGTGAAGTTATGGGTGGGCAAACAGAACAGGTACAGGTGTTTGTGTATTGTTTTATGTCAGTAAGTGTTATGCAAGTGAAGTGGACCCAGTTTTTCCATGAGTTGCACTAAACTGGGCCCTTTGTATTTCGGTTCAAGGTGATGGGTTTGGAATATGTTGGTCATGTTTATTTTGTAGTGGGCCCAGTGGATTGCTCTATATATTTCCGGCTAATAGTAGGCGAAGAGGGATGATCACCGGATAATCACCCCTCATTGCAGAAAAAATGTGAAGGTGTAATGTTTTAAAAATGGTTGTGGTACTCACCCAGGTAACCAAAGCTGGTCCTAGGGATCGGTGCCACCTGCGTAAGAGCCGGTGGCAGGGGTGTGCTGTGGCTGTTTGACCCCCAACTCTTGGGGTTTGGGGGTCGTCTCACGACGCAGACGCTACAACACCAGGGTTGGTATTGAGGGGCAAATGTGATTAGACTCGCTTGCAGCAGATTGCTTGGAATCTCATCTGTATCAGGGGGTTTGTTCTTTCTTATACTTTCAATTATGAAGACCACCTCAGTGATATCAGGTTTGCTGTCTAGGTTGAAAGGCACCATGTCTCTGGAAGATGTGATAGCGTCTGAAGACACGTGACAGCCCTCAGTCGTGTAGATTTCACGATAACGCTCTACTCACCTTCTAAGATTTTCTGGCTTGTCGTCAATGATTGCTCCGTCTTTCTTCCTGAGTACACCACATGCTAGGGCTGAGTTTCCTGTGGCATTTTTGTTGGCTGCAAACATCATTTGACATTTCCGGAGTCCCTAACTCTTTCAAAGTGTGAGTGTACAAACTCCAAATATCCCTGAGGATATTTCCTAACAGCAGCTTGAGACCCTACCCTAGCAGCGTGATAGTTATTTCTAGTGTTGGCCTGAGAAAACTAATGCCACCCTCCTTTCTTCTAGCACTGGTTGAAGTATATGCAGAGTATCTGTGTCAGTAAGGATCTTGTCTCCACCTTTGCCCAAAATTTGAAGAGAAGTGTCATATATAGTGCACTTGAGAGTTTCAGTGTCTATTTCGGCATTGTCTTTGATAGCCATCAAGAATTCTTCGAGTTTCTGGCAGTATCCATGTCTTTATTCTGGCAGTAGAGATCTGTTGACGAATTTTCTTGGATTTCTTGATATGGCGATAGTAACGTTTTGGTTGGAGAAGTACTGAGGACACGACCAGACTATGGTCAGTGTTACAGTCTACACTGTGGTAGGTGTTTAAGACTCCCCTACTGCACTTCTTAACAACGCTAAAATAAAGTTGGTGTCATGACTCAGACCTAGGATGACACCATGACATCTTTCTGTGTATTTTACTTGGAAAGATGGTATTGGGCATAAATTCCTACTACAGCAGAATTTCAATAATTTCTAGTATTTTCATTCATTCGTCCAACACCCAACTTTCAAAATATAGTCAGGCCAGGTGTGATGATCAACACCAACTTTGGCATTCATGTCACCAAGGAGCACAATTCGCTCCAAGTCAGTTGATAATCTTAGTCTCCTCCAGCTGATTATAGAAAGAATCCTTCTCATTAGGCTCTGCAGCTAGAGTTGGTGCATAAGCAGAAATGACTTTAGGAGTGAGATTCTATTAGAGACTAAAAAGGGTGTCCGAAGACTGTTAGTATGATTATTTAGGACAACAAAATAAGTGTTATTTAATCATGGCTCATCAGTAGCCTTCCTAACCAGAGTAAAATGTAAGTACTTCTTTGATAGTTCCAGCACCTACAAATCTCGATTCTAGAAGGACAACAATATAAATCTTTTATTGGAAGAACTCACTATCGAGGACAGCTGTCTGTCTTATTAACATTGGTGTTCTCAGGGAATAAATCTTGATCAAATAGTATTCCAGTCATCACTGTATGAACATTTCATGTGCTTGGGAAGGTCAATCGGATCACCTCATCCGATAGTCTAGTCCGCGAACTGGGTACTTTACTGGTCAGGGGCTGCCTGACTTAGGCGAGCGGTAGCTTCTATGGGGCTAAAAAAACCCTCCCTCTCTGGAATGAACTCCCTGGTGCCAAATTGGTTTCACCAAGACTCAGACATATAACCCATAACTGTCTCATTCCGGGCATTGTTTCCTACATGAGTTGTAGTCGCAGATTACCTCTGCGAGAAAGAGTTCATATTTCGGTAAGCCAGTAATGCAGATTCATCCGCCAGGACAAATCGAAGCCACACTGGGTGGTCCTAGCACTTATTAGAGGCTTCTTTCGTCCGGATCTTTATTGTCAGACGAAAGATTTACTCGTAGTCGGTACGTCTGGAAGAAAATCTAGATCCAATGAATACGAAAAATACTAGCAGTGCCGTGTGCAATTGCATTAATGGTAAGGGAAACGGAAAACAAGATGGCGGAATGGAATAAAAAGAAAGAATAAATATAATTAGTTAATCTCATCCAGAACATTACAGTAAATATTTCTATGGTAACTGTGGACTAATTATCTGCTTTCATGAATTGATGGCCGGGATGAATTACCAGACCTGAGTATTTTTGCTCATTGAAGCAACCAAACCTACTGATGATCCTCTTGAATAATTGTACATCGCATAATTATTAGATTCTGATGCCAAGCATCAAAGCATATGTGAAATGGCGTCATAACCAGTTCTGCCCAGTGTAAATATGCCTCTCACTGGGTCTCGAATGATAATTCTTTTGTCGTCCTTTTTGGCCTTTTGGTTCACGGAACAACTGACGTTTCCTCTTTTTCCATCCCCAGGTCTCATGGATCAGGGAGTCTGATTTACACATCCTGACGGTGGCCCAATACACTTATACAGCAGATCAGCGCTTCGAGTGCGTCCACCGCCACCTCACGAACGAGTGGATCCTCAAGGTCAAGTACACACAACCCCGGGACACAGATCGCTATGAGTGTCAGGTCAACACCAAACCAACCATTGGTTTCATGGTCAACTTACACGTCATAGGTGAGTCATTGGATTGTTCACAATATATTTCACACGACCGATGAATCATTGGAACCTTGGCACACAGAAATTTATTGTACTGAGAATTGAGGAACAAAACCCAGCGAATTTTTTATTATGTTAAGTTACATTATACCTTGGCTATAAATCGAATTTGAAATTACGTAACGTAAGTTGCTCTTCAATTGGTGACGAGTAAACAAAACATGGTTTCAAACGAATGTTTTATTTCAATATGATCATGTATTTTATAGACCTTGTTCTTCAATATAGGCAAGTCTCCTTTGAGATACCACTCTACCTCCTACTTCTGGCTAACAAATTTCGCCAGGAAGTCCTCGTCCTCAATTGTACAAGGTGCAGCCTTCTCGTCAAGGTCGCGCTTCGTGGCGACACTGGCTTCCTTGGCCCTCACTGTCACCTCTACGTCTATCGCCGGCATCTGACGGCTCCTCTCTTGCCATTCTGTATTCGAGTCACGTATA
Source organism: Oratosquilla oratoria (assembly GCF_046742065.1). Lineage (NCBI taxonomy): Eukaryota > Metazoa > Arthropoda > Malacostraca > Stomatopoda > Squillidae > Oratosquilla > Oratosquilla oratoria. Next base: position 12,604,395 of record NC_134780.1, on the reverse strand, counting down.
ACTCCCAACCTCACTCGTCCGTCGACAAACGTGATTTCTCCGAGCTGTGTAATTGCATCCATTCCCAGCACCACTTCAATTCCCTCTATGACCTTTCTGATAACAAGCACTCTTAGTTGTATTGGAATGCCCTCCACCCTTATTTAAATTTCCTGATCGTTCTCGCACTTTGTCTCCCTACCATCAACCGTCATCAGGGTCATATTTCCATGTCTGAATCCTTTAACCAAGTCGGCCGTTACAATTGTGATTGAACAGCCGGAATCTACTAGGGCTCTCACATATCTTCCTCTCGTCTAAACATCTACGATCGGCATAAAGTTGGGGAGCCCCTTTACATTGATTGGGTGGTAGCTCGTGCAGCAGCCACCCCTTGT
>NC_134780.1:12591518-12594018 GCF_046742065.1 Oratosquilla oratoria | reverse complement strand
GGGGTTCTCATTAGGGGTGAAATTCACCCCCAGGGAGGAATTTTGGGATTTCTGGGGGTGATTTGTGACCACAGTCAGCTTACGGGGTGAGGAAAGCAATTATAGGTTTTGGCCTATCTGGCCTGTCACCTGGGCTGGATTTATACTAATTTGGGAAAAATATATACTAATTTGGAAAAAATAAAAGGGTTTTTAGTAATATTTGCATATTATTTAGAATGCACCTTTTGAAACAGACAATCTTGGAAAGGAGGGGGGGAATGACATTCTGACAAATGGTGAAAGGGGTGAATGGGCCAAGTAAGGCTGAGAAGCCCTGAAATAGACGGATCATCATTAACAGGCCAAATACACAAAATATCATCAATGTATCTAAATCAAGTAACATTTTGAGGGAGAATATTAGGTAACAATTTAATTTAAAAAAATCATATTAAGATTACTTAGAAATGGAGAAATCGGATTAATCATTGCCATACCAAAGTTCTGTAAATAATATTTGCCATTAAACATAAAATAGGATTCTAAAACACACAATTTAATTAAATCATTAATGGTGGCAGTAGGCAGTGGTAAATCAGTTTTCTCCAATTCTTCTTTCAGGTACATACACACACACACACACACACACACACACACACACACACACACACACACACACACACACACACACACACACACACACACACACACACACACACACACACACACACACACACACACACACACACATAGACAGTTGGAACAAGTTAGATGAGAAAGTGGTGTGTGCAAAAACAATACATGAATTTAAAAATAGTTTAGATAAAATGAGATATGAAGACGGGACATCAAGAGCATAGCTCCCCTTCCCGTAAAATACAATTAGGTAAATACAACTAGGTAAACACACACACACACACACACACACACACACACACACACAATCAAAAGAACACAAAATTCTTAGTGCACAAACATATCTGCCTAAAGTGTGTCATCTCTATGACAGGTGTTGCAGTACGACGAGAGCGACAGTAGGATAAGTATTATTACAGACAGAGGTGAAGTCACGAGGACCTACCTATTGATTCACGACGCCAAAAGCAGCGACTCGGGTACCTATACTTGCGCCCCCTCCTCCGCCAGCCCAGCCTCTGTCATAGTACACGTTCTCAACGGTAAGTTCTATTTCTCTCCATTCAATCCCTATCTCAAGGGGTACAATGGTTTCCCATAAAACGAATAGAATTGATTTAACAGAAGCTAGAATAAATGAATGAGTCTTCTTTCCTATAACCGTGCTACTCAAAACTACGCAATATCTGTATCATTGCCACGAAATTCGTCGCAACGTTTAAAAGCGGTATGTTTGACGTTAGGGCAGTTATTGTTGTCAAGGTCTTTTTACCGAGTTCAGGAATAAATGACATTTTAAGGTTTTGGACGTCCTGCATACGGCCCAATTGGGTTGTCACCAAACCCTGCCTAATCAACAACCCAGGGTGCTCAAGTATAGCTTCGGTGGGCAATATTAAACTAAAAATGTATTCGTGCTTGCCACCTCACCTACGAGGAAGGTGACGCCATCCTTACTAAGCCAATGCTGGAGGTAAAATCACCTAAATCAAATGTAATGCCATCCCACAATTGGAATCCTTTCTATAATATAATCTTCTCTTCATTGAATCCCATATTCAGATACATGTTTTTTACATCACAATCATCACCGATTGCATGTACACATTTACTTCAAATTATATTTGCAAAATGATATTCTACACAATGCAAACATGTATATAGATACGAATCCTTGAATACATGCTTGATGCTACAAGTTTGTATTATCACAGTTAAATCACATTATTTCGGCATCCAACGTTTCGGAATATCTTACTTTAAATCACTTTTATGAAATAATCCGATATTTCTATTAAATTTTCGGCACATTTTCCAAAAGGTACCTAAATATATCAGTTTTGAAAAGGGTATTGCTTTTGTCAATGTCTAGCGAGGTTAGCTGCCTATAGTGACGCCACGGACTCCTTCCATTAGGCTCACTGGCTAGCCACACATGCTTTTGGGTGAGATGGTATAACAGGTAAGTGCAGTGTAAACGAGTTTATAATGTACTAGACCACCCATGACCCGTTGGGTCAAATAAAATCTTAAATGATGCGTTATTAATAAAATGGTCAATAAAATCTTTATTAAGACAATGCTCTTATATTTACAACATTCTCCTTAATTATGCTTATGTTATATCACGTCTCGTCATCCCACTCCCAATGCCACTCATTATCATTATTATTCAGGGAGTCCCATGGGACTTGTGCGAGTAGCAAAGCTTTTCCCAGACTAACAAATGAGCATGGTTTACTATCGTGTCATTTCTATATTTCTGATGAAATAGGCCTATTATACAAGAGTATGCCCGAGAGAGCTTTGGATGCGGCTGGGGAAAAGTCATGAAGGGATTCAAATGAAATAAGGAGCGCCAAGCAATGTTGATATTTGCAAA
>NC_134780.1:12576518-12586518 GCF_046742065.1 Oratosquilla oratoria | reverse complement strand
AGAAAAGTGAATGAAGGTGATGCAAGAACTAGTAGAAGAAATAACAGTGAAAAAATATGAATATGAATAATAACAATAATAATAATAATAATGATAATAATAATAATAATAATGATAATAATAATAATAATAATAATAATAATAATAATAATAATAATAATAATAGTATATTTCAATTCGCACAAAGGATTTGTGGGAGAACAAAAAATAATCACGAATGAGAATATGGTACTGGATTGAATAAATGAATAAAATCTAACAAGACTGAATGAGGACGAAAAGCGTAGGCTAATGGGAAAGGGGGGTGGGGGAGCGAGGAGTACCTGGGGGAGAGAAGAGTACAAAAGTGCAATAGACCTTATAATGGTGAATGAGATAATGTACGAAAAGTTTATGGAAATGAAGATAGATGAAGAGAAAAGGGTATATGACTCCTCAGATCACAGCTTGATGAAAGCAACATTTGCATGGTAAGAAAAGAAGGGGAAGGGCAAAGGAGAAAACTGGGAAATAAAGAAATACTGTACATAAAACGAATTAAGAAGCGATGAGGATATTCGAAAAAGAAGTAGTAGGAAAAAAGTAGAGACCATAACAGTGATGAATCAGATAACAGAAATAACAGCTAAGAGAATACTACAAAGAACATACAGTAGGAAAAAGGACATCAGAAATAACAGAACAGAACTTCTATGGATGGATGAAGAAATAAGAATCGGAATTAGGGAAAAGAAGAGAAGAAACAGAGAAGAGAAATGAAGAGAATGAGGACCTAAAGAAGGTGTTAAAAGAAAGGTACAGTACCTCGATCAAAATAAGTATATGGGTAAAAATATAAAAGAAGTTATGTATGCACATGAGAGACTTGGAGGTTCTAGTGAGTCCGGACCTTAAAACCAGGAAACAGTGCATTAGCGCCAGGAATAAAGCTAACAGAGCATTAGGTTTCATTGCTAGGATGGTAACGAATAAAAGTGCAGAGGTAATTATCAAACTCTATCTAGCGATAGTTAGACCCATCCTTGACTATGCGGTACAGTTTTGGTCTCCGTCCTATAGAATTGACATCAATTCACTAGAATCAGTACAGAGAAGAATGACCAAAATGATACATGGACTCAGAAATTTGCCTTACGAGGAGAGGCTTAGGCACCTTAACTTACACTCTCTGGAAAGACGCAGAGTGCGGGGTGATCTAATAGAGGTGTTCAAGTGGATCAAAGGCTTTAACAAGGGTGATGCAAACAAGGTCATCATATCAAAACAACAGGGACTCGCAGTAATGGATTTAAACTGGACAAATTTAGATTTAAGAAGGAAATAGGCAAGAATTGGTTTACTAATAGGGTGGTCGACGAATGGAATAGACTTAGTAACCATGTAGTGAGCGCTGAAACTATCAATTATTTTAAGAAACGGTTAGACAACTTTATGGATGGGGATGACAGGTGGTGATGGATGTGGAGCTGCCTTGTGTAGGCCTTATGGTCTCTTGCAGTCTCCTTCATTCTTATGTTCTTGTGTAAAAGGTGTCAGAAGAGATAAAAAAAAAAGGATAAAAGTAAGAAACTATGGGAAACAGAAAATTAAGGGCGAACAAAGGGATAAAAAAGAATAAGAGAAATGTACTATGAAGGAAGAAACGAGCAAAGAAACAGCAGCAAAAGAGGAGGTAGAATATTCTGAAAGAATATTTAGGAACAATGAAAATAAATTGGACCAAATGTGGAATGAAGATATCAGAGACTGATACCAAGATATGATGGAAACAGATTGGGAAGAATACAGACGATACGAGGTATTGAGAGATCCCTCAATGGGAAATGTAAAAAATATATAATAAAATAAAAATATATAATAATAATAACAACAACAACAAAAGCTCAAGAAAGGAATAGTGAACTCAGATACCACTCTGAAAATTAAAGGTGTCTAATTTTACGGGAACATATTTCTAGCACTTACCAAAGTCAGTAATATCTAAATAAATTACACCAAAAACTCTTTCGTTTTCTAATTATTGCAATTTGAAATAAGTCCCGCTTTAAAACGTTTGTCTGCTACAGCCATTCTCGTAAATCCTACCCGTGGCGCCATTTGCTCCGCAGTAACGTCAGAAGTTCTGTTCATTCTTCACGCTTCGTCATTGTTTTTGATGAACAGTGATCGTGTCGAGTTCTGCAGGCTACTTGATATCAAATTTAGGAATTATGAAAATGAAGAAAGAACTGCTGAGTAAAATACACAATTGGAAAGAAAAGAAAAGAGACGGAGAATAATATCATATCAATAACATATAGAACTCAGTGGAAAATGCAGAAGAAAGCTTATGATAACCGTGCGGGACATACACGGGGAGCTAAATGATAGGACTAGATTATCTTACAATAAAAATTCCTTTTTAAAAGCATTATTTATCGGATAGATAAGCTTAGAAAAATAAAAACAAGAAATGATACGTGAATAACAAAGGAATTACACAGAATAAGAATAACAAAAGGGGAAAAGAAAGCAAAACAAGGCAGAAGTTAGGGCGTGCAGTACATGAATAAACAGAAAATAACTTGTCATTTGTTGGAACAGATTGGTATGTACTTAACCATACTTGTAAAGCTTTCTTATTTATATAGTGTGTAAACAATCTAAAATAATGTATATAACTTGTCGTGTAAAGAATTAGTTTTATCTAGCAGTAACGAATCATCAGTTAATCTTTTTACTGGTACACTTGAGCTGAGAAGAAAAATATTTGTATTACGTTTTAGGGATCATTGTTTACAAAGTTTGTGGCATCTAGGAGGCGTAGTGTGAACGTGATGCAGGATTGTCTAGGAGCGCACTGCAAAAAATATTGAATGCGTCACGTATATAACCCTTACTTTTTTGAATGTCCAAAGACAGCATTGCAGAACTAACATGGACACAAGTAAACACCAATGATGCACCAATATGAAAACTTCTTCAGGGAGATATTTTGGTTCCAAATGATAGCCCATAACTATACCGTCTATCCACATATTTTGCTTTTTGTCAGAGATATCTAAAGAATCATGACTACTCTCAGAAGACGATGAAAAACTCTCAACGTCGCCGAAGGATCTGTCTGTTTCACTACAGGACGACATTGTCTACTGAGATGGCTTGGGTTGGTATACCTCATGACGTCATCAGAACTAATACCAAGAGATGGCGCTGTATGCTGCGTTTTAGAATGCAAATTAGCAGACGACAAATATTTTAGTCAAAAAGTTCCCTCCAAAACTACTTTTGAGATAAAGTATTTGCTTTAACTATGACTCTCATAAAAATAAATAACATTACGAAGAATAAGAAGGTAGCTGGCCCATACAGATTAAAACCCGAGTTATACAAGACACTTGCAAATAATGAAACATGTATGAACACTATAACTAAATACTACAGAACGGAATTAAGAAGAAAGGAAAAACCAGCATAGTGGGAGACAGTAGATGTAAAAGTAGTAGAGAAAAATAAAGAACCGAAACTGAAAAATGTGAGACTACTAGCTAGCAGAACAGTCCACGAGACTATAAAAATAACGAAGCAAGTGGGTCTGCCCCCACATCTATCTTAACACTAACTTACTTCCATTTCATTCTTTCCTTACACTAAACCCCCAAATTCCCCCTCCCTCCCTCTCCCCATCTTATCTATCCTGCCCTCTAACTAAGACTACTAGCACTGGCGAACATATTTTATGTTATTATGTCATTAGCAAAAAGAACGAAATCGAACAACATATAGAACAGAATGGTGAAACAGGAAGGATAGGCAGGGATTACAAAAGAAGGGAGAATGGAAACCATGTTTATACTAGAACATTGCATAAAAGAAAGTAAAAAAGCAAAGAAGCGACTAATAGTGAAGAAATATAAGATTCACGAAGGCATGATAGAAGCAACGAGAGAAATATACAGAGATGACAAGACAAGAATAAAAGTGGGAGTGAAAGGAAATGAAAATTACCAACGGATTAGAACAAGGTTGCACAGGATTGACAACATTTAAATATAGAACATATGTGATAACGAAAGAATTAGAGGAAAGAGGGGAGGATTTAGAAATGACAGATTTAAGATAAATGTACTATTCTATGCAGACGATGGACTAATAATGAGCACAACAATACAAGTAGTAGAAACATAAAAATATTAGTAGAGGCAAGTATAAAAATGTTGGTTAGAAATTAATAAAAGAAGTAATATAATCTATAACATGAAGGAAAAATCAAAACGAAATAGCAGGCATCAAAATGAAAAACACCATAAAGTACTTACGAATGATATTAATAGAAGATAAAGAAAAAATATTCAGGACAGAAAAAGAAAATGCAAATGCGAGGGAATGTGACACACACAGTAATAATTACAAGCTGCAACAAGACGTTTATAGGGAAGATGTATTGGGAAAGCATAATAATACTAACAATAAAATAAAATTCACAGGAGAGATAAAAACAAATGCAGAAAATTGAAAACGGGGTGTACAGCAATAGGCACAGTAAGAGAGATAGGCATATCAACTATGAGAATGAGAATATTAGGAGGAAGATTAGAATACATAAAAGGTATAACAGACAGAGACAATGATCTATTAAAGAACATAAGGGAAGAAATAAAAGAGGACCAAAAATGCAAAAGGAACAAATCTACACAGAAATAAACGAATAAAAACAAGGTAAAAGAATTAATAAATGGAATAAAAACAATAGATCACAGAAAACGGAAAGAAGAAATAGAAACCGAGAACACTCTAAAGATATATAAAGAGTGGAAAGAAGAAATTAAAAAGGAAACATGCTATGATAGACTGGAGTCAGTTACATGGTACAGGGCAAGAGGTAATTGCCTACCACTACGTGAGAGAACGAAACAACAGGAAGAAGAGAAGAAATGCAAATTTTGTAATAAAGACGAAGACCTGCTACACTTCTAAATTCACTACCAGGAACTTAAAGAAAGGAGTAAAATAAAATAGTTGAAAGAAGACATTAACGTTGATGAAATAGTTGGAGGAAAATTCTTTTTCTAGAGATCATAGAAGATAAAAAAAAAAGCACAGACTGTAGAAAAAATATAAAAGATGAAGGAAACTGACGGAGTATAGACGATGGCAACAAAGTAAACAAAGCAAAGACGAAGCGCGCAGAGGATTAGGGTAGTAAATAGAATCACATAGAGGTGTGCCTTTCCAAAAAAAAAAGAAAAAAAAAATCGAACCTGAACCTGAAGCACTGCGCCATCGAGCTGTGCGTGTGTGTGTGTGTGTGTGTGTGTGTGTGTGTGTGTGTGTGTGTGTGTGTGTGTGTGTGTGTGTGTGTGTGTGTGTGTGTGTGTGTGTGTGTGTGTGCGTGTATTCACCTTGGTCTTTCACCTTGGTCTTTGGATCACGTGTTGGACTCGTGATCGACAGCTATTTCCCTCCCGGAAGAGAGCTCAGAGCTCGTATGACCGATCTATGGGTAATGCTATGACCTTACACACACACATACACACACACACCCAACTCCCCGCCCACGAGAGTCGGAGTAACGACCCGAAGCGCAGCGATACCGAAATAATTTCGGCCCTGGGCAGGATTCGAACATGTGTGTGTGTGTGTGTGTGTGTGTGTGTGTGTGTGTGTGTGTGTGTGTGTGTGTGTGTGTGTGTGTGTGTGTGTGTGTGTGTGTGTGTGTGTGTGTGTGTGTGTGTGTGTGTGTGTGTGTGTGTGTGTGTGTGTGTGTGTGTGTGTGTGTGTGTGTGTGTGTGTGTGATTCACCATGGTCTTGGATCACGTGTTGGACTCGTGATCGACAGCTATTTCCCTCCCGGAAGAGAGCTCATATATGACCAATCTATGGCTAATGCTATGACCTTACGCGCACGCGCACACACACACAATTCCCTTCCCACGAGAGTTGGAGTAACGACTCGTAGCGCAGCGATACTGAAATTATTTCAGCCCTGGGCGGGATTCGAGCCCGGACTGCCGTAGTGGCGACCGCGAACACTACCATTGCTCGCGCGCGCGCGTGTGTGTATTTACCTATTCTTATTTACTAAATTGTAGTATACAGGAAAGTAGCAACGCTCGTTGGGTCCCGTCTCCTGTTCTTCAATTTCTATCACATATAGCCTCAAATTCATGAACAGTTCTAACTTAATCTATACCCTTGATTTCCAATTATCATATTTAGATTTGATCTCATGTATTGTTTGAGCTTGAGCTATATCACCCTCTGAGTTATTCCACGTATTCATGCATCCATATGGGGAACTGTGATTCTTCTCATCCCATGACTTCTTAAAGCCCTCCCATCTTTAATCATGGTATCTTTTCAGTCAATGCAATCTACCCCTTTAGTGACCTAAATACTGTAACCATATCAACCCTTTCTCTTCGACCTATCAAAGATGGCAGATTTGGGGATGTAAGTCTTTCCACCATATATTTGATCTGCCCGGCTGGGGACCTGTTTGGTTGCTATCTTTTGCATTCTCTCGATTTTGCTTACATCCTTCATTCTGTGTGGCACTATACTACTAACGCATATTCCAGTCTTGGATGGATCATGATTTAGATGATTGTTTTTTCATCATCGCTTCATCCATATTGTGAAATGTCACTTTAATCTTCTGCAGTAGTCCGTACGTCTCTTCCACAATCCTGTTGATGTGTCTGTCAGGTGTCACTTTTTTTTAATCAGCCTTCCCAAACCTTTTTCCTTTTTTGTTTTACAAAGGATTGCAAAGGATTACAAAGGCGGAGCATGCCGACAGGATACCTTTTGGTCCATATCTAGATCAGATACGAAAAAAATCATAACAATGATAAATTAATAAATAAATGAATGAATAAATAAATAAAAACTATAATAATGTAAATGATAAATAACATACATAAATAAATGCATAGGTATAGTTAAGTAATGAACAAACTGGTAAATAATAATAAATTGACATATAACTAATAATAAATAAGAATCAAGTAAATATTGATAAACAAACAGACAAATGATAACAAAACAAATAAACAAATAATATAAAACAAATGATAGTCATTACAGCATCTTGCTTAGGTGTTTATCTAAATGAGTCTTAAAGCTTCGAACTGAACTACATTGCACTGCCTCTGCAGGAAGTTTATTCCATTCATTAACTACACGGTTCGCGAAATTGTTACTACCCACTTCCAAATTAAATCTATTTCCTGACAGTTTGAGATCATTGTTTCTTGTCTGATTCTCATTCAGTGTGAAAATTTTACCACTTTTGGTGTTGTCAATTCCCTTTAGAATCTTAAAGACCTGTATCAAGTCAACTCTGAGTCTACTCTTTGTAAGGAAAACAGATTCATATGTTTTAGTCGATTTTCGTATGATTTATTTTTGATATTTGGAATGAGTTTTGTGGCTCTGTTCTATTCTCGTTTTTTCCTTAGCTTCTATTATTTTTGTTTTCTCTTCCTCTTTCTTCTTTATTCATCTCTTTATCCATACCTGTTTATACTGATCACTTTTTGCTAGTTTCCCTGTTTTTGATAAGACATTCTCTGCTGTCGTTTGTGACGTGAATCTAATCTTACTTGGTCTGGTCTTGTCTATACTGTATTTCCCTAGTCTATATATTTCTTCAATTTCTTTCTCTATTTCTTGTTCACCTTCTTGAAATATTTTAATACCTTGTTTACTTTTCCTTCTCATCCCTTACTCTTGTAGTCCTATTTGGATTATGCTTCTCTTCCATTCCTAATATAATTATACATTTCTTTTTATCTGCTAAGTCTCTTACTATATTCTCCTTCTCTCTCATCACTTTAATAACTGTGTCCTTAGTGTGTTCCTTCATCTGTTGTTTCACTATATCTCTAAATTCAATTTTGTTATCCTCCTGGACTTTTTTCCAACCACTTACCTCTTTTGCTATGGACTCTTTATTCTCTTTATTATTCCTCTTTAATTCCTCATTCTCATCCTTTACTTCTCTTAACTGTCTTTTTAATTCTTCTATTTCTTTAGTTAGGTTTTGATTCTCCTTTAGTTCTTCCAATTTATCAACTCTTTGTGTAATTAGTGCGAGTTGGCTAAACCTAACCTCCCATGATTCGTTCATTTTTGTTAGTTTTTCCTCTAGACTTGCTAATCGGGGGAGGTTGTCATCTCCTCCCTCATTAAATCCATAGAAATATTTATCTCCACTTTCTATTGAGCTGCTCTTATCTATATTTCTACTCTTAATTCCTTTACTTGTTCGACATCAGCTGTGTCGTCTGCACATCTTTTCTTGTTTACACTCCTGACGATTTAGGCTTGTCCATCCTTTTCCTCATTTCCTTCCATTTTCTTCAATAATGCCTCCCCTTCTCCTTTTTTTTTTCTGCCCACTACAACACGAGCTTCCCCCACCCCCCCTCCCTATTAACACAACACAGGTACTCCCTCGTCGATGAAATCCACGAAAATTGCGTGTTTTTTTGTTTTGTTTTGTTTTGTTTTTTCTTCCCGGGGTTCCAATCTTCGCCGTCAATCCGACGATGTGTGTGTGTGTGTGTGTGTGTGTGTGTGTGTGTGTGTGTGTGTGTGTGTGTGTGTGTGTGTGTGTGTGTGTGTGTGTGTGTGTATGTGTGTGTAATGTAGGACGTTTCGGACATTTTGGTCCTGGATGTTTTGGCATCGGACATTTCAAGCTCAGTTATTTAATGAAATAGGACATTTCGGCCTAATCATCTATACACAAATATTAATTCCTTTGCCTCTTAACATAATACTAAATTAGATATAACTCATTTTATTTTATTTTTATCAAATATGATAACATATCAACTTATTTGAAATTAACAAAGAATACTCTATTCTATTCTTGCCTTGTTCATTATTCATATGTAATAAACACATATTCACATATTTAAAACAGATTTAATATAACATAACCTTAACCATCAAAACTATGATTATCTGTGAGTGAGACAATATAGTTGATCAGATTAAAATAGGGTTGTGGTCTTAGTGATGAGTTTTAACAGATTGGGCCACTTCTGCTAAGGCATATAGGTTTTGATCTGACCAAATATGAGATGGTTAAAACCAAACTAATTTAATTAGACCTTGCATGCCAAAGTTTTTGTCCTTGTCTTACTATATTTGACCCGTGCAAGTTCCAAAAGGGGTCAAACTTGACAATATTCAGAATATAGTACTTTGTTTGGATACTTTAAAAATAAATGTGTAACATATTACATACTTGACAGTGTTAAAATTGTATATATAGATTTGAATGATATATCATATAACAATGGTCGAAACGTCCTTGGTGGACAATATTCGATGCCGAAATGTTCGGGAATGAAAATGTGTGTGTATATGTGTGTGTGTGTGTTTACTTAACTATCTACATTTATGATTATACTACACAGGAAAGGAGCAACGCTTGTTGGGTACCGTCTTCCACTCACCAAGTTATCATACCTTGCCTCAAATTCAAAATTCACAATTCCAACTTGGTCTGTACCCTTAATTTCCAATTATAGTATTCAAATCTGAACTGATGTATTGTTTTAGCTTTGACTATAGCCCCGTCTAAGCGTTTGTGCAACCATATGGACAATTGTATTTCTTCTCATCTTTTAGACATGTAGTATTCCTTAATTTGTTCTCATGACCTCTTAAATCACTTCTATCCTTAATCAAAATATCTTATCCTTTACTACTGTCCTCATACATCTTCCCCGTAAAAAAGATTTCATTCATTCGAGTAATTGGCTTCCTCGCCCTCCAATATGATTTAATTTCCACAAAAGTCGACTGTGAGGTACTTTATCTAAAGCTTTCTCCATATCAAAGTACACAGTCCACTCGCTCCTCTTTCGCTAGCAGCCCATCAATCACTCTCAAGTAAAAGCGTAAAAGGTTCGACACGCATGACCTTCAAGATCTGAAACCAAAACTGGCTGATTGCCAAAATGTATATCTCTTCAAAATGGCCCATTGGTCTTTCACAAT
>NC_134780.1:12561518-12571518 GCF_046742065.1 Oratosquilla oratoria | reverse complement strand
AATTTACAAACACACGGTATAGGTATTATTTCAAATACAAGAACAAACTGAAATATCTTCTTCGAAGGGCAACAGACCTCAAGAATTTGTTCACTACGTTGATAAACGATATTCTATTTGGCGAGAATTATTCTAAGAGTCCACAATGTCCATGTAAAATCTGCAATACGCATGTAAAGGTTATGTCATTTGATAATACTTAGGCTGAAAATTATAATAAAAAAAAATTGTATTATATTTTCTGTTGAAAGTTATAAATTCGTGTAGGTTTACACACGTAGGATGATGTAGACATGTAACCATATATTTGTCAAGAAACATCCCAATCACTTACTCCATGGTTTGTTTATCTTGTTATATTTAAGATGATTTAGGTGTGGTGCCGTCGATTGATTTAGTGTTTAACCAAGAGCACCTCCAATGGGAGTGATCAGAGATACCCACATAAGAACGATTTGGGAAATAAAAAAAATCAAGGTATACGCTGCCACCACCCAATCGTCTATATGGATATATCTGACCATAAATGGAAACTGCTCCTTGTTATTCACGTCTGACTCCGTCCCCTTTCCTCAGGTCGTTCGGGGTTGGTCCTGGGTAGCGAAAAGGCCTATGCCCAAGTGGGGGTAGTAAAAGAATATAAGCCACCAATAATGTGGGGCCACCAATAATGTGGGGGTAGTAAAAGAAAATAAGCGAAGGTCTGCTATGTGTTAATTATTACACTGAAGCAAAAATATAGTAAGGAAATACAAAAGTATATTGTGGTTTTCTCCAACTAATCTATTGATCCTTACAATATGAAAAATATATGGGTATGCGAGACATTTAATAACACAGTTTTTTTCTTTCTTATGGGCATCATAAGTAAGGTCACAGGCACGTGGAAAAACGTAGTTATTTACGCTCCAACCTTCCGGTCACTGTATAAGTCTACTTATAATATTGTGTCTACCTTCAAGCACTGTGTCTACCTTCAACCCCGTATTCTTATTAGAGAACGATCACAGACGGAATTGTACTCTAAGGATTACACTCTCATAGCTAATGTTAAATGTATATACGCAAAGTGTTTGTGAAGTACACTCCCTTAAACCCCTTTTTCCATATCTGTTATCGGAATCATTTTTGGCATCAGATTCAAAACTTAATAATAATGATAACTATCTACCTACTATATCTGCACTATATCATTTAACTCACATATTGACATTTGTTTTCATTAATCTTACAGAACGTGTTCATACCTGTTATCGGAATCATTTTTGGCATCAGATTAAAATTTTAGCTCCGCACAAAAAGAACGAGACGGCTATGTGTTCGTATCTATGGGTAAACTACTAACCTCCCTGTTGTATTATTTCGTAAAACTTCATTTCGCTTCTCAACAGAGCCCCTAGCTGCTACAATCTCTCCCTACACTATTTCTCTAGTGGAATCCTGAACTGAAAGTTGGGAATTTTTCCTATTACTCTTAAAATTAATGGCCTTAGCTTACGCCTCTGTCCGAACGTTTAGTGACGTCACGGGTGGGCGGAGCTACGGTGCCCGCGCTATGTTCGAGAACATTCTAATGTCGCGTCGAAACTCAGTTTAACCAAAATCAGCTGAAATATATTTGTAGCTATCTCCTATTGTATGTTCTTCTTCAATGATTATAGTAAGGCTCTTTGCCAACACATCTTGATAGGCAGACATAGAATAGAATAAATTCATGGTCTATTAAGGCTCTATTTTCTACTTTGCTTCTTGGTTGAGTAAAACCGTTACGACGTCCATAATACCCAGTCTCTCAAATCAACACTCAAATAAATAAATAGATAAATAAAACGAAATTCCAAAAATAATACCCCTTCAAAATTCCTGTCCTTACATGGCTCTACGCCCCCCCCGTAAGAAAAATTCCGCAACATCACGTGAAGGATTCTATTTGGTGTGGTCCAAATCCCTCTGCAAAAGAAAAAAAAAATCCATCCTGCATCAGAGAGCGATTATCCTTTTGATAGCTTGACGAGGCACTCTCTCCTCAGCACACTCGTAGGTGTACGAATCTCAGGTGACCCGGGGGTACACCAATTTACTGTGGATGTCTCCGTGGACTTTTCCATCAGTCTTCGTATTGGCTGGATTCCCCAATTGACCTCTTACATACTACTTGACTGGACATGCATAGCCGCTACGACCGAGCTAAGCCACGACTCTCTCTTGTGGATTCGCCCCATGGGTGGCACACTACTTCCCCTTCTGTGGGCTCACCTCTGGGCAATCGGCGATTGTCCACCAGGTCCTGAAGTCCTACACCCCTGTCAAGCGGGCAATTGTGAATTGAGTTGGGTTCATGATCCCAACTCGAGCTAAAGAATTTCCCCATTTTCCAATACTACTCCGAATGAAAGTGCTCGGTAACCATCGTTTGTAGTCCCTCTCCTAGGCTAATATTGACTTCTATATCCCCCCCCCCTAAGTTGACCTTTAGTTCCTTCACCTGGCTGTTGCTGAAATTTCCTTTTACAACATATGAAATATATGCATCCTTAATCCTAGGACATCTCAACCTTACACATGTATAAAAGTATAGGTGGGTTACATTTAAGCTTTATGGTCCAATATATAGGAACATTGAGGGCATCTTTGCATTAATTTGCACGAGCATTCGTTTTTCTTTGGACATATACTGGCACGATATGATCCCTACATTTCCTATTGCAGTTAACTACTGACATCTTAGCACCTTAAATCACTAGATATGGGACCAACTGGTCGGGTTGCTCCAGTTGATTTCTTCAGCATTCCTCGATGAGCCGTCTTGGTGCACGACGCATCCTTGGTGGTAGTATTTCCACTTCCTGGTCTGGGTGGAACTCTTTTGCAACAGGCTCCACCAACCACTCTTCGGAACCAAAGTAAGGTTTCACTTGAGCAGCAGCTCTCCTTGTCTCCTTTCCTGTGAAGGGATTTCTTAGTCCATATACACTATGTCCTGCTACCACCTCTACCACTGTATAGGGTCCTTCCCACTTGGGATTCAGCTTGCGGCAGGTACCCGGCATCGTAGTTTCTTTCCGGATCCATACTAAAGCTCCCACTTCCACTTTTTGCTCGCCTCTCCTGCGGTTAGCCACATTCTGGTACTCCGTTGTCATCTTGTGGTGGGTCTCTCGGATGATTCGATGAGCGATCTCTGCTTCATCTTCCGTTCCATCCACACCGGGGAGTCTGTGTCCGGCTAATCTGGGTGGATGTCTTCCGAAGAAGGCGAAGTAGGGAGTATGTCCAGTGGAGGTGTGTGTGGCTCCATTCATCTTCCTCTGACAGGCCTGCAGTAGACCCGGCCATTGGTTCGGGTGGCCCTGGCAGAGCGTTGCCAGGATGCTCTTCAATGTTCGATGCATCCGCTCCACCATTCCATTCGCTTGGGGATGGTATGGGGTAGTGTAGAGCAGGGTGATTTGCTGTTCTCCACACAACTTCTTGTAAGCCGTGTTGGTGAATTCTGCTCCATTATCTGTTATGATGCTCTCTGGGGTGCCGTAATCTGCGAAGAACTGGGTTAGGGAGTGTAGTATGTGTTGGTGGTGTTTTGTTCTCAATGGGAAAAACCTAACGAACCTACTGTAGTGATCGATTATGGTCAAAATATACCTATATCCCTGCGACCCGGATACCATATCCGTTAGGTCTATGCCTATTCTCTCCATTGCCTTTGTAGCAGGGGGAACCTCTTTGTATTGCTGTGACAACCCTTGTGTACCCTTGAACCTCTGACAAGTAATGCATTTCTTTACAAAATTACATACATCTACCTTTAAATTTGGCCAATAGAACAGCTCCTCGGCTTGTTTAATTGTTTTCTTTTGCCCTAAATGACCTGTTAACTCATGTGCATGTTTTATTGCTTCCTGAATCAAATTGTGAGGGATTATGAGTGCGTAGTGAACGCTTCCATCTGATTTCTCTCTAGCATAATATAAGATGTCGTCTATCAATGCAAACTGATCTAGGGTCGTCTTCCTTAAGCGTCTACTTGGTAATGTGCCTCCTTCTAAGTAGCTGGCTAACTCTAACCATGTGGAACTCTCTCTCTGTTTATCCTTGAAAGTGGGACTATCGTATCCCAGCCAAGTGGCTTCTGGTACTCTCGTGATCATTCTAACTGGCCTTGACAGTTGGTCGGCTACAACGTTTTCTTTCCCTTTTACATACTGGATCTCATACTGGTATTCTCTCATCTCTAGGATCCACCTATTCATGCGTGGAGACTTGGTCTTTCTTTTGAATACACTGGTTAGGGGCTGGTGATCTGTTATAATGGTGAACTTCGTCCCCCATAAGTGATGGTGAAAGTTTCTGCAAGCTAGCACTATTGCAAGTGCCTCCTTATCTGTAATTGCGTACCGCGTTTCGCATGGGTTTAACTTCTTTGAGAAATATCCTATGGGTTTAATGCCTCCTTCTGGCTGCACTTGGCTCAGTACTGCCCCCACGTGTGTGTTGCTGGCATCAGTAGTTAGTAGGAATGATTGGTCATTCCGTACTTTCGCTAGTATGGGTGCACTGGTTAGCTTCT
Source organism: Oratosquilla oratoria (assembly GCF_046742065.1). Lineage (NCBI taxonomy): Eukaryota > Metazoa > Arthropoda > Malacostraca > Stomatopoda > Squillidae > Oratosquilla > Oratosquilla oratoria. Next base: position 12,566,951 of record NC_134780.1, on the reverse strand, counting down.
CCTTCAGGTGCTCAAATGCCTCCTGGCGATTGCTGTTCCATACATATTCAGAATCTGACTTTGTAAGATTAGTGAGTGGTACCGCGATTTTTGCGAAATCTGGTATGTACTTCCTATAAAATCCACACATCCCTAGGAATCTCCTCACTTCCTTTACATTCTTTGGTGCTTTCATCATTAGTATGGCATCCACGTTTTTCGGTAATGGCTTACTACCTTTTGCTGATACTACATGTCCTAGAAATGTAACCTGTTTTAATCCGAAGAGACATTTGCTTAAATTTAATTTGACTCCATTTTGTTCCAGTACTGAGAATAATTCACCTAGTCGTTTCACTAGTTCTGTGAAGGTGGGTGCCCATAGAATAAGGTCATCCAGATAATTCCTGACCCAACCTTTCCGTAACAGGGGCTTCAATACCTCAGTCATGCGCCTCGAAAATATAGCAGGAGCACAATTCAGTCCGAAAGGCAATCTTCTAAATCTATATAATGATACACCATCACTGAAGGTAGTGAGGTCTCTGCTTTCCTTGTCTAACATGACTTGGAAGTACGCATCCTTCATATCTAATGTTACATAATATTCATGACCACTGGCTTGTTCTACTAATTCATCTAGTCTTGGCAAAGGGTAGACATCTGCTGTCAGTTTTTCATTCACACGCCTATAGTCCAGGCACATCCTTTTGCTGCCATCGGGTTTGTTCACCAGGACTATTGGAGATAACCAGGCTGCCGTTGATTTCTCAATAATCCCCTTTTCCTCCATATCCGTTAGCATATCTGAGATAATTGTCTTTGCCTGTTCAGGATAACGGTATATAGGAGCTCTACTGGGCTGAGGGTTATTTACCTGTATATGAGCGGGTGGACCTTCAATTAACCCCAGATCATCGCTTCCCAGTATAAATAGCCGTTCGTGCTCTAGGATCAGTTCGTTCAGCTCTCTCTGCTCCCTGTTAGTAAGATGGTCCCAGTTTTGTTCCCTTATTTTCTCTTCCAACTTCTCTACCCTAGTACCTTCTAACTTTGCTGACTCATAATTAGGTAGTAGATCATTGTGTATTTCCCTGGTCACATTAATTCTAAGAGGGGGTATGTTCCTAGTCAGCTCATATGAACCTATTATAGTCCCTTTCTGGTACTTCAGCCTTTTCTTAGAATTGTTAACCAGTGGTACGTATATTGAACTCCCTTCGCTAACATCTACTAAATATGGGTGACCGTTATGGCTGTAACTTGCTTGGGGATACACTATAAGACATGTGCCCGGTTTTTCTCTCACTGGGACTGTTATAAATCTAGTCTGATATGGCTCTAAGAATACTGGAGCCTCCAAACCTACTTGTAAGTGATGCTTCGGATTTCCATTTAGCGTAATGGGGCTCTCTCGTACCTGTCGGACCTCCCCCCGTTGACTCTTGACGGTGTTAAATGGGTACGATACCCTACCCCAGCATAGAGTTCTCTTCCTGGCGTTCCAATGATAATCTGCTTGATTCAAGATGTCACATCCCAATAGTATGTCAGTAGCTAGGTATGAGTCTGGTACTATAGGAATCCATTGTGTAACTACCTTTGTATTACCCACATTAACCTTTGTTTTTATCATTCCAATTATCCTAAGCGGGTTCCCTGTGACCCCTTGTAATCTTGGAGGATTCCTCCGCAAGTTGAGTTCTCCTTCAATCATCTTAGATGCTTTCTCCGACACCAATGTGTGATCACTCCCTGTGTCTACTAATGCCCTTAGTTGCTGGCCCCCTACTTCTGTAGTGATCACCGGGGTTGATTTTCTGTTATCCAGTCATTTTGAACCTTTGGAGTTTGAGCGGTATTGGCTCTTCATCGAGGCTGGGCAATTCGGGTCTCCCCTCCTGCAACTTAGCTTTCCACAATCAAAACAATGGCCAGGGGGTGGTTTCCTCCAACAGTCTTTTAACCAATGGGAGGCTGTTTGACAGTACTGACAGTATCTGAGACGGTCGCTACCTTCTTGTGCATTCCTCCCCTTCTCCTGCTCTAACTGAACCTCTAGTTTGCGGATCCTATACATGAGTTCATCGACATCGACATCACCTCGGGTACAGCTGTTTTTCCTCTCCTTGGCATGTAACACGTTCACCGGCGAGTCCCTTTGAATCATCAAGAACTGCCTCTCGTTCTCTAATCTATTTAGGAAGTGATTAAGTGGGTACCCATCATTTAAGAATCCCTCAATCCTTTCCTTTGATCCTGTGGGTAACCCATTCCACAGCTTCCTTTTGATGGTCTGGTCCCGGTTTGGTAAGCTTTCACTTGGGATTCTCGTCTCGAGTACTGCATGATGGTACTTAAACTTATGTATGAATGTTTCTGGTGACTCTATCCAGTCATATCTCATGTTCTCTAAGTCCTGCCATGCTCGATCTAGGTTAACTTCGATGCCGAATTCCTTCTGTAGCCCCGTCTTAAAAGACTCCCATGAGTGGATGGTTCCCCTCTTTTGATTGTTGTATATGACTACGGCTAATTCCGGGCTGGCCCTACTCTTTGCAATCAGGATTCTTTCCTGGTCATCGTCGCTACATCGCTCCACCAACTCAATGAACAATTGGAACTTGGCTATGGCATCAAGTCCCCGTAACTCTTCCAACTTTAGTATGGGAATGCCGTTTGGGTCTGCGAGTATCCTTGGTTTTTCCTCCTTTATTGGGGTTTTGGGTGTGCATTGGGCATTCTGTGCCTGTATGTCTATTACGTTCCTCAACGTACCTATTATCTCTAATAGCTCTCCACTGACTCTCTGTTCATTTGTAGCACCTGTTTCTTTGCCTCCTCCTGGGTTAGATTCCCATTCAGGTCTATCTTCCATCCTCGTTCTCGTCTCTTCTTCCTCTCCCGAATTGGATTCCCATTCCGTTTTATTGTTCATTTTTACCTGACTGCCTTTAATTATGTGTAGTTCCATCAAAGCTATACACCTTAACACGTCACTTCCCCACACAATCACATCCGCTATTTCTATACTCTTAGTGACTGCCGAGGATCTATTCTGTCTCTGATTACTGTACTGCCAATCCACAGGGTACACAAGCTTTGTCTAAGTCGACACACAGATAAGTGAGCTTCAGGTTGGTTAATAGCGTAAATCCCACCGCTCGGCCACCAATAATGTGGTGCCGTCGATTGATTTAGTGTTTAACCAAGAGCACCTCCAATGGGAGTGATCAGAGATACCCACATAAGAACGATTTGGGAAATAAAAAAAATCAAGGTATACGCTGCCACCACCCAATCGTCTATATGGATATATCTGACCATAAATGGAAACTGCTCCTTGTTATTCACGTCTGACTCCGTCCCCTTTCCTCTGGTCGTTCGGGGTTGGTCCTGGGTAGCGAAAAGGCCTATGCCCAAGTGGGGTAGTAAAAGAATATAAGCCACCAATAATGTGGGGCCACCAATAATGTGGGGGTAGTAAAAGAAAATAAGCGAAGGTCTGCTATGTGTTAATTATTACACTGAAGCAAAAATATAGTAAGGAAATACAAAAGTATATTGTGGTTTTCTCCAACTAATCTATTGATCCTTACAATATGAAAAATATATGGGTATGCGAGACATTTAATAACAGTTTTTTCTTTCTTATGGGCATCATAAGTAAGGTCACAGGCACGTGGAAAAACGTAGTTATTTACGCTCCAACCTTCCGGTCACTGTATAAGTCTACTTATAATATTGTGTCTACCTTCAAGCACTGTGTCTACCTTCAACCCCGTATTCTTATTAGAGAACGATCACAGACGGAATTGTACTCTAAGGATTACACTCTCATAGCTAATGTTAAATGTATATACGCAAAGTGTTTGTGAAGTACACTCCCTTAAACCCCTTTTTCCATATCTGTTATCGGAATCATTTTTGGCATCAGATTCAAAACTTAATAATAATGATAACTATCTACCTACTATATCTGCACTATATCATTTAACTCACATATTGACATTTGTTTTCATTAATCTTACAGAACGTGTTCATACCTGTTATCGGAATCATTTTTGGCATCAGATTAAAATTTTAGCTCCGCACAAAAAGAACGAGACGGCTATGTGTTCGTATCTATGGGTAAACTACTAACCTCCCTGTTGTATTATTTCGTAAAACTTCATTTCGCTTCTCAACAGAGCCCCTAGCTGCTACAATCTCTCCCTACACTATTTCTCTAGTGGAATCCTGAACTGAAAGTTGGGAATTTTTCCTATTACTCTTAAAATTAATGGCCTTAGCTTACGCCTCTGTCCGAACGTTTAGTGACGTCACGGGTGGGCGGAGCTACGGTGCCCGCGCTATGTTCGAGAACATTCTAATGTCGCGTCGAAACTCAGTTTAACCAAAATCAGCTGAAATATATTTGTAGCTATCTCCTATTGTATGTTCTTCTTCAATGATTATAGTAAGGCTCTTTGCCAACACATCTTGATAGGCAGACATAGAATAGAATAAATTCATGGTCTATTAAGGCTCTATTTTCTACTTTGCTTCTTGGTTGAGTAAAACCGTTACGACGTCCATAATACCCAGTCTCTCAAATCAACACTCAAATAAATAAATAGATAAATAAAACGAAATTCCAAAAATAATACCCCTTCAATATTCCTTCATGCACATCACCCATGAATTCATTAAATGATGACGAAAGGTGTTTCATCGGAATACTTGTGGTAAATTTGTGTTTTGTACTTCGTCGCACATTCAAATTTCGCATTTTTTTCAACTTCTAATTTATACTAAACAGAACAATATTACGCACACGAAACTGCATGGCAGTTTTCACCTTTTCATGTATTTCATGTATGGTATACCTGAGGAAAATCATAAATCCAAAGTGTTTTCATTTTATAGCCCGCATTAACCAGTCTAAGCTCCTATACCTTAATAATACGCTGAATTTCTATAAAATATTAGTAAATATATAAACATACAAAAAAATGGGGCCTCTCCTAGTCAGTGTGATGATAGTATTCAATTTAGACACCCCTTATTTATAGTTATTGGTGAACTACACACTAATTCTAAAAAAAAAAAAGTCCCGTAGACACTGCCGGTTACACTTCACACTTTTCCCAGTAGATAATGTTGGTTCATTCATTTATATATTCAAATTACACTGATTTAGGATCATGACTGAAATCATAATAAGTTAGAAGAATCACATAAAATGAACTGTATATTACACTCGTCTGTCATCCGGCCTTGGCTTATATGCTTCTGTATCAACTGCTTAATTTAAGCATTGATTCCTGATAGACCTAAATATACCATTTGCAAAACCACTAACGTCGACATTTTCTTTAGAAAGATTTTTCGTAAAAAGAAAAAAATACTCTCCCAAACTTCTAAGTAAGGGGAACCCTGGTTGAGAAACGCTGCTCTAGATAGTATCCAACC
>NC_134780.1:12534018-12554018 GCF_046742065.1 Oratosquilla oratoria | reverse complement strand
TCATACTGGAGAGTAAATAGGATTATGGAAGATAGATTTAGTGTCGGTCTTTGAAATAAATAAATTTTCTGTTTCATGGGGAGAGACACCCCTAAGATTAGATGAAACCATTTCGTAAAAACTGAAAAGTGCAGAAAAACAGTAAAAAGAAGGAAACAAACTAGGAATGTGTAGCTGCAAGAACTAAGTGAAGAAGCAAAACAGATATTCATGGAACTGCGAAGGGAAATGCAGAGAATTAAAAGAACGAAAACGAGACAATATGTGTAAAAGAAATTAAATAGATTAGAAAGTTTGGAGCGAGAGGGCAGTGCAGAATCGTTAAAACATTGAAAGGAGGATACAGACCAAGAGAATCAATAGTATGAAGTCTGAATGGAGACATAATGATGGGACAAGAAAAAATTATGGAAAGATGGGTCGACCATTCAAGCAAATGCTGAATAATCCTCATCCTAATAACGCATATCGTTTTTGATAGTGTGAATAAGAATACGTCTGAAGAACCAAATACATCAAGAGCAGAAATATAGGAGGAAATAGTAGGAGAATTATTCAAAAATGTATTGGGCAGCAATAAAAAAAACACATATGATTGAAATATGTATTACACTAGAAAAAATATAAGAGCGTGTTCACTCGTTGACGATTGATACAAGACTGACGCCATTTTTCGTCACCAGCTCAAATTTGCGCGCGTGGGCTTAACATTTGGTTACTTACTACATTGTACATGCAGTTTAATTACAATACAATAAATTAACAATGCAATCAACACTTGATAATATATTTAATGGTTAACAAGACAACCAATTATTAATAATGCAATTAATGGGGAAAATATGCGCATACCATCACATCGCTCGGCCACCATCACTCGGTGACCTCACCGAGCAAACAGGGGAAAATGAATGACTGAGGCAAAACAAACTTTAAAGAAGGATGACCTACTCCACACACACCATATTATTCATGCAAAAGTGTGGGAAAATGTACATGAACACTCTTTACAAGAAAACACACAAACACAAGCTCAAATGCCGCCCAGCTAAAGTATCACCTTTCAATGTTCAAATTAAATATCAAGTACGTACCGTTTTTCAATGTTCAAATGAAATATACTATGTGAATTTACCGCGTGCCACCAAATGTATTGAGCGGCAATAAAAGAACCACGTATAATTGAAAAATGCATTACGCTAGAAAAAATGTAAGAGCGTGTATACACGTTGTCGATTGATACAAGACTGTCCCCACTCTTCGTCACAAACTCAAATTTGTGCGCGTAGGCTTAAAATTTGGTTTTACATAAATTGTACATACAGTTTAATTACAATACAATAAATTAACAATACAATAGATAATTAATAATACAATTAATGGTTAACAATAAACCAATTGTTAATAATGCAATCAATGAGGAAAATATACACATACCATCACAAACATCAAGGAAAAAGAATGACAGAAAAGTTATACCAACTACCAGAAAGATCTTGGAAAAATTAAGAACTACCATCTACATGGAATCGTGGAGTATTAATCCTTACTTTTATGAAAGAGGACAAGAAGAATTCTTATGTGGAAACAATAGGGGTATACTCTGCTCTCCTGTGCATGAATAAACGGAAAATTTTTGCACGTTTTCTAACGCTACCGAGTAACACTTTAGCGATATATTACATTTGGATTAATTAACTCGCAAATAACTCAGATGGTAGCGTTGAATTATTTCCGAAGGATTGCATCCTCTCCCAGGAATGAAAAGGGATTGGTACTAAACTAATATATAAGTTGAACATGGACTAGTGATAGATACTGCACGTGGTGTTTCTGGAAGATGGAGAGTGAAACTGCCTATCGATACCTTTACCTCCATGAGAAGGTGCAGATCTAAAGGGCTGACACTCGATCTCCGAATTGTGTCCAATATATCACTCTACCAACTTCAACTGTATTTCTTATACATACTTACACATTAAGAGCTGACAACCAACAACTGTTCCTGTTTCCTTACCATTTTCAGCCCCAGCTTGAACAATACATGAATTCTAAACATGACTGGAAATCAAGGATATGAATTAAGATGGAACTGTTTATGAACTTGAGACCAAAGTATGACCAAGTTGGAGAGTAGGAGACGGGACCCAACGAGTGTTACTTCTTTCCTGCATACTACAATTAGGTAAATACACCATTCATAAGCTAACCTAACCTACCCAGCAAAACAATCTCCTCCCCAGGTTCATATGAAGTCTTTATGCAGCGTTATAGGAGAAATTATCCAAGTGACTCGTAATATTTTTAATCCTTTCCACACACACAAAAAAAAAAAAAAAAAAAAAAAAAAACTCTCAGCTGAGTAAAGTCGCCTGTCGCTTGCCAGAATAAATCAAAATGTAGCGCTAAGGAAAAGGGCCGATGAACTATGCAAATTTATCTCATGATTTATTTGATAGATGTTTTAAGTATACATTTTCTACTAAATCCAAATATGTAATTAGATTTTCCGATTAGGAATTATTGATACTATATTCATGTTTCCCTTATTTAGCATGATAATGGGATAGAAAAATAATCATATAATGATTTATCTATTTATTTGATTTATTTTATCTTTTATTTGTTTATTCTTTTTTTTTTTTTTTTAGGGGGGCATTGGGATATGTGGGAGAGATAGAGAGGAGAAAGCACAAAATATTCATTTTAACGAGACAGATCTACTAATACTGGGCTAAACTAGTTTGGTAAGAATAGCAGACTGAAATATATTTAGACCTATTCAGACATGACCCTAGTTTCAAGCAGCTTGCATTTTTCACAGTGTTATCATCATGTGTATATTTATTTTTGTTTAGTCTGTACTAGATTTCTGCTCACCTACATGCTATGTCAAGCTGTGAAAATGTCTTAATCATCCCATTTCCCTTTTTATGAATATAGTGAGCTAACTGTGAATCCTTAGACACGTTACTACGACGCTACTGGGTAGAAAAAGATTATGAAATTTGTTTCGAACGTAAAATGCCCTTCATCTTTGTTACACGACATACGTAAAATTCATGTCAGATACTATTTGGTCATTTCGAGGAACAACAATGCATTTTGTTATAGTCTCAGGGGGCTTTAAATTTTGCGAAATACTTACTGGCAAATTTGCAATAAAGGAGCGTTATTGCTAACAATAATAATATGAAATAAATCACTGGCATATGAATGAAATGTAAATTTTATTATGTCTCGTCTTGAAGTGCCATTCAATCTTTGACCCAATTATGATTATCACCTATGAAGCCATGCGAGAGTAACTTACTGAGTAGCCGATTATACGGGACCGTATCAAACGCTTTACAGATATCCGAGGATATCATAACGACTGGTTTGTTTACGTCATACATACTAAAAACATTATTAAAGCAGTGAAGGAGGTTGGTCAAACATGAACGTTTTCTTCTAAAACATTGTTGTGAGTCTTCTAGTAAATTGTTGGCTTCAAGGAAGTCCACGATTTTATCCCTTAGAATCATTACCATGATTTTGCATACAACTAACGTCAAACCAATTGGACGATAAATACTGAGCAGATACTGGTTACATTTTTCATATATGGGGGTTAAATTAGTTGAGTTTTCTTCTCGATGTATGATAGGAATAATGTTGGAAGACAGAACAAGTTGGGTGAGAGAGGCGACCGGAGTGAAAGATATTGTAAAGACGGAAAAAAAAGAGTTAAATTGGGCAGGTAAGTAAATTACCACGAATAGTGAGCGATGGAACAAGTGTGTGAGTTAGTGACTGGACGCCGCGAGATGGGAATCGTGAAAGAGGGAGTCCATGGTGTTCTCGTGCGTGACTCGTCCGAGTTTACATTTAGCGGTAACGATAAGTGTTGTAATTGGCTAAGGCCCCATGACAAGCCATGTTCTCATTGGCTGGAACCAATATCAGTTGATGATTGTGAAGATCGGTGATTGCAAGTTCCTCCACTTACAAGATGAGGATTACAATGTCCGAGACAGGCATTTGAGTATAAGTTATAACTGACCATATAGCCACATTTCAAAATTTGAGATTGTAAACAAGTTACAGTCTCCACGACCTTGTAAGTTACAATAGATTTTCGAGTATCCACCACTTGTTACAGCGAACCTTAATGACGACAAAGTAACAGTCTCTAGCAAAAATATTCTTACATATAATAATGATAATTCAACATCATGAATTAATCTGTATAGCTGTCAAGTGCATCCCAAAATGCAGAAATAATTTGGAAGAAACTACTGCGTTCCCAGTCGGCAGCGCTTACAAACTGATCTTGGATGTGTAGGGGTGACTATTGTTGTTGGATCTTCGCTCCCGACCAGAAGGGCATATGGTCCTCACTTCTGAGGAACCTGGGTGTGGCAGAAACTGTGGATCGTGGCTGTAAAGTTACTCGAAGCACTCAGCCCAGCGTGCTCTGTATCCATTTATGTTTGAAACCTGTTGGCTATACTTTCTTCAGACAGTGCTAATCTGAGCCACGGATTTGGAGTGGTTTGCGTTCAATGCATTTGGTTTACATGACTATAACATTCCATATCTTGTCAAATAACTTATCGTTAAAACCATTGATAAATGAATTAAATAACTTGTGGTAGACTAATCTATTAACCCAGCTTACCAAAACAGTAGAACAAACTAAATCTCCTTCATCAGTACTACTTAAAAAGGAAAACTTAAGTAAACTTTGTGATAAGGTAGGGTTTTGAGCTATCTCCATACCTTAAGTCAAGGCCTAAAGACGACCGAACGAGCTTTTAAGTAACAGTTTAAACCCTGGCCCGTCATAAAAAAATGGGGGCCTGATCGGGATCTAATTTAACTTCAAGCAAAATAAGTTAGTAAACTTTGGATGATTTTGAAATATGCAATGTGTTAATTTTTGTAAATGCGTCAGGAACTTTGCAATGTTGTTGTACATGTAAAACAATTCTATTTCATTACGTTAGGACTTTAGCTACAAATGAACGTTGATGCAATTTTTATGATTTATGATAGGATATTAGGTTAGTGAATTAAGGCTAGGTTAATTAGTAGGTTTTTGGTGAAAAGATTTGGTTTTTGGAAGTTCGAGACCCCGGCATTCTCAAGTCCAATTATTTCGAGTGTGTGAAAGTTCCAACGGAGAACTAAAATCAGGTGTCACTGTAATTTGCCCAGTACTCTTGGTATTCTGTTATCCTTCCTTTAAGTTAACAGTCGAACATATCTACGTCATTTACTTACTTCAAGCTTCTAGTTAAACTAAATGTTAAGACCTTAATAGGAAACATGTTAGTATTTGTGTGAAGGAGTAAATATCTTTCCTCAGCTTCTAAAGTTTTTCATTCTAGCACAATAAGTTGTGTTATATGGGACCAAACCGTTATTTGAATCATTCTGTGACAGCGGCAGTTTATCTAAAACAACCCATTACTCCTGTCGGGAAACCTTTCTAAGCAGGTTATCTACAGTTTCGGATAGATAGTCCTGAGCGCTGGTATTCTATTTGACATACAGTTTTAGAACAAGTGTTCTTAGACTCGGGTATTTAAGAAACCCCAAATCCTTAATTCCGCTTCGAGCCGAAAATTGAATTTGTAACTGATATTCTTGTGAAGTTCGAGATTGGGTTTAAACATATTCATTGAAGTGGAATTCCTCAAGAAAATTTTTTTTTTAATTCTTGAATCTCTGGAAACTTCTTTTTTTTTAATTTAAGATGGTTTTCACTGTTATTTCTTATAGAAAAAAACACGGTAAGTAAATTAGAGGGTTGTATTAAAAAAAATAAGACTGGCAACTCTTAGCCCAATATCATAATATAACTACCTCCTCTACACTAAACAAATAACAGCTTATTTTTTTTTTTTTTTTTTAGAACTCTTAATGATTTAAATATTTTGACTGACGATGCCTACAAATTACTTTCACAGGCTAGTGCAGAAGTCGGGATCAGTATGCAAGGGATGACTGAGAGAAACAGGTGCGGAAATGAGTGATGGCGAGTCTTTAGGAACTTCACCAAATCTCAAAGCTACTCATTATGACTCCTCTTCTTTGAATAAACCAGTGATTAGCATAGGGATGGAGAAATTTATATAAGAGAGAGACTGCAACAGCAGGAAAGGATATTTGAAAGAGAACAAGAGAATGAACGAGAAAAAAAGTGAACATGAACAGGTAGAGCGTGAACATCAACGTCAATTAATTGGCTAGATACGGCAGGGAAACTAAAAACTCCTTCCAGTTACACAAACAGGTTACCTTTATCCCCAACTTCAACGAAGCTGACCCTGACTATTTCTTTCGACAATTCGAAAGACTCGCAGAACACCTGAATTGGCCTGAGAAAGAATGGATATGGTTGATCCAAAGTAAGTTGATAGGAACATCTGCTAAAGTGTTTAAGGGCCTTGAGGAGTATACACCATATGACATTGTCAAAACCAGTACTCTTAATGTTTATTAACAAGGCAAAGGAGCGGCTACTGGCTCAGATTTCAGACATGCGGTCATACATCAAAGGAACGTGATGTTCTGCTAGCATTTGATGAGGACATTGGGACAGCACTAGGCAAAGCTTGTGACTGGGACAGTGACAGTGATACTATGCATCTGGCACATGCTCCACAGATTGTTCGCCGCCACATGTTTGAAGACAGGAAACTGTTTGATGGCTCATTCAAAGCGAGATGCCAGTAGAAGTCTGTGTCAAACCTACTGCTGACTTGTCAACATGGCACTCGAAGATCCATCAAGGATCAAAGCTGATCAACATCACCAGGAACACAATCCATTGCACAGCTTTTGAAGTTCAATGCGGTTAAGCACAAACGAAAGCTGTAAGATACCTCATCCGAAACTTTATCTGCAAAATCCCAAGAACGGTCATCCATCAGGAATAGCACCGCACAAGAAACTTCTCTTCCCATCTACATTGGCATGTTGCTACATGTGCAAAATCTTAAGAAGCTGGTGGAGCGATTTTTGTATCTTGTGATGTTGTATCAAGAGACTCCCCAAATGCCATAATTTCATTGACGTCGTGATGCATATCTTGCACTTTGTCCGACCATTTCGTAATTACGAATTTATACCTGCGTGCTTCCTCTTTAATCCCTCCATACTTTACTCTTTTATAAATGACACAAATATAGTTCATAAATTAGGATCATTTCGACATTTCATGTGACAATAATGCCTAAAGAAATTGATCGTTGCTGTACAACTGTACCCATATATTCATGAGATAAGTATACACTACTGGTTATCTCTAATGCCTAATCCAAATTAGGTACCCGTATCATAGGAACCAACACTCGGCTGTATTACATAAATCCTACTCCTGTTTGTTCTTCATACCTAAGTCTGTTTAGGGAGCAAACCAGGAGTTAGCGTTCAACATAAAAATATCAAATTGATCACATTTCAAAGTCAGCATTCTATCACACAAACAAAATATAATAATATTGAATCGAATTGCACGACTTAATTTAACCGCAGCCTAAATCTGCTTCTCTCTACCATCCCTCATGGATGGCATAAATCTCTATTGCATTCATGATATCACGGTACAAACCGTGGTTTGCTTTATTTAAATGAAGTCTCGACTCGTGAAATTGCGTTATTTACTGAATTTTAGCTTAATGTTTTGACGTCTTTTTCGCATTTGGTTTGCTCGATTCTTCCTCAGCTTACTCGTTGAAACAGAGGTGTTCCAGGGCCTAGGCCTGTTTTCAATGATCCCCACTATGACCTTTCCTCTGGTGAGGTATTCTAACTGTTCTGCCAAGTTGCAAATACCATCCACTACGGTCTTGATGTTTACCATCCCATAACGGCTCAGGTCTTTTCTCCCATATGAAGAGGAACGACAGGTCGGGGTTAAATCGTTGAATCTCCTTTTCCCTTTCAAGGATGAGGAGACTATCACACCCAGCTCCTGGACAGAACCCTTACACGCCTAAGTGCCTCCCCGGGGCAGAGCTCTCAGTGATAACCCCTCCCACCATCACCACCTCCAACCTAAGCCAAAACCGTAAATCAACTGAGCATGGGCAAAAATAAATAAATAAATAAATAAATAATTTAAATAACAATAAAAATATATAATAATAATAATAATAATGATAATAATGATAATAATTATAATAATAATAACGATAATAATAATAATAATAATAATAACAATAATAATAATAATAATAATAATAATAATGATAATAACGATGATGATAATAATAATAATAATAATAATAATAATAATAATAATGATAATAATAATAATAATAATAATAATAATAATAATAATGATAATGATAATAATAATTTTTTTCATGGCTTGCGAAATAATTTAACAGGTTTTAAATTTTGAATTCAGTGTCCCTACTGCAGAGAGGATATGGGGAAATATTTTATATTTTGTTGATTCTAGCGGGAAAAAAAATCGTCGAAATGGTAATATATCTAGGACTTCTCAAACCTCTTTTTTATCATTATTTTGTCAGCCTTGTGGGCAGTAAGTACAGGCTAGAATTGTCGCCCCCCTTAAAATTGTCGCCCCCGGCATATCCGCCCCCCCCCCCACTCCTATGTGAGGGCCCTGCTTGTGGACTGGTAAATTTCTCATAATAAATGGTACTGATTTGCCTGTCATCATTTCTGTGAAGCATTGTGGCCAGAGGAACATGTGCTACGGCTACCTCCCTCTGATACGTAATTCATATGGCCATGCTGTTGCCATTGTTTCATACATTATCACTAGGCCTAGGGAAATTTAAATAAAAACAAAATAGAAATCGCGAAAAAAAAAGCAATTAAGTCGGTCCGGGGTTATGCATACGGTCTAATTTTAGCCACGCATGATCGTGAAACTAGGTATTGTTGGTCATGTTAACATATACAGTACGCATCCAATATGACGGCCTACGTGTGTAGACGACAAAGACCGGTTCTCAAACTAATTTAAATAAGAAGGGGGTGGGGACAAAGACAATTTTATGACTAGGCTAAAGAAAATCGTGGTCACGGCACCATTTCGTTACTACTAGCAGCCGAGTACAGTTGTAATGAGGACATTATATAGTAGAACATTTTTTTATCTTTAAACTGGACTACACAAACCTAAATAAAATGCTGGCCAAACGTGCCTTCCCGGTGTTACTTGGATTGACGATATAGGTTATTCTATTCCTACACCTATTGAGTCGTTTAACTTGGTACCATGGGTTCAACAGCTACAATAAGCTAAGAGTGAATACTGACCTCTTACTATATATAACACTAGAGGGTGTACACTTAGAATAACATGTTCTGCCGTGCATCACAGTTCCACGGGTTGTGTCTTACGTGTCTCCAAATCAAGTGAAAAACAAGGTACCATCGGTCCTTTCTCCTTTAATGGTCGTGAAATCGGATTTTGGGCTCCAACACAATAAGTCTTCAGAACCCAAGTATTTAACACGAAATTATCTACATCAAACATATATACCATTCAATGCAAATGATTTATCATAAACAATAGGTAAATAGACCCAGTCGTGCAATATCGTAAATAATGTAAAGAATACATACAATTCGCATTCCAGGAGCCACCGCTATCGGCGGGAAATTCAAACCCAAATTATACACTGTCCAGTTATATAGTTATAAATTCTTCCACATTCGGGACCGTGCGAGTCCTCAGCGGTTATAAAAAATCTAATACGAGTACCAAAGTTTTATTTCTAACCTTCACTTGTAGAAAACCAGGATTCCCTCTTCACCATTTGCATATCACATCCTGACATAGTTCACTATCTCCCGATAAGCCGACGGACAACCACACTATAAAAACCGACTTTATCTCTCTAAACTTTGTCTCGCTCGAGGTACACTCTGCCCGAACTCCCGGGTACCCCTGGTCGTCACCCACTTCCACCCACGTGCGCATGCGTGGGGAAATTTGTGGGCGACTCCAACAATCACGCACAAATCACACTGTTTATATCCACGAATGGGAGCACGCAGGCTCCCGTAACACACACACACAAATGAGCTTGTATGACAGTGAAGCAATCATCCGTGCATTTGTAACACTGCCGCCTCATTCATTCAGTCGCCGGCCCTGACGACTTCCTAACTCCATGTACTATACAATATTAGAAAACCAACAAGAGGGAATCCCTAAATACCTGAGCTAATACAAACACTTCTACAAGCTAAGGTGTGATTCCAGGCGCGGATACAAGGGGGGGGGGCAGGGGGCCTGAGCCCCCCCCAACGCCCCGAGTATGAAGAACAATGGTAATGGTCCATTACCATTGTTCACTCATCTCGAGTTTGATTCTCCTTGGATAAACACTTTTTAGTGCGAATTTATGATTGGAATTATATTTGTGAATTATATATGATTTTACATACAATTACGAGCAAAACAGAACTAGGTTTCTGGACCAATCTCCAAGCCAACAGCATTATTCTTGGGGTTAAACTATCGGCGTGTTTCAAGTATCGGTTATCGGTTCGGGCCTCCCCCAAATAACATTCCTGGATCCGCGCCTGTGTGATTCATAGATCGTAATCATACGTCCAGGCTGGTGGTCTGGTCTGACATTTCGGCCTCGTCCCCACAGCGCTCCAATCTGGCCTGGGCTCCCCGTTGGTCTCCTTGAAGACCAACGGAAGCGGGGCTTCAGGTTCCATAGTACTCGCGCTATGTTCGCACTGAAAGCTCTCACTTCCCTCTGTTATCGGCAGTTCGACAGGCGGGGGACTCCCCCTGGTATACTCTCCGGGTCCGTATACCTTTGAACAGCCTGTCCGCTTGAACCACCAACGTTCGTCCTCGGAACCCACGTCGTATCCGGAAGGTAACTGCCGAGATTACGTCCTCGACAGTATATGGGCCTTCCCAGGAGCTCTGTACCTTAGGGGACAACCCTTTTCATCTGCGGGGGTTGTAAAGCTACACTTGGTTGTCCTCGTTGAATACAGGCGAAGTTGCCCGCTGGTCATACCGTCCCTTCATGGCCTCTTCTTCAACCGCTAGGTTCTCCCTAAGGCTACGGACGCACGAGAGGCTGTTTAGCCGCTCAACCGCTGCGGCTGTTTAGCCGTTTTTATAGAACACAGTACTTTTAATGGAATTGCGCGCATTAGTTACTTAACCGCTAATGCGCGCAATTCCATTAAAAGTAGTGTGTTCTATAAAAACGGCTAAACAGCCGCAGCGGTTGAGCGGCTAAACAGCCTCTCGGGCGTTTCATTCTTAACCCACTGGTGCACGGCGGGGAGACGCTCCTGCAAGTCTGTAGTGTAAGAGGGGGTTTACACGATTCAACGGTTCGTCGAACGCGGTTCGACAGACACGTGTTTAAAGTGATGTGTGAACGTGTGAACGGGGTATTTTGGGTTGAACCAAAGTGTTCGACAAACAAATAACCCCGTACTTAAAACGTTAACACATAACATTAAACACGAGTCAGTCGAACCGCGTTCGACCGTGTAAACCCCCTCTAAGGGGTGACAGTAGTGGGTAGTCCGTCGTTGGGGGACCGCTCGGTGATCAAATCACACGAGCTGGCGTGAAACCTGTGTGGTTTCGTGCTCAACCTAGTGATACGAAGGCAGTGACATCCATCTTCTGTGCCCATGCCAATGCGGGGCCTCTCAATGGAAACTCGACTGACCGGGATCTTTCCTCGCAGGATACTTTCATTTTGTGCGACCTTCGTCTCCCCGGCAAAACGGCTCCGCTACATCAGGAGACCTGTTTCGTTGGCAGGGAACAGGCTATGACTCACGTATTTTAGTGTACCATATGCAAATTATATTGTATGCATGCCAGCACTAAATTTTTCAGGCAAATAACCGAGCGTGAGGATGCATATGAACTTCAGGGTGACCTTGATAGGGCTCAAAGATGGGCGGATGATTGGAAACTGCAATTTAACCCTTCTAAGTGGAAAGTAATGTCAATAGGTGCTTTTGAAAATGTTATTTATGCACATAATTACAACATTTACGGAGAAAACTCGAGCATGTAGATGAGGAGAAGGATCTTGGACTAAAATGTGGACTAAAATGTGAAATTTGAACAACATATTTTCAGCAAAAAAAAAAAGCAAAAAAGAAAAGAAAAGTAAACTTCATGATGGGCCCTATCCGATATGTCATCTCGTGCATGAGTCCTGATATGTTCGGGGTCCTCTATCCAGCCTTTGTCCGATGCCACCTGGAATATGCGCAAGCTACCTGGTCACCGAGACATAAAAGTTTGGTAAACAAGATCGAGCAACCAAAACAGGTTGATGGACTCCAGCATCTTGGCTATCCGGACTGACTTAGATCTCTAAACCTGCCGACGCTGAAATTCAGACGCTGCAGAGGGGACATGGTCAAAATTTGGAAGCATTTCAATCAGTAACATGAGGAGATGTTTCCAGCATCCTTCAGGCCCTAGACAGGCCCAGTCGTCGGCACAGTAGGCAAGTATACCAACATCGCTCCGTTGATGGTCTGTACGGGGCGCAGCTAAATAGCGTGTACCACCGGACGGTATCAATATGGAATAGTCTCCCCTCGGTGGCTGCTGTATCGTTAAATTCCTTCAAAAACTGCCCAGATAAACATTTGAATAAAACTGAATTTAAATTTGATCCGACCAAACCGCCATCACAGTCTACCCTAACTCAACACATGGAGCACCACCAAGTGATCTCAGCATAGAGTCGTGAACGACTGCGATATATACTTAAGTGTACTAATGTGTGAGTGTATAGAGACAACAACCTCCTCTGCACGGCTCACACACTAACACATTGCTGTCATAAAACACGACCACACGCACAAACATCTACATATGCTTTCTCTCCTACTGAAATTAACTTCATTTCTAAGTTTCTCTACTACTGCCTCTTCTAATTTCTGTTTACCTACTACTGAAATAGTTCCATCTTTCTGACTGTCCCTACGACTAAGCCTCAGACTCCTTTCCTAACTTTGTTGGTTGAGATGTTGCTGATAAATATCCCCTCCAAAAATTTCCCCTAAACACTGATGTAGACCTCGAACTCCAAATCTCCTGCCCATGTCTCCTAAATCATGATACATGCATACTCTAGTAAATATCCCTAAACCACCCAGTGGTAATAGCCCTCTTTTATACATGACTACCTTTTCATTTTCCTATAGACTTCTCTTCCCACTCCCTCAAACACCGATCCTACGCAAGCAAGTAGTCTTTTCTAAGTAGTCCATAGTCCATATCGCTCAGAAAATTGAACCAGTTTCGAAACGTTAGCCACAAATGGAGAAATACTGAGAAGCATCAGTGATGAAGACAAGAAGACCTTAAGCTGTATAGAAACTACAAGCAATAAAATGATCAAAAGTGAATGCTCTTTAACCTTCAACCTCGTATACTAGAGAATATATATATATATATATATATATATATATATATATATATATATATATATATATATATATATAGACATATATATATATCAAGGACTACTATTACACAGGACGTGCACACCCAGATTCCTGGCTCCGCTAGCGGAGGCCATTGCTTTCTTTGTAACCTAACATTTTATATTGGACAAATATATCAAAACTAGAAACCTAACATTGTATATAAGACAAATATATCAACTATTGACTTATCCAATGCTGTATAAGTTAATATAAAGTTTTATAGTGAAATAAGAAATGATTTTTAAAGCACTGTTATGCTTTGAGAATACCAGTTTTAGCCGGACTTAACATGTATTATTGTATGAGGTTATTGGACACTTTAAAGGAACCCAAATTGCTGTTGTTTTACATTTTACATAATGGATTATAGTTAAACCTTTGTGATTGAAAACAAACAAACATTCACACAAATAAAGAGACATGGAAGCAAAAGCTTACCAGACTGCAGCGATTAATCAGCGAGCCGGGCCTTCTTTACAGAGGTCTGGAGAAGGACTGCATTCTTCTGCTGGTGTTTCTCTAGGTTGTGGAGTCCATTCAGAAGAACATTTGCCAGACGACGGAACATCTTAGGACAGTCAATGTCAATCCCACTGAAGCTGGCCAGTGTCGAAAAGATCTCCACCAGTCTCTTCTGGCAGCAGGAACGGTGACGGGCTTCCTTGATGAAACACAGTCCACATCTGACAAGGTCAAAAGTGCACACATGTGGAGTTGTCAGGGAACCTCTGGGCACTGTCTCAATAAAGTCCTTAACGTCACTGGTCACAAGAGGTTCCTCGGTGCTGAAGACCACATCGTCCGCGCACTTCGTCTCAAGCCACCCCGCCACACAGGCCGCATTGCATTCTTCATTCACAGTGAGTGCCACAACTGTGGTGCACCTCTCAATAGAGGCTGCATCTTCTAGGTCAATTGCAGTCCCCAAGTAGGTATGTTCCTTCGACACAGGGTGGAGATTGATGGACTGGAGGTTTACGGCAGCATATCTCGTGAGGCGCTGCTTGCATGCGGAGAACACATCCCCAGTGGTCATGCAAGAGTTTGCACCAGTTGATTGACGGTAGACTGAGAACTCCCCCTCAAGCCGGTCACTCTGGATCTCACGCAGCAGGACATAATGGAAGTCAGCGTTTCTAAACAAGTAGCGGCAAACGGCAGTCAGTCCCTGCATAGTCTGCACTAGTTCATTCTTGGTGTCATGGGTGAAACACTTGATTCAATTTGCTCCATGTCCTGAAGAAGCCTCTTGGAAAATCAACAGGAAAGTCTGCAGGCTGGTTGACTGGGGATCCTGAACAGCTCGATATGGATCGTTCATGCGCTGATCTTGCCCCTTCCCAGATGCATTCACTAAATTCCACCAGGTGAGGATGATTTGATGAACTTAGCAGTGTCATGACATCCTCTGAGCTTCAATGAAGCCACAGCCTTTTCACTGAAGACCTTCAAGACATGCTGCACATTTTGTAGTTGAAGTCGTGAGGGGTTGACACCAGATTTAGTGAGGGGAGTAGTTTTCAAAATACTACCTTTCTCTGACTCGTGCAGTTCCTTGACGTCAGCAAATGATGCTGTTGTTTTATTGTTATGGCTGAGCTTCTGGCACTTCTCACTAATTCAGTTGTTGCGGATGCACTTCAGAGGATGCACTGTGTCAAAAAGGAGAAATCAGACACGCTCTTTGTCAAGAGTATGCTTGGCTGTGGCACGGCAATCACCCGGAAAATCAAACAACTTACAGTACTGCTGGTTTATCTTGTGGTTGTCTGTGATAGACCCGATGACACGCCCACCTGCCATCTCAACAGCAGCTGCCGCCTCCTTCACACGCTCGAGCTGGTATGCTGCTGTGAGCTTGTGGACGGGTGTCACAGAAATGATAATACTAGGTCCTCTGTGCAGCGACTTCATCATAATACATAGAATAGAAGTGACCTTGCAGTCTGGCTTGTTCACTGCCATGCCACTCAGAACCCCACCAGAAAATGCAACAGTTGGCCGAATCTGTACTTAATCTATCAATAGAAATACATTCTTCTGCTGCAGTGTCTTCACTTCGGCAAATGTTTCCCTCATCACCTGATCCTTGTCAATAGATGGAGTGATGTACTGCAGCTTGCGTTTGCTTGGCAGCACCAAAAAGTCTGCACTCACTGAAATTTTCTGTCATGAACAGACACACTAACCTTTCTTCCGATCTTGAAATAATTAAGTTCTTGTACTGCTCCTGTAGGTCACGTTCAGGTCTAAAATCATCAAATGAAGTAATCGTATTTTTATGAAGAAAATGCCTCAGTTGCTTGTCTTCGGCCTTCGCCGGGCAAAGTACAGGTTTTAAAGAGGACAGACATGAAGCAGGCACATTGAAGACACTGGGAGGGATCGCAGGTCGCGTAGAACCACCAGGCAATTTGATAGAAGGAGGGTTAGCACCCCAGTGTTTCTCACAAATTAAAAATCTCTCAGAATCAACAATAAAGTTCTTACGTGGTGGTAGCACATCAATCCACTTCTGTCATTCATAACGGTCTTATGGCAGTCGAAACACTCGGCATCTGTTATCCTTGTTGTAATTACCGTTGCAGTTCACAACACCACACTTATTCGGCATTTTGAATACACAAAATCAACAAGAAAGAACCTATGAAGAACAAAACAAACAAACAAAATGAGCGAGAGCCTATGTAAACAAACACTATCCACTTCAAAATGCAGCCACGTGCGAAAGACGGAGCAACACAACCTTACACACATACACACACACACACACACACACACACACACACACACACACACACACACATATATATATATATATATATATATATATATATATGTATATATATATATATACTGTATATTCATGTGTGTGTGTACGCATTTATATATATATATATATGTATATATATATATATATATATATATATATATATATATATATATATACATATATATATATATATATCAAGGACTACTATTACACAGGACGTGCACACCCAGATTCCTGGCTACGCTAGCGGAGGCCATTGCTTTCTTTGTAACCTAACATTTTATATTGGACAAATATATCAAAACTAGAAACCTAACATTGTATATAGGACAAATATATCAACTATTGACTTATTCAATGCAGTATAAGTTAATATAAACTTTTATAGTGAAATAAGAAACTATTTTTAAGGCACTGTTATGCTTTGAAATACCAATATTTGCCGGAATTAACATGTTTTATTGTATTTGGTTAGTGGACACCATGGTTGGTGATTTTTTTTTTTTTTTTTCTATTTTTTGAAAAATACAAAAAATCGATCTTTTTATTTAAATCAGATTTATTTGATTTAAATATATTTTTATAGATTTTAAATATTGTGGGATTGCTATCTGATATGCGATCTGATTGCTAAAGGACATTCTCAGCATATCAATATAAGGTGCAGTGTTATATAGACTTGCCACAAGTATACAAGGAACGGTATAAGCCTACATGTAGTATATATCACTGTACAGCCCACAAGTTTCAACAAGATTCTTGTTGAAACTTGTTCTGGGCAAGCAGCTTCTCACTGAGTCAGTTGCTGCTTTGGAATCAACCAGGAAGGATGTCTTCTGGACCTGGCAGAGTAGTTCCTTCAGGCAGAAAAAATGATCCTGCCTGGAACTATTTTGAAAAACTACCAACAACTTCTGGCAAAGGGTACCGAGCTAAATGCAAAGACTGCAGTCAGGAACTACAGGGCATTGTGTCAAGATTAAAATCTCACAGAGATAAATGCCAAGGTCAGCCACAGCATACAGAAGAAGAAATTGATGACCCAGGTAAATAATTTTACTTACATTGTGTGCATTTCTCCCTTTTCATACGCAACTATATAAATTTGGTGAACAATGGAGAGCATGTGCAATAAAAATGTGAAGGCCTAAAGAGATGATACTTCAACTTCATTACTTCTAAATTTGGGTAATGACTATATCACTATAATATACTGTATCCACTCAACTTTGGGGCCTAGATGATTGTTATTAATTTAATTCAACATTGTGTAATATATTTCATAAGTTCCATTGGAATTCAGCCCACATGGGATTCAGCCCAAAGGGATTTAGCCTAACCTAACCTAACTAACCTATTTCTTTGATGAATTTAAAAGTGGACTGAATCCTGTTTGGGCTGAATTCCAAGCCCACCTATTTCATATCCTTTTCATTATTTCCAAATGATTTAGTGGCTTGTGTGAATATGATCATTATCTAAAAAAAAAAATAACTACTGTACTCAAAAGTAGCCTAAATCACATTGTATTCATTCATTTATTTATTCATTTATAAATTATGCAATATGCTCAAACTTTCTGTTTCCATTTCAAGATCTGTACCATCAGCTTGAATCCCTTCATCATCGGCTCCACTTGAATTATCTGCAAACCTGAGTCCACCATTAAAAAGGTCACTATCAAACTCCTCCACAGGCGCCACTTCTGCTAAATCATTTTCATCTAAAAGAAAGTCATCAACATCTCTGGACAGATTTATCATAAATACTTCAGCCTATCACAAAGAAAATCTCGACAAAGAAGTTGCAAGAATGATATTTGCTACAAATTCACCATTTCGTCTTGTTCAGCATCCTCAGTTTCTCAAGATAGTTCAGAACCTGAGGCCAGGTTATATTCCTCCATCCAGAAAAGATATTGCTGATAAGTACTTGGATCTCGTGTATGAAAAGGAATATAAAAAGTGTGCAGATTACCTGAATAATGAAACTGTGTGTCTTTCAATTGATGGGTGGTCTAACATCCATAATGAACCCGTAATATGTGTCACTCTAACAACATCCACTGGACAGATTTATTTAGTTGACACAATAGACACATCAAGGAAACCTCACACTGCTGAATATCTTCTACAACGTGTACAAAATTCGATCAAGAAGGCTGAACAAGATTTTGGTTGTCACGTTGGAAGTGTTGCGACAGACAATGCAGCAAATGTCACCAAAATGAGAAAACTCTTGGAGGAATCGAGTGAAGCTGTGCATACCGTCCTCACATACGGATGTACAGCACACCTACTAAATCTACTGGCTCACGACCTTGAGATTGATAATGTAAAACAACATGTGGTCAATGTAGTTAAATATTTTAGAAATAATCTATAATAAAGAATTAATCTATAATAAATAAGTCTATATAACATTGTTCCTTATATTGATATGCTAAAAATGTCCTTTAGCAATCAGATCGTATGTCAGATAGCAATCCCACAATATTTAAAATCTATATAAAAAGTAATCGATTTAAATCAAATAAATCTGATTTAAATAAAAAAAAATCGTTAAAAAAATCGCCAACCCTGGTATCCACTAACCTCATACAATAATACATGTTAAGTCCGGCTAAAATTGGCATTTCAAAGCATAACAGTGCCTTAAAAATAGTTTCTTATTTCACTATAAAAGTTTATATTAACTTATACTGCATTGAATAAGTCAATAGTTGATATATTTGTCCTATATACAATGTTAGGTTTCTAGTTTAGATATATTTGTCCAATATAAAATCTTAAATTACAAAGCAAGCAATGGCCTCCGCTAGTGGAGCCAGGAATCTGGGTGTGCACGTACTGTGTAATAGTGGTCCTTGAGATATATATATATATATATATATATATATATATATATATACATATATATATACATATATATATATATATACATATATGTATATATATACGTGTGTGTGCGTGTGTGTGTGTGTGTGTGTGTGTGTGTGTGTGTGTGTGTGTGTGTGTGTGTGTGTGTGTGTGTGTGTGTGTGTGTGTGTGTGTGTGTGTACGTATGTATGTATGTATCTACCTAGTGTCTTACGGGAAGGTGAGCTACGCTCGTTGTGTCCCGTCTTTGTATCTCGCCATATCTAATTTGCTCTTAAATTCTTATATTGTTTTTGCACACACTATTGTTTCGTCTAATATGTTCCATACATCCACCACTCTGTGGGTAAAGCTGTTTTTTCAAGTATCCTCTATAACTGTCCTTTTTGTGTTTCCTTCTATGTCCTCTTGTGTTTCTTATATTCCAATTTAGTAAGTCATCTTTCTCGAGGATTTCCACACCTCCCGTAATTTTGTAGATGGTCAGAAAGTCACCTCTTTCTCTTCTTTGAATCGGTGGTTCTAGTTTTGACAATCTTTCTTCGCGCGTGTGTGTGTATGCACACACACACACACACACATTTACACACACGCACGCACGCACGCAAGCACACACACACGTTTACACACACGCACGCACGCAAGCACACACACACACAAACACACTTATATATATATATATATATATATATATATATATATATATATATATATATATATATACATCTACACTGAATGGTTCCCAGCGATCAATTGATATTTTTATTCAACCACAAACAACTTTTAATTCCATGCCATCGCAATCGAGACTGAAGAAGTGCTCGATGGAGACATCTTGTTGGGGATTGAAGCGTGGACGAGCCGAG
>NC_134780.1:12391518-12529018 GCF_046742065.1 Oratosquilla oratoria | reverse complement strand
ATTCTGACCTAACCTAACCTACCCAACTTGACCTACCTACTTAACCTAACTTGCATTTAATAATGCATTACTTGCAGTTCTAGAGGTCATCAGGGTTATTTTTGTCATCTTCGACCTCTGAATCTGTCACAACATAGATGGTATCTAAATGAGTCGTTTGTGCTTAGCTTTTAGCAATATTTTCTGTTATTGATTTCTACCAAGGAAAATATTTATTATGATGTATTTTAATTTGTAAAATTAATATTTAATTTTCTAAAGCTATATTGTGTAGGTGTTCATTTAAAAGAATACTGGTCAGCTTATATTAGGTTAGGAGCTTTTGGACAAAGTAAATTTCATGTTGAATATCCACGTTTGTGTGATTCTGTAATCTTACCTATTCTGGAATTGAACTGAAATACCATACATAATGAGTTATGATGATGCTGGTTATTTTATGAATTAAAGTATTTGCATCTTCTTTTCTACTCAGTTTAGGTAGTTTTTACTGAAAACACTTGATTTTTATTACCATAGAATAAGGAGAGCACTGGAGGTTTAGGGTGGGGAATGTGCCTCTTGGTAAAGAAAAAGTGGTTTCCAATGGTCACACACCTCTTGAATGTGATGATGCCCCTGTACATGTCATGAGCCATAAATGGGGTATATGAGGATGCTGGGGTTGGCTTCCTGATCATATTTATTTTGTAGTTGTAGCTGAGTGACCCATCATATTCTTTGAACAGGCTTGATCACATTTTCTGTGACATTATATTTATTCAGGGTGATAGAGAACGAATATAAAAGCAGTAACTATATATTTTGTAATGTGTGTATTTGATGCATCATCGTACATCAGGCAACCTGATGTGCGCACAAATATTTGACTCAAATTGAAGAGGTTAAGAGGTCATGGAAACAAGTTGAGAAAGACCACATATCAAAAGGATGTGAAGAAATACAGTTTTCTATATAGGTGCATAAACACTTATGAGGGTGATGATTCCAAGTTCAAGTAATACATGAATTCAAACCAAAATATGATCAGTGGAAATCAGAGATATAGATTAAGTTGGAATCTGTACATGAATTTGAGGCTAGGTGTGATAAATAGAGTAGGAGATGGGACCCAACAAATGATACTCCTCTCTTGGAAAATACACATGGACATGTTTCCACCATCTATCTATATACCAAGGGGTTTTTCCTCCTTACAAAGGAAGTAGTCAAGTTGAAAGGCATGTACCCACTCCCACCCATGCCACTCCCAACCATCACCCTTTCCTCCTGCTTAGCTCTTTACAGATGATGGGTAAGTCCTATATCCTGTCCACTGCCCTGGGTATCAGAAGCAATGTAGCAAAACACAGTTCTTTAGGCCTTTATGGATTTGAAAAAGACTTATGACAGGGTGGATAGGAAGGCACTGTGGGAGGCTTTGGTAATACATGGGATTGGGGGAAAGCTGTTAACCACTTCACTCCAGGCCAAAATCTCGTGGGCAGCATTAGCTGCCAGACGTACGATGTTGCATCATAATACTCGCATTATAAAAAATAAAGTCACCACTGTATCGATCGTTCTCTCTTTCCCCCGTGAATTTTGATAACCATAGAAAATATGATGAAGCCAGTTTACAAAGTATGGGGGTCATGCAGGTACAACTATAATAAATATAATCAAGATGCTGATATGGCAGCCTCGCGCACCCACTTGCTCCTCATGACGCCTATGTAGGTGTCACCATATGGAAGGGGTTAAGGACAATAAAGTTTTTATGAGAGTGGTAGAACTTGTGTTAGAACTAGAAATGGAGACAGAGAGGGGTTTGAGACAAAGGTGGGAATGTTCCAGGGATGTCATGTTGCCATGGCTGTTCTATGTGTACATGGATCAGGTCGTGTGGGAGGTAAATGCAAGGGTAATGGGCAGGGGACTGGGGATAGTTAAAGCACATGGAGAAAAATGGGAAGTGGGCCACCTGTTGTTTGCTGATGATACTGCACTTGTGGCAGGGTCAGAGGGGGGATTAATGGAGTTAGTGACAGCACTTGGGAAGTTATGCAATAGGAGAAAGTTGAAGGTAAATGTGGGTAAAAGTAAGGTGGTGAGATGTACAAGGGGAGGGGATGGCAATAATTTCAAAGTAAGACTTAAAGAAAGAGGCTGGAAGAAGTGGATAGCTTTAGGTGTTTGGGGTCACATGTGGCTGGAAAGGGAGGGGTGGAGGTGCAGGTAATTTGTAGATTGAGAGAAGCAAGTCAGTGCCTCAGGGG
The DNA here is from genome assembly GCF_046742065.1 of Oratosquilla oratoria. Lineage (NCBI taxonomy): Eukaryota > Metazoa > Arthropoda > Malacostraca > Stomatopoda > Squillidae > Oratosquilla > Oratosquilla oratoria. Next base: position 12,526,760 of record NC_134780.1, on the reverse strand, counting down.
ATTACAAGTTATTTGGAAATTCGTTAACAAAAGTGAATAGTGAAAAAGATCTCGGCGTAATTATCAGTAACAATCTCAAATCATTCAAGCAGTGTATTTCAGCCTCTGAGAAAGTAAATAAGATTCTAGGACTGATTGTGCTATCTTTTGACTTCAAAAGTCCGTCACTCATGAACAAGCTATATAAATCATTAGTTCGTCCACATTTGGAATATACTGTTTCTGTATGGTCACCAAATCTCATTAAAGGCAATGACAGATTGGAAAAAGTACAACGGCGAGCCACAAAACTGATTCCAAATATCAAAAATAAATCATACGAAAATTGACAAAAACATATGAATTTGTTTTCCCTATAAAAGCGTATACTCAGAAGTGACTTGATACAGGTTTTTAAGATTCTAAAGGGAATTGACAACATCACATGTGATAAAATGTTCACACTGAATGAGAATCAGACAAGAAACAATGGTCTCAAATTGTCTGGAAATAGATTCAATTTGGAAGTTGGTAGAAACAACTTCGCCAACTGTGTAGTTAATGAATGGAATAAACTTTTTGCAGAGGCAGTGCAATGTAGTTCAGTTCAAAGCTTTAAGAATCATTTAGATAAACACCTAAGCAAGATGCTGTAATGATTATCATTTATTTTATGTTATTTGTTTTTGTTTTATCATTTGTCTGTTTGATTCTCATTTATTATTAGTTATATGTCAATTTATTATTATTTACTATTTACCTGTTTGTTTATTATTTAACTATACCTATGCATTTATTTATGTATTTTATTTGTTATTTACATTATTATCGTTTTTATTTATTCATTTATTATGATTTTTTTTTTTTTGCATCCGACCTAGATATGGACCAGAAAGTCTCCTGTCGGCATGCTCCACCTCTGTAATTCTTTGTAAAAAGTTTAATGAGAAATAGGCATGTGGTAATGCATGCAAAGAAGAGATTATACGAAGGGGTGATTGTGCCAACAACACTGTATGGGGCAGAGGCATAGAATTTAAGAGAGGCAGAGAGGAAATGTTTGAATGTATTTGAGATGAAATGTCTGAGAAGTAAACATGTATGATCCACCATCCACATGTGAGGAGCTAAGATGAGAGGGATGAAATGGTGTGGATGGGAGTGGAATGGGTGGGGATGAAATGAGTGAAGTTTTGGGTATATGCCTTTTGACTTTGCCCACTTCCCTGGTAAGGGGGAAAAAGCCCTTCTTGTATGTGTGTGTGTATATACATACATATATATATATATATATATATATATATATATATATATATATATATATATATATATATATATATATATATATATATAGAGAGAGAGAGAGAGAGAGAGAGATAGAATTTAATAGCAATTGATTAATTTGTTACTCGAATTTTCATTAGTTGAACCACCTCCAGGAACAAATTAAATTCAAGTAACAAGGTATCAATATATATATATATATATATATATATATTTATATATATATTTTTAAGGAAAATGTATATGCCTATTGCAGCTGAAAATATTTGCTGAATAGTCTGGTTAATTACTAATACTGTACTGTAATTACTAATCCTGTATTAGCTAAACATTTAGTTTCTAATTGATTCCAAGGAAAGTGTAAACAATATGCCTTGTACAGCTGAAAATATTGGCTTAATAGTTCAGTTAATTACTGATATTAGCAAAAAATTTAATCTCTAATTGATTGTTAATTCCAAGGAGGAGACAAGTAGGCTTAGTATTTTCCAATGAAATGTCATGATGATGGCTGCCAAGATAAGAATTGCATGACAAACTCGTGAAAGTTATGAGCAGTGAACAGATGTCTTGAATTTAGGAAGTGTCATATCTGGTGTCTGGGCATCTGTAAATGGATGCAAAGAGGAGATTGTGTGAAGAGGTGTTTGTGCTGACAACATTGTATGGGGCAGAGATTTAGAATTTAAGAGAGGCAGAGAGGAAAAGTTTAAATGTGAGATGAAATGTCTGAGAAGTGTGGTAGGAGTTACTAGGTTGGATTGAGTGAGAAACGAGGAGGTGGGAAGGAGAGTGGGAGTGGAAAAGGTGATAGATAAGGGTGATGAAAGATTATTGGGAAGGTTTGGACACGTGGAAGAATGAGTGATGGAGGATTAGTAAAAGAGATGTTGAAGGCAGAAGTGGAGGGAGTGAACATGAGGGGATGACCAAGGATGAATTGGATGGGGTGAAGGGGTTGTTAAGCAAGAGGGGAATGTCTCGTGAGGAAGGAAGGGAGAAGGCATGAGATAGGGATGAGTGGAGAGTGACCGTGTATAGATGATACTGTTATGCAAGTTAGGGAGGGGTAGGGGTTGTTTATGTATGAATGATATTTTGATGCAGCCTGAAGGGTTTCTCCCTATCTTCTCTTATTCTTCATGAGGGGATGGAGAGGGCAGGTCACCAATTAAGTGAAGAGGCCTTACTGTGGGTGTGCTGTGTCTTGTGTCTTGTGGCATTGTTTCTGACCCAGGGTGGTGGGCGGGATATGGGGATGGCCCGTAATCCATGAGGAGCTGATATGAGAAGGGGAATGGAGTGGAATGGGTGGGAGTAGGTACATGTCTTTGACTTGGCTACCTCCATTGTAAGGGGGAAAAGCTCATGGTATATAGATAGTCATGTGGTATTGGTGCATTGCTGAACTTCAGTTATACTTTGTGTGCTCATTTTATTTATCTATTTATTTATTATTATTATTATTTTTTTAAGAATTTCTATATTTCCATCCATTTTTTTTCTTCTTACATAATATTTCAATGGAGTCTGTATTTCAGGCATGAAGATCTGAAACAAATGCTGGATGGCAACAAAGATGGTTTGAAACTTGAGGCTATGAAGAGGATAATTGGGGTAAGCATATTCAAAAGTGAAATATAACAGTAGATGAAAGTTGTAATATAGTTCATCTAAGAATTTTTTTCCCAATTTTTTTTCTTTTAAATTGGTCTTATGGAATTTTTAGATATATATGTTCATAGACATAACTCAAAACATTGATTATCTTTTTACTCAGATGGTTGCTAAAGGAAGAGATGCATCTGACTTGTTTCCTGCTGTAGTGAAAAATGTGGTGAGCAATAATTTGGAAGTCAAGAAACTCGTCTATGTTTACCTTGTGCGGTATGCAGAGGAACAGCAAGACCTTGCTCTCTTATCCATTTCCACCTTTCAACGTGCCTTGAAGGTATGCAGCATGTTTGAGTATGGGTTGTATATATTGAGATTTCTGTTGTGTGGAATTACACAATTTAACATTATGCTTACACAGATTTCAGGAAGATTTGTATTTATATGTTTATATTTGTTCTAGTTTATTGATTTTATTTTTTATTACTATTATCTCTTTATCTCACCTCTTTATATATATATATATATATGTATATATATATGTATATATATATGTATATATATATATATATGTGTGTGTGTGTGTGTGTGTTAGGTAAGTGCTCAATCTCTTGGGATCATTGGGTGTGACAAAAGCTTCAGGACCTGACAAGATCTCAAACTGGATACTTAAGGATGTAGGGAACAACTAGCAGACAAGATTTGCAGTCATATTTAATGTTCATTGAAAGAATGCATTGTGCTGCCTTATTGGAAAAGGGCAAAAGTGGTGCCAGTTCACAAAGGTGGAAATGAGGAGACACCACTGAATTATATGCCTGTGTCACTAAGCAGCACAATATTGAAATCATGTGAAAGGATTGTGAAAGATTGATGGACCAAATATCTTGAAAATATGTGCATTCTGACAGTTTGGCTTTAGATCTGAAAGGTTATGTGTGTCAAACCTTTTAAGCTTTTACTTGAGAGTGATTGATGCACTGCAAGAGATAGAGTGGGTGAACTGTGTGCCCCTCAACCTTGAGAAGCCTTTGACAAAGTACCTCACAGTCAACTTATGTGGAAATTGGAGCGTGTTGAAGGATTGAGAGGAAACTACTAGAATGGATGAAAGATTTTTTGCAGGAAAGATACATGAGGAGAGTAGTAAAGGAAAAGATGTCAAGATGGAGAGCAGTAATGAGTGGAGTACTGCAAGGTTCATTACTGGCACCAATAATGTTTCTTGTCTATGTCAATGACATAATGGAAGGAACAACAAACTTTGCCAACATGTTTGCATATAAAGCAAAAATTATGAGAAGAGTGAAAAACAAGGACAGTTAACTGTTGTAAAAAGATCTCGACACTGTTTTTGCATATAGCCAAGAATGGGGAATGAATTTCAATACCAAAAAATATAAAGTGCTGGAAATGGGCAATGGTGGCAAAAAGCCATCCTCAAACTACTCCTTGGGAAGTGAATCCATTGCAAAAGCAAAAGAGGAGAAAGATTTGGGAGTGTTGATAAAAGACAACCTATCACCTGATACATATATCAGCAAAATTGTGGGAAATATGTACAGACTACTGCAGAAGATCAAATTGGCATTTCACAATATGGATGAAGAGATGATGAAAAAACTCATCAAAACCCTGATCCTTCCAAGACAGGATGTGTCAGTAGTATGGTTCCCACACAGAGTGGAGGATATAAGTAAAATTGAGAGAATACAAAGAACAGCAAACAAACAGGTCACCAGCCTATCAAATAAATCATATGAGGAGAAACAAAAGTACTGGGTCTGCGAATTTTGAAAGATCAAAACAAAAGAGGTGATATGATTACAGTATTCAGGTCACTGAAGGGGATAGATTGCATTGACAGAAGAGATCTCCTGATTAAAGAAGGTAGGGATTTAAGAGGGCATGGGAGCAAATTAAGAAATACCACATGTCTGAATGATGTGAAGAAATACAGTTTTCCAAATAGATGCATAAATACTTGGAATAGCTTAGGAAGTGATATAGCCCAAGCTCAAACAATACACAAGTTCAAATCTGAATATGATAATTGGAAATCAAGTATATAGATTAAGTTGGAACTGTACATGAATTTGAGGCTACATAGGAGATGGAGGTGGGACCCAACGAGCATTGCTCCTTTTCCTGTGTACTACAATTAGATAAACACACACACACACACTCAAATACCACAGGAATATGGAGGAAATGGGAAATCTTTCTTGACATTTACAACCTAGGAGTGAAGAAACATGTGCCAAAGACTAGAGAAAAGAAGCAAAAACAGGACTGGTTTAACAAAAAGTGTGAGATTGCGAAAAAGGCCAGGGATGTGGCTTGTAGAAAATGGAGGAAGAAAAGAAGCAGTAAAACAAAAGAAGCTTACAAACATGCTAGGAATGACTCTACAAGAATTTGTAGGGAGGAAGAAAGCAATTTTGAAAGAGGTGTAGTGGATAAATGCAAAGATGAACCAAAACTGCTTTACAGGTTTATGAATAATAAATTGAGACACAGAGAAGAAATCACCAAGTTAATCATAGACTTTGGGGTCTTTGAAGAGGCCTCAGTTCAGGCAGATATAATGAATGAAAGTTTCCAGTTGATCTTCACAAAAGAGCGCAATTTTTTGGAGAAAAGTGAGGGGAGCAAAAAACCAGGTTTAGCAGATGTGATTGTAGATGTGAGAGAAGTGCTCAATCTCCTAGGATCATTTGATGTGACAAAAGCTTCAGGACCTGATGGGATCTCAAACTGGATACTTAAAGGATATAGGGAACAACTAGTGGACAAGATCCACATTCTTATTACATGTTCATTGAAAGAAGGCATTGTGCCACTTGATTGGAAAAGGGGAAACGTGGTGCCAATTCACAAAGGTGGAAACAAGGAAACACCACTAGATTATTGGCCTGTATCACTAACCAGCCCATGTGAAAGGATTGTGAAAAATTGATGGACCAAATATCTTGAAAAGAAGAGCATTCTGAGAGACAGTTTGGCTTCAGATCTGGAAGGTTATGTGTGTCAAACCTTTTAAGCTTTAACTCAAGAGTGATGTGCTGCAAGAGAGAGAGGAGTGGGTGGATTGGGTGTACATTGACCTTGAAAAGGGATTTGATAAAGTACCTCACAGTCGACTTGTGTGGAAATTGGAGCATGTTGGAGGACTGAAAGTTGCACTACTGGAATGGATTAAAGACTTTTTGAAAGAAAGATTCATGAGGACAGTAGGAAAGGACAAAATGTCAAGATGGAGAGCAGTAATGAATGGAGTTCCACAAGGTTCATTGCTTGCACCAATAACGTTTCTTGATGAGTAAAAGCAGCAATGACTGCAACAGCTCTGTAGGGAAGAGGCCAAACGCAGAGTATGGGAGTCCAATATATTTTACGTTTTGCCCACTTCAGAAATAACATCGATGAAAAACATTTTACTCCTTATATAGCCCGAGCCTTGCTGGGAGAAACAAACACCATTTAAATGTTTGTTTCTCCCCGCAAGGCTCGGGCTATATAAGGAGTAAAATGTTTTTCATCGATGTTATTTCTGAAGAAGCCCTGCTGGGCGAAACGTAAATATATTGGACTCCCATACTCTGCGTTTGGCCTCTTCCCTACAGTAATGTTCCTTGTCTATGTCAATGACATAATGGAAGGAACAACAAGCTATGCCAACATGTTTACAGATGATGCAAAAATCATGAGAAGAATGAAAAATGAGGAGAATGTAGAATATTGCAAAAAGATCTAGATACTATTTTTGCTTGTAGCCAGGAATGGGAAATGAGTTCTAAACCAAAAAATGCAAAATACTACGAATGGGCAATAGCAGCAAAAGCCCATCCTTAAACAAGACATGAGTTCAAATCTAAATATGATAATTGGAAATCAAGGATATAGATTAAGTTGGAACCATACATGAATTTGAGTGTAGGTTTGTTAGAAATTAGGGAATAGGAGATGGGACCAAATGAGCATTTGTCCTTGTATACTACAATTAGGTAAATACACACACTATACAATCATTGCATTTCAAGAATCCATCCTCACAATCCATGGCAAGTGTGATATTGAATTACAGTAAATATCAAAGGATCAAACTTGGCCGTCATGAGCCTCAGTCGTCCATCTGATGAATCTGATGGACCCTGGATTGAGGCTTGTGATGGCCAGGTTTTATTTTTGAAAAGACTTCGTTGTTACAAGTGATTTGTTTCAAAATACAGTAAATATGTTGAATTTATTCAGTTTATTGGACAGGCATTCTCTCCTCCCCTTTTTTGGTCCATTAAATCAAGGGACGAGTGTATTATGTATGTGTATCTTGCTTGTTATAAAAAAAGTATGCTATCATTAAGTAAAGCACTTACTATGATAATAACATATAATTACCATGAAAATTAGTAAGATTTATTTTTATTTTTATTGAACAGGACCCAAACCAGCTGATTAGAGGGTCAGCATTGAGAGTGCTGTCCAGCATCCGAGTGCCTGTTATTGTGCCTATTATGATGTTGGCTATAAAGGATGCAGTATGTGACATGTCCCCATATGTGCGCAAAACAGCAGCACATGCCATTCCAAAATTATACAGGTACATAGAATGTACTTTTTTCAATGTTTTTCTGTGACCTCTGTTTAGGGAAATCATGAGCTAATATAGCATGTAAATTATAATAGGTAGTACAATTTATAGACATAACTATAGATATAACAAGGGCCTTTTCCCCCTAACAAGGGAGGTTGCCAAAGTCAAAAGGCATAAATTCACTCCCACCCATTTCATCCCCACACACTCCACTCCCATTCATCACCCCTGTGTCCCTCTTTTCTTGAATCCTCCTAGATGATGGGCCATCTCTGCATCTTGCCTATTGCCCTAGGTCAGAAACAATGCAGCAAGACATAGCACATCCATAGCAAAGCTGCTTCATTTAATCAGCAACCCCCTCCATCCCCTCATGCAGAAAAAGAGAAGTTGGGGAGAAATCCTTTTGGGCTGTGTCAAAAATATCCTTCACACATACTCCCTAACCCCCCATCCCCCATCCACTCCCATACATCACACCATCATCACAACTATTCTCCACTCACCCCTATCTTCTGTCTTGTCCCATCCTTCCTCAACAGATATCCTGCTCTTTCCCAAAGCCCCTGTTACTCCATCCATCTCATCCACGGTTTCCCCCTAATATTCACTCCATCCACCTCTGCCTTTCACACTTCTTTTACTAACCTTTCTTCACTATAGATGGATTAATTATTGATGTATGTCTAAACAAAGATGGAGCCTTAGAAACACAGGTGTACCATTATTCAAGCATGAGTGACCCTGAGTTCTATAGTGCTGACAGAAAACAAGGGTGCTGGTAATGAGGCATCATGTGTAATTTTATATATGTTTACATCTTGTCAAATTTACTGTTGCTTGATTTTTCAAGACAGCATATACGAGATCCAGTCTTATTACATGTTCAGTGAATGAAGGCATTGTGCTGCTTGATTGGAAAATGGTGGCAATTCACAAAAGTGGAAACAAGGAGACACTATTGAATTATAGGCCAGTATCACTAACCAGCACAATAGTGAAATTATGTGAAAGGATTGTGAAAGATCAATGGATCAAATACCTTAAAGAGATGAACATTCTGATGGTTTGGCTTAACCTCTTCACTCCGGGGCACATCGCACGTCTGGCAGCATTAGCTGTCTGACGTGCGATGTTGCGTCATGATAATCGCATTATAAAAAATAAAGACAGTGATGAAGCCAGTTTAGAGAGAATGGAGGTTACGTAGGTACGACTACAATAAATATAATCAGGACGCCGACGTCGGCATCATCGTGTACCCACTTGCTCCTCATGACGCCTACGTGTGCGGCCCCGTATGGAAGGGGTTAAGATCTGGAAGGTCATCTGTGTTGGACCTTTTAAATTTTTACTTGAGAGTGATTGATGCACTACAAGAGAAAGAGGGATGTGTAAACTGCATGTATCTTGACCTAGAGAAGGCATTTGATAAAGTACCTCACAGTCAACTTATGTGGAAATTGGAGCACATTGGAGGACTGAGTGGCAAGCTACTAGAATGGATGAAAGACTTTTTGAAGGAGAGATACATAGGGAGAGTAGTAAAGGATAAGATGTCAAGATAGAGAGCAGTAATGAGTGGAGTACCACAAGGTTCATTACTTGCAGCAATAATGTTTCTTGTCTATGTCAGTGACATGAATGAAGGAACAACAAGCTATGTCAATATGTTTTGCTGGTGACTCAAAAATTGTGAGAAGAGTGAAAAATGAGGAGGATGGTAGACTATTGTAAAAAGATCTAGATACTATTTTTGCATGTAGCCATAAATGGGAAATGAAGTTCAATACCAAGACATGTAAAGTATAAGTGGGCAATAGCAGCAAAAGGCAAAAGAGGAGAAAGACTTGGGAGTGTTGATAAAAAAAACCTGGAACCTGACAGACATATCAGCAAGATTGTGGGAGAGACATGCAGACTGCTGCAGAAGATTAAAGTGGTCTTCTACTATATGGATGGAGTGATAATGAAAAAACTCATCAAAACCCTGATCCATCCAAGACTGGAATATGTGTCCATAGTATGGTCTCTGCACAGAATGAAGGATATAAATAAGATTGAGAGAATACAAAAGGCAGCAAACAAACTGGTCCTCAGCCTAACAGATAAGCCATATGAAGAAAGACTAAAAGTACTAGGTCTGTTATCTTTAACCCCTTTCATATGGTGACACTTATGCAGGCGTCATGGGAAGCAAGTGGGTATATGAGGATGCCGGCGTCTTGATTATATTTTGTATGCTTGACTTTTTTCCTAAACACTGTGTTAGCTATCATCAAATCTCTTTCTAAACACATCTCCACCATTAATTCTCCACAATAAGTTTTGCCTAACACTCCAAACTTCCCAACCACTCTAATTGTTCATCCTGTACTCTAGCATTGAGATTCCTCCCAAAACTCTCTATGCACTCATTTCAATCCAAAAAAAACTCCCTTTCCTCTGCACTCTTCTTACTACCAGATCCCTATGCACTTACAAAAATCCACATCTCCCTTCTCAGTTTCACATTCATCCACCTTAACCTTAAAGAAACCTCCTTCCATTCCACCACACACTTTCCTATCTCTTCACTTACTAGTATAGCCACTCCTTCCCTCCCTTGTCTTCTCACTCCTGACACCCTCCCCACTATACTCCTAAATTCAGACTCACCCCTCCCTTCCAGCTTAGTTTCACTTGATGCCAACACATCAATCCTCCTTCTCACATACTATTTAGACATGCTGTTTACTGGGTAGCAGATGTTTTACTATTTTCTGACTGAAACAATACTTGTTTGTATTGGTAATAGCACAGAGTCATAAATGGGTATAAATACTGAGAGATTTGTTTGTTAAGCTATTCATAAAACATAAGTAATTTGAAAAATGTTAATGAATGTAATATTTGGTTTTAGTCTTGATCCAGAGCAGAAGGATGAACTGATGCAAGTGATTGAGAAGCTATTGTCAGATAAAACCACTCTAGTTGTTGGTTCTGCTGTCATGGCCTTTGAAGAAGTAAGTGGGTACCTATTTTTTCTTTTTCTTATCATGTGCAACAGCAGTATGATAATGATAATAATTTTGATCTTAGGTTTCATAAACTAGAAACCTGAAGCTCCACAATGGCAAGCAACAGTCCTTGGGTTCTTCCATAGACCTCTTTAGGAAGAAAAGTTGGGCAGTTGTCCACATTGTATTTTTTTTTCTAATGTTCACTGATGAGTAAAAGGGGAATAGTTGCTGTTTGTTAGTAAAAAAAAAAAAGTGGAGGAGATTGCCAAATCAATCAATCATTCCATTGCCCCGTGTCTCCCTTGCAGATGTGCAGAGTGTGGAAAGCAATGGTGGACAAAGTGAACTTGAGGGGATGACCAAGAGTGGATGGATGGGGTGAAAGAGGCTTTGAGGAAGAGGGAATGTCTGTTGAGGAGTGAAGGGAAAAGGCAGGGGATAGGTTTAAGTGGAGAAGGCTGTGTATGGATGATATTTTTATGTTGCCTGAAGGAAATTTTCCATGTATTCTATATTTTCTATATATGAGGGGATGAGGAGGGTAGGTTACTTTGCAAATGAAGCAGCCCTGCTGTGGATGTGCTGTTTTACTGCATTGCTTCTTACCCAGGCAGTGGTCAGGAGGTGGATGATCCCTCTTCCACAAGGAGCTAAGATGAGAAGGAAATAATGGGTGGTGGGTGAGAGTGGGTGTGTGCCTTGGTTGGCCTTTGGTATGTAGATAGATAATGTGTGTGTGTTGTGTTGTGTGATGGTTGTACCTCTAGTTCTTTATGTACTGGTTTGTGTTGTTGTTTTCATTCCTTAGAATGTCTGGCCAAGCAATCCCATCTCCCTGTGTGATTGTGTACAATGCAGTCTTCCATAATGTGTTGTATAGTATGGGGTGAGATGTTGCATTCTGGACAGTTATCTGTGATGCAGTCATCTAGCCTCTTCTGGTAGCTTAGAAAGGCTGGATGGTGGGCACATTGCAGCTTGGCCATGTGGACTCTGTCTTTTGAGGGGAGAGAGGATTCAGAGTGATAGATATCAGGGGGTCTGGCATGCAGCAGTTTGTTGTCTTTCAGTTTGTTGATGGAGCAGTGAGTGATATTATGGATATGCTTCTAAAGTCTGATATCTGATGGTTGTGGAGGAAGAGAACAGAATATTTGTGTGATATAGGTATTTGGGTGTTGTTTTGATGTTTTTTGGTGTGTGTGGGTGTGTTGTGTTTGTGGAGGCTTTGGCAAGTGTTTGTGTGACTCATGTCAAGTAATATCCATCTGAAACACCTTGGACCACATGGTATACACACATTCACCAACATTGCAAACTACATCTATTCACACAACACCACACCTGGCATCTGGAAATGTAGGGAAATCATCACCACCCCCAAACCCAACAAGGATCTAACAGTTCCAGCATCACACTGCCCAATTACACTTCTGTACCCCCTCCAAAGTCATAGAATGCCTCATACTACAACTTGTCACACCACATACTCCCCTTGCTGAATCACAACACAGTTTTAGACCACTACACTCCTCAAACACTCTTCTGATAAACATCATACAAAGAGTTTTCAATGACATCAACTCAGATAAGTCCTCACACAGAACACTTCTCAGAACACTTGACATTAGTAAAGCTTTTGATGCCATCTCCCATCACAATCTCACAAACAAAATATATAATACAAACATGCACAACAGTACCAAAAGATGGCTGCTAATTATCTGGTAGGTAGAAATGCCTTTGTGTCATATAATGGCCAATCATTGCACATCAGAAACTTCAAGAATGGAGTACCATAGGGCTCAATTCTATCCCCTACACTGTTTAATCCATACATGCACAATATGCCCACACCTGACATCTCAAAAATACAAATCTCTTCTTACGAAGCTGCGTAAATACTACAACCATACCTCAACACACTCAACACCTGGTTCACTACAAATAGACTCAAAATAGGCCCAACCAAATCTACAGCCACACTTCTCACCAATTGGACAGTGGAACACAAATACATACTATGCCTCTATATTAACAACACTCATACCATACACTGGTTTGTGTTGGAGAGTGAGGTGGAACCAAGAATGACATGTATAATATTTCATGCATGTGTGTGTTTGATTTTGAACATGTGGGGTATGTGTACAGGCCTGGGTTGGTTTTTTTGTCTCTGGCTAATAGGATCTTATATACAAAAAAGGGAATGGAGGAGAGGGAGATAGATTGAGATGAGTGGAAGGGTTCATGAATAGTGAGTTTATGACCAGGTATTTGCCTGTTGGGGCTGCTCCTCATTGTGGAGGTGGGGAGGGCAATCTGGGTTGTGAACTGGCACTGGTTTCGGGTTGATTGTAGGTCATTGATAGTCCATTTGGCCTAAATCCAATCATCTTCCACCTCCAGTGGCAGGTCCAGCACTGCAACTTCTGCATTGATTAATGAGAGGGTGTAAGTCTGGTTCACGTAGTTCATCAGTGGCAATAGCAATAGTATCAAATATATCTACTCATTGTACATCATTTGACACAGTTTTACTGTCTCTTTCTGCACTTAGGGTGTAATAAGGTAGATGTAGGTTTACTCCAGGTGATAGGTGGAGTTATGTAGACTTGTACTTAAGAGCATGTGTGTATTAGTATTTAAAGGATGATAGAGTTTCTAGAGGTTGAGTTTTTTCCCTTAATGAGGATGTAGTATACTGTATATTTGATTTGTATCTCTAATGACTGATGAATTTTTAAATTTTCACACCAGGTCTGCCCAGAACGGATTGACTTAATTCATAAGAATTACCGAAAACTGTGCAACTTGTTAGTGGATGTGGAGGAATGGGGTCAAGTTATCATTATCAACATGTTGACACGATATGCACGAACACAGTTCATCGACCCAAATGCTGGAGTAAGTATTTATATTGATTCATTTGTTTGTTGAGGCACATGATAAGGTTAGGAAAATTCAAGAGTTAATGAACTGCAGCTTCTAAATGTTTGCAGGTTAGGTGTAATTGTAGATTAATGAAGTTGAAACAGTTGCATAGATTTTTTCAATGGTTGCTGGTGGTGTATGGCAACTGGTATATCAACATGTGTCTGTATAGTATAGTGTGAGATAGAATTATGATTTGTATAGGTATGCAGTTCAGTTTAGTACTATAGTTGTGAAATTTTTTGTGTTTGAGATTACACACATACCATTCCATATGAATCTGTATCAGGTTCATGTGACCACATCTGTTCCAATAAGTATGAAATATGCTATGACAAGTTTATTGTATAGAAGCATTAAGTTTATTGTGTATTATTCATTGTAAAAACATATTTTGTAGTGTTGTATATACAGGGACTCAACAAAACTATTGAATGTTTTAATATCGATACATATATCCTGTATGAGAGTGGCAGTTGCCAACAAGTCTATAGAAATAAACACCATGTGATGAGGATGGAGCCTTTATTAGTATGTTTCATATGTTACAACTTTTTCATGCACTTGAATAAGCTTTAACAAGTGAAACATCATACTAATAAAGGCTCCATCCTCACATGATGTTTTTTGATAGACAGTATATCCTCAAGTAATAGTATATATATATATTTATTTATTTATTTATTTATTTATTTATTTTTTTGTATACTGAAATGAGGGGGTTGACTCATTCATATGCACTGTTTTCAAAGGGACGAAATTCATGATTGGAATGAGTTAAAAATAAACTGTTAAGAACCAATTTACTATAAAGAATAATACATACATACATACATACATACATATACCAAGGCTTTTTCCCCCTTTCAAGGGAGGTAGCCAAAAAGGGAAAGGCATAAAAACACTCCCACCCATTTCATCCCTAAATACACTCCACATCCCTCCCACCTTTCCTTCTCATCTGAGCACCTCCTGGATGACGGGTCATCCCTGCACCTTGCCCACCGCCCTGGGTCAGAAGCAGTGTCGCAAGACACAGCACATCCACAGCAAGGCTGCTTCATTTAATCGGCGACCCCCCCTCTCCGTCCCCCCTTGCATATAAGGAGAGGACGGGGAGAAATCCCTTCGGGCTGCGTCAAAATTTGCTCACACATACTACCTCACCCCCCCCCCCCCCGCCCATTCCTCCTCATGCAATCACAACATCATCCATATACAACCATTCTCCACTCACCTCTGTCTTCCGTCCTCTCCCTTCCCTCCTCAACAGACATTCCCCTCTTCCCCAAAGCCCCCTTCACCCCATCCATCCACCTCATCCTAGGACGTCCCCTCATGTTCACTCCCTCCACATCTGCCTTCCATACCTCTTTTACTAGTCTTTCTTCACTCATTCTTTCCATGTGTCCAAACCATCCTAATACTCTATCATCAACCCTATCTCCCAGCTCCTTTTCCACCCCTGTTCTCCTCCTCATCTCCTCATTTCTCACTCTATCCAGCCTAGTAACCCCCACCATACTTCTCAGACACCTCATCTCAAACACATTCAAACTCCTTCTCTCTTCCTCTCTTATGTTCCACGTTTCTGCCCCATACAGTGCTGTTGGCACAATCACTCCTTCATACAGTCTCCTCTTAGCATCCATTCCTAAATGTCTATTCCTCATTACACTCTTTAATCCACCAAGGCATTTACTCACTTCTCTCAATCTACATTCTACCTCCACCTTCACTCCACCTTTTCCTGCTACACTTGCACCCAAGTATCTAAAACTATCCACTTCCTCCAGTCGCTCTCCCTTAATGTTCACTTCCAGTCTACTGCCACTTTCACCCCTTGTACATCTCATCACCTTACTTTTACCCACATTAATCTTTAGCTTTCTTCTATCACATACTATCCCAAACTCTGCCACCAGATTCCTCAATCCCTCCACCGATCCTGCCACAAGCGCAGTGTCGTCCGCTAACAACAGCTGGCTCACCTCCCACTTTTCTCCATTTTCTTTAACCATCTCTAATCCCTGACCCACTACCCTTGCATTCACCTCTCGCACCACCCCATCCATGTATAAGTTAAGGAGCCAGGGCGACATAACGCATCCTTGACGAAGTCCCACCTTTACCTCAAACCACTCACTCTCTCCATTTCCAATCCTGACACAAGCTCTACCACTCTCATAAAAACTCTTGACAGCTCCCAAAAGCTTTCCTCCTATCCCATAAATCTGCATAACCTACTGCATAAAGAATAATGAAAAACAAAAACAAACAAAAAATGATTGATTATTTGTTTAAAAACAATAGTGTTCATTGCACTGAAAATACAGGGTTTGAGCTAGGAGTCTAGGTTCAGCTCATCCCAAACCAGACCCCTATAGTAGTTCAAACTTTGTGCACTCAGAGGTATGGAGACTTGTTTTGTAGACCAGATTTACTATACCAGTGACCCATTTCTTCATATTAACTTACATATACCAAAGGTTTTTTCCCCCCCCTTATAAGGGAGGTTAAATATACAGCCTATTTCTGTAGTTTATCCATAAATAGATACTTGAAAGTTGAAACAATCATCATCAACACATCATGGTACATTGGTAAACAAATGGGTTACACATGTAAAAACTGAAGGTTAACATATAGTTTAGGTTTAGAATATTATGTTTCATTCTTTGTTACATGGACAAATAGTCCAATAAGTTAACCCATTCCTTACTGAAGGGGTGCCATAGAGATGGATGAAATAGATTGGGAACAATCAAATTAAAAGGATGATTACCCTCATAGGTATGAAAGGGGTTGAGGTAGATTTAACTCCATCCACACCAGAAGGGTGTCATGTAAATGAAATAGCCTGGTGGCAGCCATAGTAACTGAATGACTACTACCTGATGTGGAAGGGGTTAATTGAAATAATTGTGGTCTGTTCCTTACTGAAGGGGTGCCATGGAAATGAATGAAGTAGTTTAGCAGTAACTAGGCTAAGAGGGAAAGCACCCCTAGGTATGGGAGGGATTTGTAAGGTTAGACAAAAAACTAATGAAGTTAAATTACTCTGAAGGATGGTTTTGAGGAAGACGAGAAGGAGCGTCCTTTCTATGATGACGAGGAAGAACAGGAGACCCGAAATGAACCAAAACGACGGCAAATGGATCCTGACCACCGCCTCCTGTTACGTAACACAAAACCTCTACTGCAGAGCAGAAATGCTGCTGTAAGTTATATACGGCTCTTGTTCTCAGAAGTGTAACAATGACATTTCTTTAATACTTTGGAGATTTTCCTTCATTAAAATCCTTTTAATACTGTTGTTAATTTGCACATTTGTTTTGGTTGCTAACAGGTAGATTTATTCTGCCAAGTAAGACCTGTAGTGCAGCAAAAGAGTTATAATTTCATTCTTATGTATGCATGCATGTATTTATCTAGTGGCAGGAAAGGGAGGAGTGGGGGTGGAGGTAGAATGTAGATTGAGAGGAGCAAGTAAATGCCTTGGGGGAATAAAAAGTGTAATAAGAAATAGACATTTGGGAATAGATGCTAAGAGGAGATTGTATGAAGGAGTGATTGTGCCGACAGCACTACGGGGCAGAAACATGGAACATAATGGAGGAAGAGAGAAGTTTGAATGTATTTTGAGATGAAATGCCTGAGGAGTATGATAGGGGTTACTAGGCTGGATAGAGTGAGAAATGAGGATGTGAGGAGAAGAACAGGGGTGGAAAGGAAGTTGGGAGATAGGGTTGATGAAAGAGTATTGGGATGGTTTGGACACATGGAAAGAATGAGTGAAGAAAGACTAGTAAAAGGGGTGTGGAAGGCACAGGTTGAAGGAATGAACATGAGGGGTTGACCTGGGATGAGATGGATGGATAGGGTGAAAGGGGCATTGGGAAAAAGGGGAATGTCTGTTGAGGAAGGACAGGAGAGGACAGAAGATAGGGGTGAAAGGAGATGGTTGTGTATGGATGATTCTGTGATGCATGAGGTGGAGTGGGTGGGGGATGGGGGTGAGGGAGTATATATAAGAAAAAAATTGATGCAGCCCAAAGGGATTTCTTCCCGTCTTCTCCTTTTCTGCATGAGGGAATGGAGAGGGGGGTTCTCTCTCTCTCTCACTCTCTCTCTCACTCTCTCTCTCTCTCTCTCTCTCTCACTCTCACTCTCTCTCACTCTCTCTCTCACTCTCTCTCTCTCTCTCACTCTCTCTCTCTCTCTCTCTCTCTCTCTCTCACTCTCACTCTCTCTCACTCTCTCTCTCTCCTCTCCTCTCCTCTCCTCTCTCTCTCTTCTCTCTTTCTCTCCATCTCTTTCTTCTTTCTTTCTTTCTTTCTTTCTTTCTTTTTTTGTGTGCATGTTGTTTATATAGCTTTTCTCTTTACATATTGACAGGTGGTTTTGGCAGTAGCCCAGCTTTACCAGCATGTTGCCCCACGTAATGAGGTCTCTCTGGTGGCCAAGGCCCTTATCCGCCTTCTGAGATGTCACCGTGAGATTCAGGCTGTTGTTCTCACCAATATTGCTTCAATGTCTACAAAGAAGAAGGTAAAAGGGGTGTTGAAAGGATGATTAAAATTAGATTGAAATTTTTTTTAGGAAAATGTTGGAAGAATGGAGAGGTTAAAAATTTCTTGGCTTAATTTAGGATACTAGGGCAAATCCTGCTGAAGAAGTTATTTTAGGTTCTGGACATAGAGCAAGAAGAAAAATTATATAAGAAAAAAAAAATGGACAGGTTTGTGCAGCAGAACATATGGGCAGCTTAAAGAAATAATTGTGGAAGAACCAGGCATCTCAAGTGCATATATTGTTAAAAGGTACATAGAACATTCATATATAAAAGTGAAATCAGAGGCAGAGGTGAGATATTAAACAGGATTGATATGGATTGATGAACTTACAGTAACATGGCCAAGTATAGCCTGTCAATATTACATTTTAAACATATACATTATGCCCTCAAAAGGTAGGTGTCTGTGTCAAATCTCACACCCACTTCTTACATATTAAAACCCATTTTACACCCTTCTCATCTCAGCACCTTACAGATGAAGAGTCATCTCTGACCACTACTGCATTGTTGGATATGTTATTAGATTGATACAAAAACAGAATAGAGGAACAAATGGATGGTGTAATTTGGAAGGATAATGTGCCTGGAAGGAATGAAAATGGTGAAAAAGGCTGGAGATGTGTATTGGAAGTATTGGTGATTGCTAATACCATGTTTAAAAAGACATACATGAGTATACTCATATTGGGGTATTGACTGCATGGTTATATGCAGTCATTACTTTAGGGACTTTTTGGGGAGCATCCATGTAGACCAAAGCCATGTATCTTTGTTAGAGAAAAGTATTTTCTTATAGAAGAATTGTGATTTTTTTCTGCGGTTGCCATTGTTATCCCTCCTTTTTATTGCATCCTTGAATCATTCCTTTACCACTGCTAAGTCTCCATTTCTTCCTTTTCCTACCCAGGGACTTATGACAGGTATATGTAGACCTACCCATGGTGGTCTGCAAGATGGACAGTGAAACTGCCTATTTTCAAAATTCTTCAACCTCCATGGTGTGCAGGCCCAAGGGGCTGACATTTGGTTTCTGGATTCAGTCCAAGATCCCTGTCTTTCAACTCCAACTTTATACCTTACACATTTTCAAACAAGGAGAACAAACAACTGATGACTACTTTCCACTCCCAACCATTTTCAGTTGGGGATGTAAAAATGACCCTACGCAAATATAACACAGCCAGTAGTAGAAATTTCTACCCAGAGATATTTATGGGAGGACCTGAAGGGCGCAGAAAGCCACTATGATGCTGTGGATTTTCTGTCTAGTAAAACTCTAGGTAACAATTAATTCCAATGTCACTGTGGTGGTTATTGAGGGGGATGGGGTGTCACCATTATGCCTTCATACACATTGTAGATGGCAAATAGATAGGTTGGAGTGAGGGTATTAGTAATCCCACTTTTCTGTATCTGTCTACTCAGAAGAATGGAGGGAAAAGGGGGTCTGTGAATAAGACTAACTGGAATCTTAGTAATTGGATCATCCAGTGTGGATGTGAGATGGATGAGAGCAAAATAGAGGAGATAGTATGTTTGAGAGAAAAAAGATGTGTGTGGTAGTATTTAGTGAAACAAAACAACATTAAAGGTGAATTTGAGTTTTGGGAGTGTGATAGGTAGTGAGAGTGGCAAGAGGGTGAAAGGGGGAGAACAAGTGGCAGAGTTAAGTGATGAGATGGGTGTGTATGTGATTGAGTAGAAGGAAGTGTCACCAAGTCTTGCATGGGTGAAGATTACATACATATACCAAAGGCTTTTTTCCCCCTTACATGGGAGGTAGCCAAACACGGGAGGTAGATAAGATTCGAATATATGGGTATTTGTAAGTACATAAGGCTTTGGTAGTAAGAAAGGTGAGGAAAGAGAAGCATTTTGTGATTGCTTGAATTGGTGTAGGCAGACTTTTCAGAGGAATTTAAAAGAAGTTGTGTTGAGGAATCAATCAGTTGTTGCTTTTGAGTTTTGCTGACTGAAATCCTGCAACTCCACAGCAGTTAGCAATGCTCCTTGGGACTACTCAAGGATCTTTCAGGGAAAAAACTTTGAACAGATGCCTATGTTGTATTAATTTCTGTATTATTGATTGGAAATAGAAGAAGGGGAGCTATTTCTGGGTTGCTGGGTATCAGTTCTGTGACTTCTTGAAGGTAGAGAAAATACTAAGTTAATAAAAAGAGATCTTAAGCTCAGTCTATAGAAAAGTGTCTACCCCTTGGTGTTACACCTGCATGTGGAAGTGGTGAAGTTGACAGGGTTTGAATATAGGCACAAGGGACCATCTTCCGGGTAGGACCCCCTCATGCTGGTACCTGTGGTCAGTTTCTTAAGGGATCTAAATACTAGAGAAAATGAACCAGTGGATAGAGTAGTAGGTAGGCATGGTGTGCCAAGAATGAAGAAAGTGAAAAGATGGAGATATGTATTGAAAGGTAAAAGATGTTATCATGCAGTAGTGATTGGTAGCATGCAGCCAATGTTTTAGGAACAGGGTGCCCCGATTGACCTGAGATGTACATCATTTGTCTGTGGTAGAGTAAAATCTCTTTTCATAGAGGAATTATGCTACTTTTACACTACAGCTGTGCCTCCATTATGCTGTTCCCTTAGAATTATTGTTAAATCACTTCTGTGACTACCTTTTCTTGTACCCTGTACATACATACACCAAAGGATTTTTCCCTCTTACAAAGGAGGTAGGAAAAAAAAAAAAAAGGTGGGAAGGGGGGGGGGTCATAAAATTCACTCCCACCCATTCCATCCCCACATACTCCACTCCCATTCACCCTCCTCCCTCCCTCTCATCTTGGCTCCTCCTGTAGTAAAGAAGAAAAGAATTCTGCCACCATGATTCCCATGTATTTACCTAATACATGTATACAGGAAAAGAGTAACGCTCATTGGGTCCTGTCTCCTATTCTCTAATTTTCTAACATACCTAGACTCAAATTCATGTACAGTTCCAACTTAATCTATATCTTTGATTTCCAATTATCATATTTAGATTTGAACTCATGTATTGTTTGAGCTTGGGCTATATCACCTTCTAAGCTATTCCACATATTTATACATCTATATGGAAAACTGTATTTCTTCACATCCTTTCAACATGTGGTCTTTCTTAATTTACTTCCATGACCTCTTAAAGCCCTCCCATTTTTAATCAGATCTCTTCTAACAATGCAATCTATCCCCTTTAGAAGGTGACTAAGTGGGATATAGTGATGGGACTAGGGATCCTGCTTTCTGTATTTTCATCATATGAGAAGTGAAGGCATAAGAAGGTCTAAGAGGAGAACTCCAACCAGAACCCAGAAAATTAGGTCATTAGATGTGCATGGTTGTGGTACAAATGCGAGTAAAAGGGAAGAGGTTAGCACCATGTGAGATGAAAGATGGATATATTCATGCTTAGTGAAACTAAGTTGAAAGGGAGGGATGATTTTGAGTTTGGGAGTATGGTTGGGAGAATGCCAGGAATAATGAAGGGATGAGGGAGGAAAGGAATGACTCTATTGGTAAGTAATGAGATATGAAGGCCCTTATGGAGTTGGAAAAGGTTTATGACAGGGTAGACAGAAAGGCAGTATATGGGATTGTGGGCACTCAAGAGTTTTTGCAAGAGTAGTAGAGCCTGTGTTAGAATTAGAAATAGAGAGAGCAAGTGGTTTGAGGTATAGGTGGGACTGCAACAGGGATGTTGTATTGTAATGGCTGTTCAATGTGTATGTGGATGAAGTGGTGTGAGAGGTAAAAGAGATGGTTAATGAAAAATGGAGAAAAGTGCAAGGTGATCCAGTTGTTGTTTGCTGATGACACTGCTTATATCAGGGTCAGAGGAGGGATTAAGGAAGTTAGTGACAGAGTTTGGGAGAAAGTTGAAGGTAGATGTGGGTAAAAATAAGGTGATGGTATAAGAGGAGAGGATGGCAGTAAGGCTGGAGGAAGTGGATAGTTTTAGGTATTTTGGTTCACATGTAGCAGGAAAGGGGAGAGTGCTGGTGGAATTAAATTGTAGACTGAGAGAAGCAAATAAATGCCTTGGAGGGTTAAAATGTGTCATAAGAAATTGGTATTTGGAAATGGATGCAAAGAGGAGACTATATGAAAGGGTGATTGTACTGATGGCACTTTATGGGGCAGAGACTTGGAATTTAAGAGAGGCATAGCGGAAAAATTCAAATGAATTTGAGATGAAATATCTGAGAAGTATGGTAGGGATTACAAGGTTGGATAAAATGAAAAATGAGATAAAGAGGAGAGCTGGGGTGGGAAAGGGAAGAGTATTGGGATAATGGTGGAAAAAGAGAGTCACGGGTCGCGTTCTGAGTTTATTCATATAGTCTCCTCTTTGCAACATTCCTATGAAGAAGCTACAAGCAAAACCGGTCAGGAATAAACTCGGAACGAGACCTGTGACTCTCTTTTTCCACCTTTTTCAACTTGTCACAATGTCTCAACAGTATTGGGATAGTTTGGACACAGGAAGTGGGAAAAATTAGTTAAGATGGTGTGGAAACCAGAGGTGAAGGGAATGAACTTGAGGGGATGACCGAGGATGAGATGGACGGATGGGGTGAAATGGGTGTTGAGCAAGAGGGGAATATCTGTTCAGCAAGGAAGGGAAAAGGCAGGGGATAGGGGTGAGAGGAGAATGTCTGTGTATGGATGATACTGTAATACAAGGGGTGGGTGGGTAAGGAGTGGTTATGTATGAGTGATATTATGACACAGCCTGAAGGGATTTCTTCCCATCTTTTTCTGCATGAGGGGTAGGGGGGGGGGTCACTGATTAAGTGAAGTGGCCTTACTGGGGATGTGCTGTGTCTCTGGCCTAGAACAGTTGGTTGGGATATAGGGAAGACCCATCATTCATGAGGAACTAAGATGAGAGGGAAGAAATGGTGGTGGATGGGAGTGGGTATATGCCTTTTGACTTTGCTACCTCCCTTGTAAAGGGGAAAAAGCCCTTGGTATATAGTTCCAACTTAATCTATATCCTTAATTTCCAATTATCATACTAAGATTTTAGTTCATATATTGTTTGAGCTTGGGTTATATCACCATCTAAGCTATTCCAAGTATTTATACATGTATAGGGAAAACTGTATTTCTTCACATCCATTAGACATGTTGTCTCTCATAATTTATTCCCATGACCCTGAGACACTTTAATCAAGTGATCTCTTCTGTCGGTGCTATCAATCCTCCTTAGGGACCTGAGTACTTTAATCATATCACATCTTTTTCTTTGATCTTTCAAAGCTAACAAACCCAGTGCTTTTAGTCCTTCCTTATATGGTTTATCTGCCAGGCTGGGAACCAGTTTGTTTGCTGCCCTTTGTATTCTCTTGATCTTGCTTCCATCCTTCACTCTGTGTGGGGGACCATACCACTGACATAATTTCCAGTCTTGGACAGATCAGGGTTTCAATGATTTTGTTCATCATCTCCTAATGCATATAGTGAAAAGCCTCTTTAATCTTTTGCACCAGTCCATACATCTCTATCCTACAATCCTACTGATATGTCCTACAGATCACTGGAAGGTCTGTTGCCTCTATGGGGGAGGAATATTGATCCCAGAAGGACTGCCACTTAGTTAATTCACCCTTGAACCTTGGCAATTCCAATTTGGGTAATTTCACATTGGGGGCTTTTGATTTTTGAGATGAAGAGTTTCCACTTGTACTACCAACTTGAGGACCTGCTGCCACTGCTGCTAACTCCCTTATCTTGTCATCAGATATCCTAGGCCATGCACTTTCTGTACTAAATTCATGTGCTTAGTCCAGTTCTTGTTCAAGTTCTTCCTCATTTACTTAAATTTCTATTACTTCTTGCACTTCATCTAACTTACCTAGTCTTTAGTTATATTCCTTGAGGGCATACTCAATTTGACTTATGTTAGTGGTGTAAGCTTCTAGAACAGCACTCAGCATCTTGGAAGATCTCGTCACCCACCCTCGATATGTCTGCATTTGTTATCCAAATATTCTCCATTAAAATCTTCACTCACACTATTATTCTTAGGGGAGTCCTTCCCATGTCTTGGACACCAAATGTAGGTTAGAAACTTCCTAAACCCACCTGTGAAGTGAAGAAAAATGTATGTAGGAGAGTTTTTTAAACAAAATGCCATGTTGGAGCTGACTTCTTTTTAGTGTAAATTTACTTCATATAGTCAGGATAGGCTCAAGGGGCGACTGGTGGATGAATTATTGCTCAAGAAATGCAAACATACATACAAATACCAAAGGCTTTTTCCCCCCCTTACAAAGGAGGTAGCCAAAAAAACAAAGGCATAAAAAAAAACCTCCCACCCATTCCATCCCCAATATACTCCACTCCCCTCTACTCTCTTCCTTCCTTCTTATTTTGGCACCTCCTGGATGATGGGTCATTCCTGCACCTTGTAAACTGCCCTGGGTCAGAAACAGTGCCGCAAGACACAGCACCTCCACAGCAAGGCCACTTCATTAAATCGGCGACCCCCCCTCTCCATCCCCTCATGCAGAAAAGAAGACGGGGAGAAATCCCTTCGGGCTGTGTCAGTTTATTTCTCATACATACTTCCCCCCTCCCCATGCATCATAGCATCATCATACACAACCATTTTCCATTCACCCCATATTCTGCCCTCCCCTGTCCTTCCTCAACAGACATTCCCCTCTTTCCCAATGTCTCTTTTACCCCATTCATCCATCTCATCCTAGGTCACCCCCCTCCTGTTTGCCCCTTCCACCTCTGCCTTTCACTTCTCTTTTATTAGTCATTCTTCACTCATTCTTTCCATGTGTCCAAACCATTCCAATACTCTTTCATCAGCCCTATCTCAAGGTTTTTTATTTGGTCACTGATTTCCTTCTGTGTTACAGTTAATTCCTTCATGGG
This sequence comes from Oratosquilla oratoria, assembly GCF_046742065.1. NCBI lineage: Eukaryota > Metazoa > Arthropoda > Malacostraca > Stomatopoda > Squillidae > Oratosquilla > Oratosquilla oratoria. The sequence continues at coordinate 12,501,880 of NC_134780.1, read as the reverse complement.
GGGGGGGGTTTCTCTCTATTACCTTATAATCAGGTGAATTTTCAATTGTGAATACTGATTTGAAATGATTGATCATAATTTCAGCCATTTCTAGTTCTTCTGTATATTCACAATTTCCCTGGTGCAGCTTTTCCATTTCTTGTTTATTTTTTAGTTTACCATTTACCAGAGCTGGGCACCCGCTAGTTTTTTGTTAGTCTGCAAATCACTAATCCACTAATTTTCTTGGCCATTCCGCTATCACTATTTCCTCTAATTTCCCAGGTTCGCTGGTCTGCTAACGCTAATCCGCTAATGCTAATCAATCTGCAACTGTCCACTAACCTTTTTTTTAGTTAGCTAAGTACGCAAAACAGAATTTTTAATTAAATTGATAAAATGATGCTAAATGATGGACAAAAAATGAATATAGGTGTAATATATAGGCCAAAGACATTATCATTAGCAGACGACAAACTGTTATTTCAAGAACTGTCTAGTTTCTGCAACCGGGATTTATTGATAATGGGTGATTTCAATTTTACTGACATTGATTGGATGACCCTTGAACATGGCCATATAGGTAGTCGCTTGATTGATTTTCTTGGTGACAATTACTTAATTCAGCATGTAAAAGAGCCCACAAGATATGGAAACTTACTCGATTTATTGATCACTAGCCGCGAAAGCATGGCAACTGATGTAGAAGTCGGTGAATCTGTTGCAAATAGCGATCACAACTAAGTCAGATTCAAACTCCTAAACAATTTTAGAATAGATACTTGTGCTTCTAAAATACCCGATTTCAGTAAAGCTCAGTTCATAGAACTACGTCAGGAGCTTCAGCTTACAGATTGGGAGGAAAAATTAAACGAAAGGCCTGTAGATCAGATGTGGGAAATATTTCAAAATACGCTCACTAAGATGATTCAAACTTACATTCCTTTTAAGGACAGACGTCCCCCAAATCAGGCTCGCCCAAAGTGGCTCGACAAAGAAACTGAAAAAAGTATTGCTAAAAAGAGACAGGCTTATAAGAAATATAAGTGCTCGGGTGCATCTAATGACTATGAAAGTTATGTATCAATACAGAGAGATTTAAAAAAGACAATAAGAAAAAGAAAACGACAATACGAAATGAACATCGCTGAGAAATCCAAAGAGAATCCCAAAGAATTCTATAGTTACATTAGAGATAAAAAGGTTGTTAGGAATCACATTGGTCCACTATTATCTGCTGACGGTCAACTTGAATATTCAAATGAAGGAATGTGTAATCTCTTAAACAATTATTTTAGCTCGGTATTCGTAAACGAAACACCTCAAAGTGAATTCCAAACTGAAACCTGTGAAAAGTCTGGGGTAAACTTACTCACTACGGTAAATATAACAAAAGAAACAATTAAAAGGTGTATAGACAAACTCAAAGTTAATAAAACACCAGGGCCTGACGGTTGGCATCCAAGAATCTTAAAGGAAATGAAAAATGAGATTGTTGTTCCATTAGAAATTATTTTCAAGAAATCCATCATATCCGGAGATGTCCCAAGAGAATGGAAGCTAGCTAACGTTACTCCCATATTCAAAAAAGGTGACAAAAAGAAACCAAATAACTATAGGCCTATTAGTTTGACTTCGATCGTAGGAAAAATAATGGAAACTATCATCAGAGATGCTATCGAATATCATTTAGAAAGTAACCGTTTGATAAATGATAGCCAACATGGTTTCAGACGGAAACGTTCTTGCGTGACTAACTTACTCGAATTCTACAACACAGTTGTCTCGAATTTTGACAAAAGAAACAATATAGATTTAATATATCTAGACTTTGCAAAAGCTTTTGATACCGTCCCACACGAAAGACTTCTTACTAAATTAGCTTTGCATGGAATAAGTGGTAGCCTATTAGGTTGGACTAGTAATTGGTTGAAAGGTCGAAAACAGAGAGTTGTTTTAAATGGAAAAACTTCTGGATGGAAAAGTGTTGCAAGTGGAGTTCCTCAGGGTTCCGTTCTTGGGCCACTTCTATTCATAGTATATATAAATGATATAGACCATGGACTAAAATCTACTGTTTCCAAATTTGCTGATGATACAAAACTGTGCGGAGTGGCAAATGATCACTCAAACCAATTAGATATTCAAGAAGATTTAGATAAATTACAGCAATGGTCTGAAAAGTGGCTAATGAAATTTAACACAAGTAAATGCAAGGTAATGCACATAGGTAAAAATAACAGCAAGTACGATTACAAGTTATTTGGAAATTCGTTAACAAAAGTGGATAGTGAAAAAGATCTCGGCGTAATTATCAGTAACGACCTCAAATCATCCAAGCAGTGTATTTCAGCCTCTGAGAAAGCAAATAAGATTCTGGGATTGATTGCGCGATCTTTTGATTTCAAAAGTCCATCACTCATTAACAAGCTATATAAATCGTTAGTTCGTCCACATTTGGAATATGCTGTTTCCGTATGGTCACCGAATCTCATTAAAGACATTGACAGACTGGAAAAAGTACAACGGCGAGCCACAAAACTGATTCCAAATATCAAAAATAAATCATACGAAAATCGACTTAAGCACATGAATCTGTTTTCCCTAAAAAAAGCGTAGACTCAGAGGTGACTTGATACAGGTCTTTAAGATTTTAAAGGGAATTGACAACATCAAAAGTGACCAAATTTTCACATTGAATGAGAATCAGACAAGAAACAATGGTCTCAAACTGTCCAGAAATAGATTCAATTTGGAAGTAGGTAGAAACAACTTTGCCAACCGTGTAGTTAATGAATGGAATAAACTTCCTGCACAGGTAGTGCAATGTAGTTCAGTTCGAAGCTTTAAGAATCATTTAGATAAATACCTAAGTAAGATGCTGTAATGATTATAATTTATGTTATATTATTTGTTTTTGTTTTGTTATATAATTTGTCTGTCTGATTTTCATTTATTATTAGTTATATGTCAATTTATTATCATTTACTATTTACCTGTTTGTTTGTTATTCAACTATACCAATGCATTTATTTATGTATTTTAATTGTTATGTACATTGTTATAGTTTTAATTTATTATTAATATGATTTTTTTTTTTTTTTTTTTTTTTCTTTTGCATCCGACCTAGATATGGATCAAAAGGTCTCCTGTCGGCATGCTTTGCCTTTGTAATCCTTTGTAATCCTTTAAATACAGAGTGTAAGTTTTATTTCAGTATCAAAACAGATAAAAATCAGGCATTTGCAAGTACTGCACATTCTCTTCTTCCTCCTCCTCCTCCTCCTCCTCCTCCTCCATCTGGGATACTCCCCACGATGCTGCCTTTCAAAGTGGCTCTTGATGTTGTAGTTGGAGGTTGCCGAGTAGGTGATCTCTTTGTTGCAGATTGTGCATTTCACCTTTCCATTCGTTTTGCCTGGGCCATAGTAAGTTTTTATGTGCTGGAAGATCGGCGGCAGGCTGTCCACGGGCACATTGTCCTGGGCTCGCCTGCTGTCTCCCTGGCGGCTGGAAGTGCCAGGCCTTGAGATCTGTTCTTCTTCACTCGGCCACGTGGAGGTTGCACTACCATGCCGACTTGAAGGCGACGGCATCAGAAATGTGTCCATTTTAATTTTTAAATTTACTCTATCTGTTAGATTCAAAGTGCTGAAAGTAGAAAAATGTATATTGTAAAGATATTAACCTATCAGTAATAAGCTAGGGGTCTTTACTTACAGATCATTACACCCCAAGTTCGTTTTAACAATATTTTACTGTATAGCACAGTTATAACTGCCGATAATCAGATCAGACCAATAAATAATGGATAGAGAAACTGCTCACATGTACTAATCTCATTTACTTCAATTCTTCTGTAAGAGTGCACATCCTTCACTTTCCTTTGACTTGTGCTTTTCACTCAGAGCGCTGCCAAACTGACTTCACTCTGTCGCCGACAAATTCACACTGACTCACTCTGTGGGGTCTCGCCGCCTTTTATATGAACCATATCTCATGAAAATACCAGAAGATTCGAGATTTTATATACTCCGTAAGCTTTCATATTTAATTATTCATAACATTAAACAAACTTAAATATACACAATTCCATTAGAACATATTCAAGGTTTTTAATTAAAATTACAATTCCCCAATCACACTAGGTTTATAATCCCTTCAATTCGTAACATATTCGGCGTTTACTAGAAGGAGTTCTGGTTCCTTCACGTTCTAGAAAATATTCGAAAGAATACTCACGCAAAAAGTCACGTATTAGCCTACGCAAATTCTATACAATGAACACAAAAAAATTTGTACATACAAATAAAAATAAAATGCATTTATCATTAACATCTATATGCACTACTATATGTGTATACATATAAATTATGGGAGCATACCTTTACTATATACATATATATAATCATATCTCAACTAGCATTTCGTATCTTATATATGGCACAATTATTTAAAAATCAGGGACTTTGGTATTTAACAAAATTATAAAAAAAAAAAAATTAATGAAAGTTAGCTGTTTGCGGACTTACAATTTTGGCATTCCGCTAATCGCTAATCCGCTAATTTTTCAATTCGCTAATCCGCTCATTTTTTCTTAGTCCGCTAATTAGCGGATTAGCGATTAGCGGACTTCATATGCGGAATGCCCACCTCTGCCATTTACATACCTGTAAAATAGTTTAGGTTGTTCCTTGCATTTTTATATTATTTCTCTTTCATAGGTTCTCATATCTCTGTGTATTTTTACATAATCTATACAATGAACACAAAAAAATTCGTACATACAAATAAAATAGAAATGCATTTATCATTAACATCTATATGCACTACTATATGCGTATACATATAAATTATGGGAGCATACCTTTACTATATACATATATATAATCATATCTCAACTAGCATTTCGTATCTTATATATGGCACAATTATTTAAAAATCAGGGACTTTGGTATTTAACAAAATTATAAAAAACTTTTTTTAATGAAAGTTAGCTGTTTGCGGACTTACAATTTTGGCATTCCGCTAATCGCTAATCCGCTAATTTTTCAATTCGCTAATCCGCTCATTTTTTCTTAGTCCGCTAATTAGCGGATTAGCGATTAGCGGACTTCATATGCGGAATGCCCACCTCTGCCATTTACATACCTGTAAAATAGTTTAGGTTGTTCCTTGCATTTTTATATTATTTCTCTTTCTTAGGTTCTCATATCTCTGTGTATTTTTACATAACCATTTCTTAGTTTCGTGTATGTTTGCCATTTATTTATTTTTTATTTATTTATTTATTTATTTTTATTTATTTATTCATTTTTTTTTTCCAAGCTTTGTCTCTTTTATCCTTAGCCTCACTACATTTTTTGTTGTACCAGCTTTTTATGTATATTCTTTCTTGCTTTTGTTGTGGTACATATTTGTTCACTCCCTCATTATAAATTTCTTTTAGGATATTCCATTTCTCTTCCATCCTTGTTTCTTCCTTTAGAAATTTTTCCCAGTTTGTGTTACAACATTTTTTTGAGTTGGACATTAGTCTTCCTTTTCTATGTTTCTCATTTCTTCTTAGGTCCATTTGCTCTTTTAGTTTGAATTCTATTAGTACATGGTCACTCTTTCCTATTGGAGTTTTGTAATCAATTCTGTCCACAATTTCAGGTTTTGACATAAGTATTAAATCTAGTTTCGATGGTTCTTCATTGTTTCTGTATCTGGTATTTTCTTTTATCCACTGAGTCATTGTGTAATCAGTGGTCATATCGAGTAGTATGTTGCCCCAGAGGTCTTCTCCACCCTTCACTGTCATTTCCTCCCAACATATTTCTTTTGAAATAAAATCACCCATAATTACTATATTTCTTCTCTTTCAGTATATTAGTTCATATTTTGTATCTTCCAACAGTTTAGAATGATCGCTTTCAGTCCAGGACTGAGTGTTGGGGGACACATACACTACTACAAATTTTCTACTTTCCATGTAATTACTTTCAACTTTTATAATTGATTCTACATTGTTTTTTTTTTCTGTTATCTTTGTCACATTTAAGTCTTTCCAGGTCCAAAATAATACTCCCCCACCCTGTTTTTCCTTTCTATTCTTCGTCCAACAGTTGTATAGGCCTTGTCCCACAGTATTTTGTGGTAGAGTACTTTTTAATCTAGTTTCTACAATTCCCATTATGTCTGGTTTAATTAATGCCAGATAGTCATTTAATTCATTCAGTCAAATCATTCCATCTGTGTTGGTATAGGCTAACTTTAATTTTTTCCTTTCTGATCTTTTTCTGTTTGCTTTGTTTCCTTTTTCTTGATACACCATTTTCTCAGTCTCAGGACCGCCTCCAATAAAAAAAAAAAAATTACGTTACAGTTCTCTTTTTATTTTTTCATTTGCTTTATTTCTAAGTTCCTTTTCTTTCTCTTTTTCTTCATCACTCGTGTCTTTTTTTTTATCCATACGTTTTTGTAATGTTCATTATTTGTTAGTTTTGTTGCTGTAGATAGTACTTCTGCAATCATTTTTGACTTAAGTTTTACTTTTAGTGGCCTATATTGTTTTTCTTTTGAGTATCTTCCTATTCTATATGTCTCCTCAATTTCTTTATCTATACTTTGTCCTTCCTCTTGAATCTCTTTCAGAATTTCTTTAGCAATCTCTTTCTCCTCTTTTTCTCTCTGATATCTAGGAACATCATGTTTCTCTTTAATACCATAGATTACAATGCATCTTTTTTATCCACTGTGTCCCTGACCAAATTACCTTTCTCTTTAATTACTTGGATTACCATTTCCTTAGCATTTTCCTTGACCTGTTGCTCCACTATTTCTTTAAAAGATAATTTTTTACTTTCCTGTTCTACTTTCCACTGTTTCTTTATTTCTTGGAAGTCATTTTCTTTGATCTTCTCTTCCACTTTCTTGGTCACTGCCTGCTAACGTACTGTGAGACACTGAAAAAGCTCATATGGGCAATTCAGAATTAGAGAAGAGGAATGTTGAGCAAAAGCGTAAGCATTTTCCATTATAACGCTCGCCCCCCACATTGCCCATCAAAGCTGGTCTCCTGCAACAGTTTGGATGGGACATCACCCACCCACTCTATAGTTTGGACTTGGCACCTATTACCACCACCTGTTCTCTAAGTTGAAAGAACATTTGGCCAGAGTGCATTTCAGTAATGACAGTTAGGTGAAAGAGGAGGTTCAACGCTTCCTCAACGACATGGCAGTGAGCTGGTATGACATTGGCATACAAAAACTGCCACAGCACCTACAAAAATGCATAGACCAAAAAATAGATAAATGTTCAAGCTTTAAAATTATATGAACATTATTAACAATAAAAGTTTGTGATTTCTAAATATTTTGGAGACCTTACTTTTGGGATTACCCTTGTATATGAGAAGGAGTGTTTGTGCCCTTGACACTGTATGGGGTAGAGACATGGAATTCAAGAGAGGCAGAAAAAAGTTGAAGCATGTTTGAGATGAAGTGTCTGAGAAATATGGTAGGTGTTACAAGGTTGGATAAAGTGGGAGATGAGGAGGAGAGCAGTGGTGGAAAAATCTGGCAGATAAGGCTGATTAAAGGTTATTGGGATGTTTTAGCCACATAGAAAGAATGAGTGAGATTAGTAAAAGAGGTGTGGAAAGCAGAGGAGTGAATTTCAGGGGATGACTGAGGATGAGGTGGATGGATGGGATGAAAAGGGCTTTGAGCAAGAGGAGAATGTCTGTTTAGCAAGGAAGGAAATGGCAGGGGATAAGGATGAGTGGAGAATGGTTGTGTATGGATGATATTTTGATGCAGCTTAAAGGGATTTTAACCCATCTCAGTTTTCTGCATGAGGGGATGAGGAGGGAGGATTTGCCATAGAAGTGAAGCAGCTGTGCTGTGTATATACTGTCTTGCTGCATTTGATTCTGACCTGGCAGTGGGCAGGAGACAGGGATGACCCTTCATCAACTAGGAGCTATGATGAGAGGCAAACAAGGATGGTGGGTGGGAGTGGGTGAATGACTTGACTGGCTACCTCCCTGATTAGGGGGAAGAAGCCCTTGGGATATAGATACAGTAGATTGTTTATAGAGTAGGACAAGGAAAAGAAAGTAGGTGGTCATATGTTATTATTTTTGAGTAAACTTTTCTTTTTATTTGTATATTTATTATTATTGTTATTATTTCTTTAATACTGCAATTTTGACATAGGTTACATTGATACTGTATTAAATAGTACTTAGATTTTTTACAAATTTTGTTCTCTACCTTTCATCTTGTAAGAAGTAAATATTGCAACTTTTGATAACAAATTTAATTTTTGTATTGGCTTGCATTAAAGAAAATGGTGTGTGTGAAAAAATAGATTACAAGCTGAGAATATCTTTACCATAATGATTTTGGTTTGGTTTTAAATGAATGCTGAATGACCAGTTTTGTTTATTATGACTAAATATTTTACCTTGTCTTGATAGCCATGCTAATTTGTAGATATATACTTATTGATAGAATGGTTCCTTTAGTTATCAAAATTCTTGCCTATGAGATAGTTAAAAAGAAATTGTGAATGTCATTGTGTGTGTAAAGTGACATGCAGCTTGAATGGATGTGTGGGTTCTATCAGTTTTGTGGTGTTTGTAGTGTTGAACTAAAATAGAAGCTTTGTGTATGGTTTGAATGGGTACAGTGTTGAACTAAAATAGAAGCTTTGTGTAAGGTTTGAATGGGTATTTTTTTTATCACCTCATTTGTGTACCTCAGGTTGCATTCTATTCATCTTTTAAATACATTTTTCTTTTCAGGCCAGAGCCAGTAAAAAGGACAAAGAAAGTATAATGCTCTAACTTAGTCTGTGCACAAGAAATACATTTTTATACTTTATTGTATAGAGTGAATAATTGAGATTGCATTTGCTTCATCACAAGTAAAGGCCTGATTAGTTCACCTACACTTATTGGCACCTATAAAGTAGATACATAAGTACTTACATTGTTGGAATAAAACTTGTAAATAATATGAACAGAATATACGTAGCACAGTGCATTGCACTATTTTATGTGAGACAGAACAATATAGCTTAGCTAATTAGATTTTATATACTTCAGTAATGTATAGAAGTGATGTACTCAGCCAATGATGAAAATTATATTAGAATCACAAAACATTGAAAATGAAATGATTTATATATATATACCTGTATATGTATATATATATATTATGTATATATATATATATATATATATATATATATATATATATATATATATATATATATATATATATATATATATATATCAGTGGCAGACAGTGACCACTTTTTTGCTGTTCCAATTGCCAATCATCTGATCACCTTGGGCAACTGATCTGATCCTGATCATTAAGTAATTTTTAAGTATTGCTGTTCCAATCCCTTCATTCTAATCATCTTGTCATTTATTATAAGAAACACCGATTTTAGGCTATTTGAACATAGGTTCTGAATAGCTATTTAGCCATGTGTTTCAAAATATTTGAAAGAAGTAAGGTTTGAAAATGTCCAGAGTCAGTTGTTGCCATGACAAGATAGACCAATGACCATTAAGAAAAAAGGATCCTGAGGTTTTAGTTCTAACAGTTATAATGACAAGAAGTTATTGTAATGATAATAATAATAGATTAATAACAGAGATTTTTATTGTGATCAATGATTGGAAGTTAGTTTGTGAAATTCCGATCACCTCTCTCAAAGATGATCCAATTTTTGCATTCCTGTCACCAATTGTTCTCCCAATTAAATGGGAAGATTGGATGATCAGATTGATGATTGGAAATGCTCAGTTCTGACATATATATATATATATATATAATATATATATATATATGTATATATATATATATATATATATATATATATATATATATATATGTATATATATAAATTACAATGTATCATATGTAGTCTGTATTATGTGTAGGATGCACACAACATAGTAAGCATAAGCACTTTTTAAAAATCTCTCTAGTACTTAATCCAAAATTATATAATTAATTTGCTTTAAGGCTTTGCTGCAGCATAAAGTGTTGATGGTGCCTAAAGCTGAAAACTCATTGGTGTTTCAGGGCTCACTAAACCATAAGAAAATACATCTAAGTATCTTAATCCAACATTCACCAACCATATATGGACGTATGGACCCAGGACATAAACCTGCTTCGGGAATTGGGTCCAGGACATAGAACACCAATTCCCTAAGTGGGTTTATGTACTGGTCCCAAATGTCTGCACAAGTGGCAGTTGACAAGTGTTGGATAAAGAGACCTAGGTGTACTTCTCCCAGAATTATTTAATTATTTTGCTTTATGCCTTTGCTGCAGCATAAAACATTGTTGGTGCATAAAGCTGAAAATTCACTAGTGTTTCAAAGCTCTCTAGACCATATGAAAATATACAGAAGTGGATATATTGCCAACTATTGAACAGATGTGGAGTATGTAGGGGATAGAATGGATAGGAGTAGTTTCTGTGCATTTGTCTTTTGGCTACCTCCTGTGTAAGGGGGGGAAAAAGGCTCTGGTATATGTATGTATGTTGAACAGAGGAAAATGTGAAGAAAAATGCCTAATTGATAAGTTGGATCTTGGCGCAGTGGCTTTTATGACCTTACTATGGTGCACTCCTTGTATGTAGCATACATGTATATGTGTGTATATATATATATATCTATATATATATATATATGTATATATGTATACACATATATTTACCTAGGTGTATTTTGTGGGAAGGGGAGCTATGCTCATGGTGTCCCGCCATTGTATCTCGCAGTGTCTAGTTTGCTTTTAAACTATGTTCTAGATAGAACTTCTGCAAGTACTTTTAAACTATATTCTAGATAGTACTTCTGCAATCATTTGTGACTTAAGTTCAGTACCAAAAATGCAAAGTACTGGAAATGGGAAATAGCAGCAAAATGACATCCTTAAATTACTCCTTGAGAAATGAACCCAATACAAAAGCAAAAGGGGAGAAAGACTTGGGAGTGTTGATAAAAGACAACCTGTCACCTGATAGACATATCATCAGGATTGTGGGAGACATATATGGACTAATGCAGAAGATTAAAGTGGCATTCCACTATATGGATGAAGAGATGATGACAAAACTCACTGAAACCCTAATGTATCCAAGACTGGAATATGCACCAGTAGTATGGTCCCCACACAAAGTGAGGGATATAAGCAAGCTTGAGAAAGTACAAAGGGCAGCAGTCAAACTGGTTGCTGCCCAGCCTGGGAGATAAACCATATGAGGAAAGACTAAAAGTACTTTGTCTGCCAACTTTGAAAGATCAAAGAAAAAGAGGTGACATGATTACAGTATTCAGGTCACTAAAGGGGATAGATTGCATTGCTAGAAGAGATCTGATTAAAGATGGAGGGGCTTTAACCTCCTACATACAATGATGCCTACATAGGCATCATGAGGTTCAAGTGGGTATACAAGGATGCTGGTGTCAGCGTCTTGATTATTTTGTAGTTGTAGCTGAGTGACCCCCAAATTCTGTGAACTGGCTTATTCAAATCTTCTGTGTTTATTATTACTCAGTGAAAGAGAATGAGTAATACAGTAGTGACTATATTTTATAATGTGAGTATTTTGATGCATCAATCATTGTACCTCAGGCATCCAATACTGAGTACAAGAATTTGGCTCATATTGAAGAGGTTAAGAGGTCATGGAAGTAAATAAAGAAGGACCACATGTCAAAAGGATGTGAAGAAATACAGTTTTCCATATAGATGCATAGATATGTGGAATAGCTTAGAAGGTGATGTAGAACGGGGGTGGAAAGGGAGCTGGGAGATAGGATTGATGAAAGAGTATTGGGATGGTTTGGACCCACGGAAAGTATGAATGAAGAAAGGCTACTAAAAGAATGTGTGGAAGGAGTGAACATGAGGGGGCGACCTAGGATGAGATGGATGGATAGGGTAAAAGGGGCATTGGGAAAGAGGAATGTCTGTTGAGGAAGGATCGGAGAGGACAGAAGATAGGGATGAGAGGAGAATGGTTCTGTGTGGATGATGCTGTGATGCATGAGGTGGAATGGATGGACGATGGGAGGGGTGAGGGAGTGTGTATGAGAAATAAATTGATGCAGCCCAAAGGGATTTCTCCCTGTCCTCTCCTTTTCTGCATGAGGGGACAGAGAGGGGAAGTGTTGCCGATTTAATGAAGCAGCCTTGCTGTGGATGTGCTGTGTCTTGTGACACTGCTTCTGACCCAGGGCAGTGGGCAAGATGCAGGGATGACCCATCATCCAGGAGGTGCCAAGATAAGAGGGAGGGAAGGGAGTGGATGGGAGTGGAGTATGTTGGGGATGGAATGGGTGGGAATGGTTTTTATGCCTTTGTTTTTTGACTACCTCCCTTGTAAGGGGGAAAAAATATTTGGTATATATATATATATATATATATAATGTATATATATACAGTATATATTGGTTACCTAATTTTAGTGTGCAAGAAAGGAGGAATGCTCATAAGTTTCCATCTGCTTCTCTCTGATTTATCATACCTAGCTTCAAATTCATATAGTTTCATCATACAGTAATCTATATATTTGATTAATTCATGCATCATTCCAGCTTGGGCTATATCTCCTGCTAAGCAATTCCAAGTATTTATACATCTCCATGGAAAACTGTACTTCTTCACATCCTTTAGGCATTGGTCTTTTCTTAATTTGTACCCATGATGTCTTAAAGCCCTCCCATCCTTATTCAAAAGATCCCTTCTGTCAGTGCAATCTCTCTCCTTTAGTGACCTGAATATTCATATCACTTCTTTTTCTTCAATCTTACTATTCTGGCTGATCCAGTGGTTTTAGTCTTTCCTTTTATGGCTTATCTGCCAGGCTGGGGACCAGCTTGGTTGCTGGCCTTTGTATTCTCTTGAACTTGCCTTTCTTGATCCTTCACTCTTTGTGGGGACCATACCACTGATGCATATTTCAGTCTAGGATGGATCTTGGTTTCTGTAATATTTTTCATTATCTCTTCATCCATATAGTGAAAAGCCACTTTAACCTCTTCAATACGAGTAAAATATTCACATCAGGTTGCCTGATGTACAATGATGCATCACAATACGTGCATTACAAAATATAAATTTATTGCTTTTACTCGGTATACTTGTTCTCTTTCACCCTGAATAAATATAACATCACAGAAAACATAATCATGCCTGTTCACAGAATACATGGGACAATTTCCTAGAATGTAGCTATTTTTGATAAGAAACGGTAAAGAAATTCAGTACAAAAAATGCAAAGTACTGGGTATTGGCAATAGCGGCACGAGGCCATCCTTAAACTATTCCTTAGGAAGTGAACTTATAGCAAAAGCAAAAGAGGAGAAAGACTTGGAAGTCTTTTTAAAAAACAACAAGTCACCTGAGAGACATATCAGCAGGATTGTGGGAGAGACACACAGACTACTGCAGAAAATTAAAATGGCATTCCACTATATGGATAAAGAGATGATGAAAAAACTCATTGAAACCCTGATATGACCAAGACTGGAATATGCATCAGGAGTATGGTCCTCACACAGAGTTAAGGATATAAAGAAGATTGAGAAAATACAAATGGCAGCAACCAAACTAGTCCTCAGCCTGGCAGATAAATCATATGAGGATAGACTGAAAGTACTTTGTCTTGTAAGCGAATCCATAACAAAAGCAAAACAGGAGAAAGACTTGGGAGTTTTGATTAAGAACAACCTGTCAGCTGACAGACATATCAGAAGGACTGTGGGAGAGACACACAGACTACTACAGAAGATTAAAGTGGCATTCCACTATATAGATGAAGAGATATGAAAAAACTCGTCAAAACCCTGATGCAACCAAGACTGGAATATGCATCAGTAGTATGGTCCCCACACAGAGTGAAAGATTTAAGGAAGACAGAGAATACAAAAGGAAGCAACCAAACTGGTCCCAGCCTGGCAGATAAACCGTATGAGGAAAGACTAAAAGTACTTTGTCTGCCAACTTTGAAAGATCAAAGAGAAAGAGGTGATATGATTACAGTATTCAGGTCACTAAAGGGGATAGATTTGATTAACAGATGAGATCTGATTAAAGATGGGAGGGCTTAAGAGGTCATGGGAGTAAAAACAATACATCTGTTCAATACAGCATCAGATGCCAGATGTACAGTGATTCAATGATGCATCATAATACTCATGTTATAAGATAAAAAGTCACTGCTGATTTACTCATTATCTTTCAGTCTAAGTAATAATAAACACTAAAACATGATTAGGCCAGTTCACAGAATTCAGGAGTCACTTGGCTACAACTACAAAATAAATATAGTCAGGATGCCAATGCTGGCACCCTCATATACCCACTCATGTCTCATGATGCCTATGTAGGCATTATTGTATGGAAGAGGTTAAGAAAGACCACATGTCAAAAGGATGTGAAGAAATACAGTTTTCCATGTATATGCATGAATATGTGGTATAGCTTAGTTGATACAGCCCAAGGTCAAACAATACATGAGTTCAAATCTGAATATGATAATTAGAAATCAAGGATATAGATTAACTTGGAATGGTACATGAATTTGAGTCTAAGTATGTTAGAAAATTAGAGAAGAGGAGATGGGACCCATGATGTGAAGACTGAAATGACACCCTGTAAGTGGTAATAGTATTTTGACAAGTGCTCGTAATGTGCATAAAATATCTTAAGGATATGAATTGACTGTTTTTCACATTTGTGATATTATTTAGTAGTGTGTAGAGTTTCTAATCTTATTTTGCTCAGTTCTGGGTGTCGTGTGCAGTTAGAAAAGAAAAATAGTAAATGTGGATAGGACAAAAAATAGATTCATAAATGGTCAAGAAGCTTTACATGTCATTAAAACATTCACAAAACAAAAAATATTTATTTATCAATTTTTCATTTATTATTATTATTAATATTATTATTATTATTATTATTATTATTATTATTATTATTATGTATTTTGAATAGTCTTGTGAATGTATGAACAGCACTTCATGCTGAGCTATTGAATACTGAAGTTAAAATCAAGAAGCCTACATCACAAAGCATTTACATAGAATCGCTGTAAAGTCAAAATAAGAATCTAAGTTATAGTTTATCTTAATTTGGTAGAGATTCATTATGGAAAGGAAATTATATGAGTCGTTAAACATACAATCAGATAATTTTATGGTGTAAGGTAAGCTGAGAGTGGAGGATAGATGGAGAAAGAGGAAAGGGATAGAAGGTAGGGAGGTGTTTAAAGTATATTGCTTAAATGAGAAGGAAAAGGAGAAATAGTACAAGAAGCTCAGAGAACAGTGGGATGAAGTGAAGGATAGAGTAGAGCTAGGAGTGGAGGAGGAATGAGGATGTTTCAAGGAGGGAGTCACAAGGTGTGCAAAGATGGTGTGTGGAATGAAGAGGATGGGAGGGAATAGAAGAAAGGTAGTGAGTGGTGGGGTGATGAAGAGCAAATAACAAGTATCCACAAATTGGTTACAAGATAGAATGAGAGAAACATAGGAGAGGTACAAAAACAAAAAGAAGAGAAAACAAGATAAAGGAGGTAAAAAGGAGACCAGATAATGGTGGAAGAGTATGACAGAAAATTTTGAAAGTAATAGAAAGATGTTTTGGAAGGAAGTTAAGAGAGGAAGGGGAGGCGAATCAAGTAAAAGGTGCAGATGGAGAGATGATAATGGAAGATGTGGTGGTAAAAGGAAGATGGGCAGAGTATTTTGGGGAGCTGCTGAATGTGGAGGAGGATAGGGAGGGAAAGGTGGTTGCAGTGGGAGGTGCTTAGAAAATGACAGTGATGGATGAGGAAAATGAGGGGGAAATAAGAAAAGACAAGGTGAAAGCAGTTATCAAAATGATGAGAGCAGGTAAGGCACCTGGGCTAGATGGGTGTTATGTCTGGCTGGTGAGGTTTGATGTTTGTCTAAGAGAGGGTAGAGTGCCAGAAGACTAGAGCTGTGCCTGTATAGTTCTGCTTTATAAGAGAAGAGGGGACAAATGTGAGTGTAGTAGTTTCAGAGGGATTAGTTTGTTTAGTGAAGTTGGGAAGGCTTATGGAAAAGTTGTGATTTAGAGGATTAGGAGAGGAACAGAGGCATTAATTGGTGAGGAACAGTGTGGGCTTAGGAAAAGTAGGAGTTGTGTGGATCAGATTTTTGTGGTAATGCAGATTGTGAGAAAGATTTAGCAAAGGGTAAGGATGTTTTTTGGGCCTTTATGGATTTGGAAAAGGCTTATGACAGGGTAGACAGGAAGGCACTGTGGGAGGTATTGCAGATACAGTCAAACCTCGGTTTTCGAACATAATCCGTTCGAGAAGGCTGTTCGAAAAGCGATTTGTTCGAAAACCGAAACAATTTTTCCCATTATAATCAATGTAAATAATTTTAATCCGTTCCAAGTTTCTCCACTTCCTCCAATACCTGTGGCCTTTGTTTGCTAAAAACACTTGATCCTTTAGCCACATCACTTGCTTTAACCTGGTCTTTATTTTTTAGGATGGTGCTTATCGTCGATTTCGCCATCCCAAACTCCTTAGCCAACGCAGACACACGAACGCCAGATTCATATTTCGCTATTAATTCTTTTTTAAATTCAATAGTTTTGCGCACTACTTTCCTCTTTTCTTCACCACTTGAACTTGCTTTCTTTGGACCCATGATTAGGGGCTAATACACGATGCAAAGATGAAAAAAAGTCAGATTTACGTAAATAAGAACGAACACGTCTGCTCGGAATGAACTTTGATCGCAAATGCGCTACGGAGGAAGCGTTCGAGTTCTCTCGGCTCGCGAGTGAGCCGCGTTCGGGTACGCTCGGCTTCTTTCGGTTTGTTCGAGAGCGGAAATTTGGTCGAGTTCTGAGACGTAAAATTCTCGAACTTTTTGGTCGAAAACCGATTTGGTCGAGAACAGAAGCGTTCGATAACCGAGGTTTGACTGTATATGTGATAGGAAAATCGTTATGAGCAGTCAAGAGTTTATTGAGTGTAGTTGGGAAGGCTTATGAGCAGGTTTTGATTTAGAAGATTAGGAAAGGAATAGAGGGAGTAATTGGTGAGGAACAGTGTGAGTTTAGGAAAAGTAGAGGCTGTGTGGATCAGATTTTTGTGGTAAGCCAGATATGTGAGAAAGCTTTAACATAGGGTAAGAACTGGGAGGTATTGCATATGTATGTGATAGCTGTTAAGAGTAGTCAAGATTTTTTACAAGAGTAGTAGAACCTGTGTTAGGATTAGAAATGGAGAGAGTGAGTGGTTTGAGGTAAAGGTGGGACTTGCCAGAGATGTGTCATGTTGCCATGGTTGTTCAATCTGCACATAGATGGGGAGGTGTGGGAGGTAAATGCAAGGTTAATGGGCAGGGGACTGGAGATGGTTAAAGAAAATGGAGAAAAATGGGAGATAAGCCAGTTGTTGTTTGCTGACAACATTGTGCTTGTAGCAGGATCAGAGGAGGGATTAAGGAAATTAGTGACAGAGTTTGGGGTAGTGTGTGAAAGGAGGAAGTTGATGGTAAATGTGGGTAAA
Organism: Oratosquilla oratoria; assembly: GCF_046742065.1. Taxonomy (NCBI): domain Eukaryota; kingdom Metazoa; phylum Arthropoda; class Malacostraca; order Stomatopoda; family Squillidae; genus Oratosquilla; species Oratosquilla oratoria. Next base: position 12,484,318 of record NC_134780.1, on the reverse strand, counting down.
AGTAAGATAATGAAATGTGCAAGGGGAGAAGATAGCAGCAAATTGGAAATGAGTATTAAGTGAGAGAGGCTGGAGGAAGTGGATAGCTTTAGATACTTAGGGCACATATGGCAGAAAAGGAAGGAGTGGAGGTGGAGGTAGAATGTAGATTGAGAGAAACAAGTAAATGTCTGGGGGGATTAAGAAATGTAATGATAAATAGACATATGGGAATGGAGGCTAAGAGGAGATTGTATGAAAGGGTGATTGTACTGACAGTGATGTATAGTGCAGAAACATGGAACATAAGAAAGGAAGACTTTAAATTTGTCGGAGATGAAATGTCTGAGAAGTGTGGTAGGGGTTACTAGGTTAGATTGAGAAATGAGGAGGTGAGGAGGAGAGCAGGGGTGGAAAAGGAGTTGGGAGATAAAGTTGATGAAAGAGTATTAGGGATGGTTTGGACACATGGAAAGAATGAGTGAAAAAAGGTTAATAAAAGAAGTGTGGAAGGTTAAGGTGGATGGTGTGAACAGGAAGGGGCGACTGAGGATGAGATGGATGAATGGGGTAAAAGGGGTGTTGGAAAAGAAGGGGATGTCTGTTGAGGAAGAAAGGGAGAAGCGGGGAGTGGAGAATAGTTGTATATGTATGATGCTGTGATGCATGGAAGAGAGTGGGTGGAGAATGAGGTGGTTAGGGAGTGGTTATGTGTGAATAATATTTTGATACAACCCAAAGGGATTTCACCCTATCTTCACTTTTTCTGTATGAGGGGACAGAGAGTTGGGGTTGCAGTTAAATGAAGCAGCCTTGCCATAGATGAGCTGTGCCTTGCTACATTGTCTCTGACCTAGGGCGATGGGCGAGATGCAGGGATGACCCTTCATACAGGAAGAGCCAAGAAAAGAGAGTGTTGAATGGGAATGGAGATGGTGGGGATAAAATGGGTGGGAGTGAAATTATGCCTTTTGACTTTGGTTACCTCCCTTGTAAGAGAGGGGGGGAAAAAATGTGCATGTATGTATGTATTATTTATTTTATTTATTTAGTCCTTTTTTTTTTTCCTTTTCTTTTCTTTTCTTAATTGTGGAACTTGTGGTGCATCTTCAAGGCCAGAGTGTCTTCATTGCATGCAAATACAGTATTTCTTCAAAGAAAACTCATACAAACTCAATGGTGTATTTACGTTGTATGAAAAATCTTGATTAGGGCTGTTGCTGATAGAGGTAAGTGTACAGTATTCCAGACATGTGACAGGCCATTGACATAGGCCTGTAAACGAAGAATGGATGAATTCTAACATGTATTTTTTGTCAACCTTACCCAATACTGTAAATATCTATCTATAGGTAGATATCAGTATCTATCTATAGAATAGGTAGAAATATCTACTGTAATAAGCACTATATGGTATCATTATCATAAATACATCTATACATGAAGTGTATGTACATTTGATCATAGTGTAGACTTCAGCTAGGGTTGTTCATGGGATGTGAGGTGATAATGAATGATTTTATAGCTGGTGTTTTTTGTGTTAAGGTACACATAAACATATTCAATGAACAACATGTTTTAAGTACATTTATTGATATAGGTATCTATTGAGCCTAATAGAAATTAAGACCATGACATCATTAAAAACAGATGACCTTTCTAGACCTAGCACTAACAAAAGAAATACTATTTGCAAAAATGTCTAGCTATATTTTGGAAAATATTCCAAAAGGTCAGAAAATTCATAAAAGTGCTGTAAAATCTGATTTTCTGAGATGTTGGGTGTCAAAAGAATGGACTTTTACTGTACTTAATATAATTTGGCTTTGCATTCAATCATCATAAGTGTCCTGATTTCTTACTCATTATTTATATTTACACACCCTTTTCAAAGTCTTGTCAGCTTCTCTTCAGTAACTCGTTATATTTCTGAAATAATTAGATAAGATGATTTATGAATATCTTCAAAATAAGAATTAATGATTTACAAGTGCCTATACTCAGCTTGCATTACATCTCGCTGTAGGTCTTTATGTTTTTGTGTTACTTTCTTAACCTCTTGAATATGAAGACACCTATGTATGTGTCAGGAACTGAGAGTTGGATATATGAGGGTGCCAGTGTTGGCTTCCTGATTATACTTATTTTGTAGTTGTAAAGGAGTGACCCACATATTCTGTGAACAGGCTTGATCGCATTTTCTATGACGTTATATTCATTCATGGTGAAATAGAATGAGTATAACAGCAGTAACTTTATATTTTGTGATGCATCATCGTACATCAGGCAACCTGATGTGCATGCGAATATTTGACTTGTATTGAAGAGGTTAATGGTACCATCCTTGTAGACAGGTTTGTAGATATATTTGACATAGCTACCAGTGTTAGTAACCTTCTTTGTTCATTGCTGTTGTTACCTTTATTAAGGGGTACTTCATAGTAGTCAGCTTTCTGATCTTCTTACACCACTAGACAGCTGCTCTTGTGCTGTGCTCAGCTGTATGCTTCTTACATTTTATGTTTTTGTAGGAAATTGTCAGAGCTGGGCACGTTATCACAGGTATTGCATTACCATCAGTGAGTTAACAAAAACCTGGGGTGCATTACCATCAATGTGTTCCCGATTTTAATTTGTCTGCATTACTGTGTTTATGTATATGTATGTATCTATATATGTATATATATATATAGATAAATATATATATATATATATATATATATATATATATATACACATATATATATATATGCATATATACACATATACACTGGAGTTACCGACTCTGGAGCAAAGAAGAGAAAGAGGTGACCCACTGACCATCTACAGAATCATGAAGGGCCCAGAAATACTCGATAGAGAGGACTTGTTAAACTGGGACAAGAGAAGCACAAGAGAACATGGAAAGAAAATAAAAAAACATAGCTACAGAAGAGATCTGATGAAAAACAGTTTTCCACTTAGGGTGGTGGACACTTGGAACAAACTGGACAAAGAAATAATGTGCGCAAAAACCATTCATAAGTTTAAGAGCAAACTAGACACTGCGAGATACAAAGGCGGGACACCACAAGTGTAGCTCCCCTTCCCGCAAAATACAACTAGGTAAGTACAACTAGGTAAATACATGCGCAATAATGTGGACCGCTTTAAGAAAGTTAAAATCGGCAACACATTGATGGAAATGCACCCCAGATTTTTCAGTAACACATTGACGGTAATGCGCTACCTGTCTGGTGGTAGCATCCTCAGCTCTGGAAATTGTTTTAGGTTTGTTGTAGGTGCATAGGTAATATTTGTCTTTTTTATTTGTTGCTTTTCCCTTGGTAGCCTCACTTCGTAGTATTCTGTATGTATTGAATGCTCATGACAATTACTAATATATGTTTGACTAATAAAGCTAATGTAATAAAATTATAGAAATTGATCATCCTTTAATCCCCCTACAGGGTATGTTTGAACCGTACCTCAAGAGCTTCTTTGTCAGGTTCAGTGATCCAACCCACATCAAAGCCCTGAAGTTAGAGGTAATGCCATCTTTGTGTTTCTCAGCCTTATTAGTATTAGGTGACTTGATATGGTCCTCTGCAAGTATTAAATAATTAATCAGAGTTGTTTGGATATTATTATACTTATATGATGATTTGATTTATTTCATCACCATTGAGTCTCCATTGTAAGAACCTACATGATCTAGAAAGCTAGCATTAGCCACTGGCTCGATTCATAGATCAGTTGAGATCCTTGGTCCAGTCATAAGACAGAATGCCAGTATACAAGGCTGCACTTATGGTGTGGTCCAGCAACTCCAGTGACAGACTGTTCCATTGCTTAGTTGAAATGCAAGGTCTCATCAAAAGAGAATAATGGGAAACAGAACCATTTTAATTAGATTTGCTCAATTTTTGTAGAGCACTGAACTTGTTATTTTTGTGATAGTGGCATCATTTTTTTCTTATTTTGATGTGGCAAATGCATTTCTTTTATTCAGGCAAGGAAGGTTCCTCAGATAAAGTTTTTTAATTTTTGAGACCACATCAAGTCACTTCCATCAATTAGGTTTAATGAAATAGTTTAGTATAAAGTTGGGCAAAATATATAAATTACATGTTTTAAGGAATTTATGTTGAAACAGTGAAGAATTTTCTCTTGTAAGATACAAAGTATATGATGGAGGATATCCACAACTTTCTCAACTTTGAGTCTCTCTGTTTATCTCTCTTCTTTTCCCTTTCTCTCTCTCTCTCTCTCTCTCTCTCTCTCTCTCTCTCTCTCTATATATATATATATATACATATGTATATATTATATATATACATGTAAATATTATATATATACATGTATATATCATATATATATATATGTATATGTATATATATGTATGTATATATATTTATATATACATGTATATATTATATATACATATATATATATATATATATACATATATATATATACATATGTAAATATATATATATATATATATATATATCACAGGTGAGAAATGTAGTAACACATTTATAAATCACAACTAACACCACAGTCGGACAACTTTTTCTTTCGTCTGACTGTGGTGTTAGTTGTGATATATATATATATATATATATATATATATATATATATATATTATATATATATATATATATATATATATATATATATATATATGCAGGGGGCATGTGAGATATGTTGACCATGTATGTCAGCACTAAGAGTGGCGGCTGTACTGGCTCTGGATGCCCCCAACATGCCTAGGTGCTGAGTGCCTATTCCCGTGATGTCCGCACCTGTGTCAAGCAGCAAAAGGATGCGTATGCTGACAGGTGGTGGAGGGCGATTGATCAGCAGTGTCCCATTGCGGGGGCATGTGAGATATGTTGGCCATGTACATCAGTGCTGAGAGCGGCAGCTGTATGTCTTTGATATCCCCAACATGCCCAGGTACCAAGTGCCTATCACCATGATATCTACACCTGTGTCAGGCAGCATACGGATGTATATACACACAGGTGGTGGAGGAGCGATTGGCTGGAGGCGTCCTGTTGCGGCAGGTGCCAGCCTTCCCAGGAGAAGGTGCTGAGGCGGTGGGGGACCCTTTGGCATGCTGACAGGGCATATCTGTGCAGGTCCTACCTGACATTCAAGACTGTCACCATCAATGCCTCGTGTAGGCAGCAGTTGGTCGCCACCTCCTATAGTGATGTAATTGCAGCGAGGGAGCAGAGATGTTGTACCAGTTCCTAGGTTGGGTGGGCGCGGCCTGCATGAATCAGCTGGGCTCTGCACGGGGTTGCTTTCGCAGTGGGTACAGTGAAGCAGTAGGATGAAAGGCCCCTTTGCACCACTATGGTTTCATGAAAGCACATCACGCTATCACATGGTATTTCACGGTCCAGCATGCAAATTGTTGCCGGCACTGCATTCATGGTCCAGCATGTGCACTGTTGCCTATTCATCTAGTTCCAACACTGTTTCATTCACATATGCACCACCGATTCGTATATCATCCCATGTTTCACTGTTGCAAGTTGCAAGCAATTTCATCAAATCCTACTCACTGTGCCATGTTATGATTGCAACTACTTGAAACATGGGGGTGACAATTAACGTGTGTATTGTGGGTTATGCATATATGGAGCACTATGTGCTCACAGTATTACAAACTGGTATGGACTGACATGAGGGTAAACATCACTCGTTATGCAGAGCAACACAATGACTTACCTAGTACACGTATTGATAAGGCCTTGTCAGCCGTAACAAAGAGTCTTTGTATTGGAAGCATCACTAATAGTCAGGGCACATCACAACACAATGATACCCTGCTCTATACTAGTGTCCTAGGCCAAAGCACTATACAACATACCCCATCTATCTTTTCTTTCCACACTCTTTATGCTAATCTTGATTCATTCTTTCCATGTGCCCAAGCCATCCCAGTGCTCTTTCATCTGCCTTATCTACCAACTCCCTTTATACCCCTACTTCCCTCCTCACCACCTCCTTTCTCGCTCTATCCATCCTCATAACACCCACCATACTACTCAAAAGCTACCTCAAACACATTTAAGATTCTCCTCTTTGCCTCCCTTAGATTCCAAGTCTCTGCATTGTACATTAGTCATCCAGTGCTGTGCACGAGAATTTGACTTGTATTGAAGAGGTTAAAGAAGAGATGAAAAGCATCATGGAGTGATTCCTTCCTGTGGAGGTGCTGTAACTATAAGTACTTGACAACTCACTTTATCATAATAACATCAAATACCTTTGTTCCAGGTATTAACTAATTTAGCTACAGAAACCAACATTTCTATAATTCTGCGAGAGTTTCAAACCTATATTGGGTCATCAGACAAGGAATTTGTAGCAGCTGCTATTCAGGCAATTGGCAGGTAATTATATAGAGCTATTTTTTTCATTTAAATTTTTTTCCCAGTTTACATTTTTATTTTTTTTTCCAAGTTTTTCAAAGTCCGTTTTGTTGTACATTAGTCTTCCTTTTCTATGTTTCTCATTTCTTCTCACATCATTTTGTTCTTTTAGTTTGAACTCTTAGTATGTGGTCACTCTTCCCAACTGGTATCTTGTATTCTATTTTGTCCACTATTTCAGGCTCTGATGTAAATATAAAGTCTAGTCTTGATGGTTCTTCATTGTTTTTATATCTGGTGTTTTCCTTCACCCATTAAGTCAATGTGTATTCAGTGGTCATATCCAGTAGAATATTTCCCCAAAGTTCCTCTCCATCTTTTACTGTCATTTCTTCCGAACATATTTCCTTGAGTTAAAGTCACCCATAATTAGTATGTTCCTTCCTTCTTCCATTAATTCAATTAATGTATTCAATGTGTTGTCCAGTAATTTGGAATGATCACTATCAGTCCAAGCCTGTGTTTTTGGGGGCACATTTACTACTATAAATTTTCTACTTTACATATTTCTGTTTTCAAGTTTAATCATAATCAGTTCTACATTATTTTTTCCTTCTGTTATCTTTGTCACATTCAAACTTTTAAGTCAAAAACATGATTCCTCCACCCTGTTTTTTTTTTGTCCATTGGTTGTATAGACCTTGTCCCACAGTATTTGATGGTATATTCAATGGTCATATCAAGTAGTATGTTTCCCCAGAGGTCTTCTCCACCCTTCACTGTCATTTCTTCTCAACATGTTTCTTTGTGTGTGTGTGTGTGTGTGTGTATTTACCTAGTTGTATCATATGGGAAGGGAGCTATGCTCATGGTGACCCGTCTTTGTATCTCACAGCTTCAAGTTTTTTCTTAAAATCTTGAATAGTGTTTGCACACACTGTTCTTTGTCTAATTTGTTCCAAGTATCTATCACTTTGTGTGGGAAGCTGTTTTTTTTTTTTTTTTTTTTTTCCCAGATCTTTTCTTAAATTATCTTTTTTTAGTTTCTTTTCGTGTCCTCTTGTTTTTCCAATCTCCCATTTCAATAAGGCATTCTTATCTAAGATTTCCATCCCTTTCATTATTCTATAGATAGTAAGTCTCATTTCCTCATCCAAATAAGCAAATGCCACTTTTATTGACCTCAATAAATTGTAGGTTTCTCTGACTATTAATATGCTTATCCGGTGTCATGTCCTTGCTGATCATCACTCCAAGATCTTTCTCTGAGTTTACTTTTTTGACCTTTTCTTCACCAATTTTGTAATCTATTGATATTCTGTTTTTACTTTTTCCAAATTCCATTATACTACACTTCTTGATATTGAATTTTACTTCCCACTTTTGAGTCCATTTCCAGATCTTGTCCAAATCTTGTTGTAATGAGTTGCAGTCTTCCTCCTGTGTGTGTGTGTGTGTGTGTGTATATATGTATATATATATATATATATATATATATATATATATATATATGTATATATAAGTGTAATGTATAATATATATTTATATATATTTATACATATATATTCTTACTGTCTTTGCTCTTGTTTTCTTTATTTTGGAAAGCTGTTCATGATTGTTATGTATGATATTGTCATATTGAAGCAATGCTGTTAACAATTGCATACTTAGACCAGTGCTCTTTTTATTTGTATGTGTAAATGAGAAAAGAATGAGATTTAATAAATTGTGAAGATTTTACTTAGAAAATCCAGGTGGATCTAATATTTTTTTGGGTTACAGGTGTGCATCCAATATCAAGGAGGTGACAGACACATGTCTTAGTGGGCTGGTTACACTACTATCTAACAGAGATGGTGAGTTTGCATTTGGCAATTTGTATTATGTTGAAGATGAAAATTCTTTAAAACCCATATAGAATGAGTGTTTTCTATACTTACTTTTCTGATAGAGGCTTTCTTTATGTACACCATGAATATAGATATGAATTATCTGAAGAAATTGTGTCATCAGTAAACTCAATTGACTTTGATATACACAATATTAGATAAATACATCCATATAACAAAAGGAATCCTCCCTTTGTAAGGGAGATAGCCAGCTGAGGCATGTGCCCAACCCTCACCCACTCCACAATTTGAATTTGGGGATATACATATACCAACAGCTTTTTCCCCCAAACAAGGGAGGTGCCAAAGGCATAAATCCATTCCCACCTGTTTCATCCCCACAAATTCCACTCCCATTCACCATCCCTCACTCCCTCTTTTCTTGGCTCCTCCTGGATGGTCATCTGTGGATCTCATCCACTGCCCTAGATCAGAAGCAATGTAGCAACACACAACACATCCACAGGAAGGCTGCTTTATTTAATCAGTGACCCCCCCTTCTCTATCCCCTCGTGCAGAAAAAGAGAAGACAGGGAGAAATCCCTTTGGGCTGCATCGAAATATCATTCACACGTACTCCCTCACACCCATCCCCCCACACCCTTCCATGTATCACAGCATCATCCATACATAACCATTCTCCACTCACCCCTATCTTCTGTCTTCTTCCTTCCTTCCTCAACAGACATTCCCCTCTTTCCCAACACCCCTTTTACCACCATCTATCCATCTCATCCTTGGTTGCCTGTTCATGTTCACTCTTTCCACCTATACCTTTCATGCCTCTTTTACTAATCTTTTTTTCACTAATTCTTTCCATGTGTCCAAACCACCCCAATACTCTTTCATCAATCCTATCTCCAAACTCCTTTTTCACCCCCGCTCTCCTCCTCACTTCGTTTCTCACTCTATCCAACCTAGTAACCCCTACCATACTTCTCAGGCATTTCATCTCAAACACATTTAAACTTTTCCTCTCTTCCTCTCTTATGTTCCATGTTTCTGCCCTGTACAGTGGTGTCAGCACAATCACTCCATACAATCTCCTCTTAGCATCCATTCCCAAATGACTATTTCTCATTACACTTTTTAATCCCCTAAGGCATTTACTTCTCTCAATCTACATTCTACTCCACTCCTCCCTTTCCTGCCACATTTGCACCCAAGTACCTAAAGCTATCCACTTCCTCCAATCTCTCTCCCTTAATACTCACTTCCAATTTCCTGCCATCCTCTCCCCTTGTACATCTCATCACCTTATTTTTACCCATATTCATCTACAACTTCCTTCTTTCGCACACCTTCCCAAACTCTATCACTAACTTCCTTAATCCCTCCTTTGATCCCACTACAAGCACATTGTTATCAGCAAACAACAACTGGCTTATCTCCCATTTTTCTCCATTTTCTTTAACCATCTCCAATCCCTGGCCCATTACCCTTGCATTTACCTCTTGCACCACCCCATCCATGTATAAATTGAACAGCCAAGGTGACATAACAACACCCCTAGTGAAGTCCCAGCTTTACCTCAAACCACTCTGTCTCTCCATTTCTAATTCTAGTACAGGCTCTACTACTCTTTTAAAAACTCTTGACTGCTCTTAACAGCTCTCCTCCCTCCCACATATCTGCATTATCTTCCATAGTGCCTTCCTGTCTACCCTGTCATAAGCCTTTTCCAAATCCATAAATGCCCATAAAACATTCTTACCTTTTCCTTAAGCTTTCTCACATATCTGCCTTGCCACAAGAATCTGATCCACACAATCCCTACCTGTCCTAAACCCACACTGTTCTTCCCCTCTGTTACTCTTCTAATCCTCTCAATCAAAGCCCTCACATAAGCCTTCCTAACTACACTCAACAAACATCGATCTGAAACTACTACACTCACATTTGCCCCCTTTTCCTTTGTAAAGTGGAGCTATATAGGCACTACTCCAGTCCTCTGATACTCTACCCTCTTTTAGACAGTCATTAAACAACCTCACCAGCCACTGAAGTTACATAAGAATCCCTATTAACATGCAATTTCAAAACTAGTTCCTATTTATGGGGTGACCCAACTACCAGGGTTGCCAACTTAGCTATTTTGTAACTAGATTTAACCATTTTTAAATTCATTTGGCTCTCCGTTTTTGTGTTTTGGTACTTAGTTACATTTTAGCCACTTCCTTTCTAAACAAGCCATATGTCTGGCTACTTTTCAATAAACCAGGCACTGAATCCATATATGTCAGTATTTGTAAAATTTCAACATTAGTGCAGGAAAATAAAGAGGAGGAGGAGCAGGAGGTAAAATTGCATATTTCATTCCAATGAGTGGTATGGATATTGTAAGAGTTGAAAACTTTTTTTCTGCTTTCCAGAATCTGTTGTTGGAGAGAGTGTAGTGGTGATTCGAAAACTTTTGCAGAGTGAAACTGTCGGGCACAAAGACATTATTGCACATATGGCAAGGTAAGATGAATGTATTACTGCCTCTCCAAGATAAGTAGATAGAATTATCATATGGTCACTGCTCTCTCCCAGGTGTCTTCAGCACTTGTTGGGTGATGTATGTATGAAGCATGCTGGTAGAATAGCCCTCCTTGAATCCATATTGATTTGGGGAGGGTTTTATGATTATGTTGAAGTATGGGCCCAGTGATGGTTATATTTACCTAATTGTAGTATACAAGAAACGAACAATGCTCATTGGGTCCCATCTTCAAATCTCTAATTTTCTAATATACCTAGTGTAGGTTGTGTTGTTCTACATTTGGAATTGGTGGTTAAGGAAATTCAGGTGGAGTTCTTGGCTTTAATTCTCCTGGACAAGATTTGTTCTGTTCTAACTACTACACATACACAGGAAGCTCTCAGTAAAGCTGTGAGTGTTGCCAGAAACATTCTATCTACATATTTACAAAGGTTGCCAGTGTATGAAATAAGGATGTTGTTGCCATATGAGGAATATTTGAAAGTTGGGTTGCCTGGGTTGAGGTGTCATCCGGTCATGCAGGTGTTGACCTGAGGCACTGCTGTGGCTATTGTTCTTGACCTGAGCACCAAGAATCTTTTGTTATTAAAAAGAGCACCATCAAGAAAGGTCAGTTGGCTTGGTCACCGAAACAATGAGAGTCCCTTGGGAGACGGAGTCTTGTTGTTGAAAGTACCACACTACACCATATGTGTGCGTGTGTGGTGTGCATCGATGTGCTGCATACACTAAATACAGAGATGCTAAGACTAGACTCAAATTCATGTACAGTTCCAAATTAATCTGTATTCTTGATATCCAATTATCATATTTAGATTTGAACTAAAAGAGGTATGGAAGGCAGATGTGGAGGGAGTGAACATGAGGGGACGTCCTAGGATGAGGTGGATGGATGGGGTGAAGGGGGCTTTGGGGAAGAGGGGAATGTCTGTTGAGGAAGGAAGGGAGAGGACGGAAGACAGAGGTGAGTGGAGAATGGTTGTATATGGATGATGTGATTGCATGAGGAGGAAGGGGCTGGGGGTGGGGGGTGGGGTAGTATGTGTGAGTAAATTTTGACGCAGCCCGAAGGGATTTCTCCCCGTCCTCTCCTTATATGCAAGGGGGGACGGAGAGGGGGGGTCGCCGATTAAATGAAGCGGCCTTGCTGTGGATGTGCTGTGTCTTGCGACACTGCCTCTGACCCAGGGCGGTGGGCAAGGTGCAGGGATGACCCGTCATCCAGGAGGTGCTCAGATGAGAGGGAGGGTGGGAGGGGTGTGGAGTGTATGTGGGGATGGAATGGGTGGGAGTGGATTTTATGCCTGTCTGTTTTGGCTACCTCCATTGTAAGGGGGAAAGAGCCTTTGGTATGTGTATGTATGTAGATTTGAACTAGTGTATTGTGAGCTTGGGCTATATCACCTAAGCTATTCCACATATACATCTATATGGAAAACTGTATTTATTCACATTCTTTAGACACATATATATACCCCCCTCTCTGCCCCCTCATGCAGAAAAGGAGAAAATGGGGAGAAATCCCTCTGGGCATCATCAATTTATTTTTCACACATACTCCCTCACTTCCCATCCCCCCACCCACTCCCCCTCATGCATCACAGCATCATCCATACACAACCATTCTCCATTCATCCCTATCTTCTGCCCTCTCCCATCCTTCCTCAACAGACATTCCCCTCTTTCCCAATGGCCCAATACTCTTTCATGAACCCTATCTCCCAACTCTCTTTCCACCCCCATTCTCCTCCTCACCTCCTTGTTTCTCACTCTATCCAGCCTAGTAACCCCTATCATACTTCTCAGGCACCTCATCTCAAACACATTCAAACTCCTCTCTTTCTCTCATATGTTCCATGTTTCTGCCCCATACAGTGCTGTTGGCACAATCACTCCTTCGTACAATCTCCTCTTAGCATCCATTCCCAAATGTCTATTTCTCATTATACTTTAATCCCCCAGGGCATTTATTTGCTTCTTTCAATCTACATTCTACCTCCACCTCCACTCCTCCCTTTCCCACCACATTTGCACCCAGGTATCTAAAACTATCCAATTCCTCCAGTCTCTTTCCCTTAATACTCACTTCCAGTCTGCTGCCACTTTCTCCCCTTGTTCATATCATCACCTTACTTTTACCCACATTTACCTTCAACTTCCTTCTTTCACACACATTCCCAAATTCTGTCACTAACTTTCTCAATCCTTCTTCTGATCCTGCTACAAGCACAGTGTTGTCAGCAAAAAACAACTGGCCTATCTCCCACTTTTCTCCATTTTCTTTAATCTCTAATCCCAGACCCACTACCCTTGCATTTACCTCTCGCACCACCCCATCCATGTATAAATTGAACAGCCAAGGAAACATTACACATCCCTGACAAAGTACCACCTTTACCTCAAACCATTCACTCTCTCCATTTCTAATTCTAACACAAGCACTACTACTTTTGTAAAAACTCGACTGCTCTTATAAGCTTTCCTCCTATCCCATATATCTGCAATACCTCCCACAGTGCCTTCTGTCTACCATGTCATAAGCATTTTCCAAATCCATAAAAGCAAAAAAAAAAAAAGATATCCTTACCTTTTCCTAAAGCTTTCTCACATATCTGTCTTACCACAAAAATCTGATCTGTGCAACCCCTACCTGTCATAAACCCACACTGTTCCTCACCAATTGCTCCCTCTCTTCCTCTCCTAATCCTCTCAATCAAGACCCTCCCATAGCCTTCCCATCTACACTTAACAAACTAATCCCTCAGAAACTACTACACTCACACTTGTCCCCTTTTCCTTTATAAAGTGGAACTATACAGGCACTCCTCCAGTCCTCCGGCAATCTACCCTCACTTAAACAAACATTAAGTAACCTCACCAGCCAGTCCACCATCAATGTGCCTCTTTTATTTAGACATTCTACATGACACCCATCCAACCCAGGTGCCTTATCTGCTCTCATCATCTTAACAACTGCATTCACCTCATCTTTCCTTATTTCTCCTCCATTTTCCTCACTCATCATGATAATTTTCTTAGCACTTCCCTTTGCAACTACCTTTCCCTCCCTTTCCTCCTTCACATTTTGCTACTCCCTAAAATACTCTGCCCATCTTCCTCTTATAAGTCTCATCACTGTCATTTTGTTAGCACTTCCCAGTGGAACTACCTTTCCCTCCCAATCCTTCACATTTAGCAACCCCCAAAAACACTCTGCCCATTTTTCTCTTACTAGTAATGAATTTATTGTTTTCAAGACTGGTGGACAACATCAAGATTCCCATGGCCAGAGCAAGCATTCTATGGCTGTTAGGAGAATATTCAGAGAAGGTACCCAAGATTGCTCCAGATGTCCTGCGTAAAATGGCAAAGACCTTCATCAATGAGGTAGAACAGTATTTTATATTTAAATGTTCTGTAGCAGTAATTAACATCTTTCTTTTCTGTTTTACATTATGAGGTATCTTCTTTCATAATATTGAGGAGTGGTGCCTTCAAATAATCATACATACATGCATATACCAAGGCTTTTTCCGCCTTACAAGGGAGGTAGCCAAGAAGGAAAAGGCATAAAATCATTCCCACCCATTCCATCCCTGAATACACTCCACACCCCTCCACCCTCCCTCTTATCTTTGCACCTCCTGGATGACGGGTCATCCCTGCACCTTGTCCACTGCCCTGGGTCAGAAGCAGTGTCGCAAGACACAGCACATCCACAGCAAGGCCGCTTCATTAAATTGGCGACCCCCCCTCTCCGTCCCCCATGCATAAAAGGAGAAGACGGGGAGAAATCCCTTCGGGCTGTGTCAAAATTTTGCTCACACATACTACCTCACCCCCATCCCCCCGCCCATTCCACCTCATGCATCACAACATCATCCATATACAACCATTCTCCATTCACCCCTGTCTTCTGTCCTCTCCCATCCTTCCTCAACAGACATTCCCCTCTTCCCCAAAGCCCCCTTCACCCCATCCATCCACCTCATCCTAGGACATCCCCTCATCTTCACTCCCTCCACATCTGCCTTCCATACCTCTTTTACTAGTCTTTCTTCACTCATTCTTTCCATGTGTCCAAACCATCCTAATACTCTTTCATCAACCCTATCTCCCAACCCCCTTTCCACCCCTGTTCTCCTCCTCACCTCCTCATTTCTCACTCTATCTAGCCTAGTAACCCCCATCATACTTCTCCGACACCTCATCTCAAGCACATTCAAACTCCTTCTCTCTTCCTCTCTTATGTTCCATGTTTCTGCCACATACAGTGCTATACCCAATTTACATTCTTATAAGTTTCACCCTGTGCATTCAACTTTCCAGGAAGACATTGTGAAGCTACAGATCCTGAACTTGGCCACCAAATTATATCTGACCAATCCAAAGCAGACCAAGCTTCTCTGTCAATATATATACAATCTTGCCAAATATGATGTCAACTATGACATTCGGGACCGTGCAAGACTGATGCGAGCCTTAGTTTTTCCACCCCAAGGGCATGAGGATAACAAATTGGCTAAACATGCCAAGAAAATCTTTCTCACCACCAAGCCAGCACCTGTACAGCAGTCTAGCTTTAAAGGTGAGAATATTAATTTCTTAGATGTTCCTTTGGGTTTTTATATTAATATTTTGTTGGCAATAATCAATATTTACCAGATTGTAGTGTTCGGAAGGGAACTATGCTTGTGGGGTCATGTTTCTTGTTCTCCAATTATATCATAGCTCATTTTAGTTTTAAGGATTGCTCCAGCGTGCACTGGAATCTAGGCCATTCCAAGAGTTTATGTACCCATATAGAAAATTTATATTTTCATATACTTCAGACATAGGGTCTTTTTTCATGGCCTCATGATGATGCCCTCCTATCTTCTCTATCAATTTTGTCCACCCCCTTTCACTGAGCTGAGTTCACAATCAAGTCTCCTCTTTTTCTCTGATCATACAGTGATGAAAGTGTTAATGCTTATAGTTTTTTCTTGTATGAATTATCTGTAAGGCTGGGAATCGTTTTGGTTGCTGTTTTTTGTACATACATACATACATATACCAAGGCTTTTTCCCCCTTCCAAGGGAGGTAGCCAAAAAGGGAAAGGCATAAAAACACTCCCACCCATTTCATCTCTAAATACACTCCACACCCCTCCCACCCTTCCTCTCATCTGAGCACCTCCTGGATGACGGGTCATCCCTGCACCCTGCCCACCTGTTTTTTGTATTCCCTTAATATTGTTTGTATATTTCACAATGTGGGATCATACCACTGCTGTATAATTCAACCCTGGGTGGATTGGATATATCTTTATGGGAAGGGGAGTACTCGTGGATACCTGAAATGGTTAAATCATAATGTAAAAAGTGTGAAATTGAAGCAAAATTGAAGAAAATGTTGACAGGTCAGAGAAACCCCAAGATGGCTGTTCATTGCATTCAAATGTAAACATACCCAGAGTTGGCTACCAGTGCAAGAGCAAAACAAAATATAAACATAGATTTCAGATCACTAAGAGGTACCAAAAGGTTTCTATTTGACAATGGCAATGAAAGTAGTTTTTCTGGAATCAGTGGGTACAAAAGAAGACTTTTAGTAGAATTATAGACATAGAGAGGGACATGAAAAATATAAATGATTCATGGAAGCAAGAAACCATCAATCTATGGAAGACAAATAAAGACTTAAACAAGGAAGTGACTGACCTAAAGAAAAGTGAACACTGAAATAAACGAAGAGATAAGTGGACCCTCCCTCCCACTCCTCTCTTAGCTTCTTCCTGTACTCCCTTTACTTTTCTTTCTCATTTAAGCAGTTCACTCTAAGTACCTCCCTACTTTCTGTCCTTCTCTTTCTCCATCTATCCTCTACTCTCAACTTACCTTTCACCAAAATATGACCTGATATTCCCCCACTCTCTCCCCTTAGAACATTTACATCCAAAACTCTTCCTACTCTTCTGGTTACCACTATATAGTCCATTAAAGCCCTATCTACCACCCTCTCCCATGTGTACTTATGCTTGACTTTCTTCTTAAACATTTTATTTGCTATCATCAACTCTTTAGACTCATCTTTGCCATCAACTCTCCACTACAATTGTTTCCTGGCATTCAACACTTCCCAACCATGCCATCTCCTACCCCTAACATTAAGATCTCGCAGTACCACTACATTGACATTTCTCCCTAAACCCTCTATGCACTCATTTAAATCTATTCAAAAAGCCTCCCTTCCCTCTACACTCTTCTTACCACCAGGCCCATATGCACTTACAAAAACCCACATCTCCCTTCCCAGTTTCACCTTCATTCACATTAACCACTTCCATATGGTGCCGCCTACGTAGGCGGCATGAGGAGCAAGTAGGTACTCGCTGATGCCGAAGTCGCCATCTTGATTATATTTATTGTAGTTGTACCTACGTAATTTTCATTCTCTCTAAACTGGCCTCATCAGTTTTCTATGGTTATCAAAATACACGGGGAAAGAGAACAGACAATTTAGCACTGACTTTATTTTTTATAATGTGATTATTATTTTGAGACATCGCACGTCAGGCAGCTAATGCTGCCAGACGTGTGATGTGCCCCGGAGGGAAGAGGTTAACCTTGAAGAAACCTATTTTCACTTAACCACACACTTACCTATCTCTTCACTTACTAGTATAGTCACCCCTTCTCTCCCTCATCATCTCCACTTCTGACACCCTCCCAACTATACTCCCAAATTCAAACTAGCCCCTCCCTTTCAACTTAGTTTCACTCAATGCCAACACATCCACCTTTCTTCTCATAAACATACTGCCTATCTCTTCACTCAATGCCAACACATCCACCTTCTCATAAACATACTGCCTGTCTCTTCCCTTTTACTCTCATCTGTACAACATCCATGCACATTAAAAGACCAAAACCTTAGGGTTCTGGTTGGAAAGCTTCTCCCAGACCCTTTAATGCCTTTGCTTTTATTAGGGATTGTCCTTTTTGGGGCTATAGAGAGTAGGATACCTAGTCCTATCCCCATCCCATTTTTTATCACCTTTTACGACTCAAGTGGAAACACTCTGTAGCAGTATTCTTTCTCCCCTTCCTTAGAGTTTGGAAAAAAAGGAATTGTATATTCAGAGAAATGGTACAGGGCAGTATTAACCCCTTCCATACGGTGCCGCACACGTAGGCGTCATGGACTTAGATCTCGGTGGCAGCAGCCAATGCCAGCCGTACGACGTGTCGTAATAATACTCGCATCATAAAATATAGTCACCGCTTATATCGATCGTTCTCTCTTCACCCGTGAATTTTGATAACCATAGAAAATGCGATTACAAAAGAATTAGAAAGAATGTCATAATGGAGGGGCGACTACAATAAATATAATCAAGACGCCAATATGGCAGCCTCGCGAATACACTCGCTCCCCATGACGCCTACGTGTGCGGCACCGTATGGAAGGGGTTAAGAGTAGGGGACAGCATAACAGAGGTACAGTCGCAATATAAAATAAAGTAGCATAATTTCTCTATGAATAGAGATTTCCTCTATCACAGACAAAATGATGTGTGGCTCTGGTCTGTAGGGGCATCCCATATAAACCCTAAAGTATTAGCTGCATGCTACTGAGCAGATTTTAATCTCACAATGATATTCAGCCAGTACCCCAGATGGTGTATTGTTTTGTTTTACACTTTCATGAAAAGTTTAATTGAATATATTGGAGTGGAGTGTTTTTTTCTTTAGTGATTTTAAATGCTGAACAATAGGACAAATATTGATGAATAAAAAACATAATGAAAAGAAAGGAAAAATAAGATGAAATCTATACAATTTTTATTTTACTAACCTCCCTGAATGTCTGCTTTCAGATCGAGATCAGTTCCAGCTTGGTACTCTATCACACCTGATCAATGCAAGAGCAGTTGGTTACCAGGACCTTCCAGGTTTCCCTGATGTTCCTCCAGACCCAAGTGTTCGTAATGTTGAGGTACCAGAACCTTGGATAGATCGTCCTCATAAGGCCACCACAAAGAAAAGCAAAACACCCAAGTCGAAGGCTTTCTACTCTGATGATGAAGAAGAGTCACATGAGGAAGAAAGTGACAGCAGTAGCGGAAGTGAGAGCACAAGTGGAAGTGACAGTGATGGATCCTCAGACAGCTCAGATGAGAGTAGCAGTGAATCAGAGAGTGAATCAGAAGAAGATGAAGAGGAAGGAAATAAAACTAAAGAAAGGAAAAGTGTCAAAGAAGCTTCAGCCTCTGACTCATCAGATTCGAAAGACTCTGAGTCTTCAAGTTCATCTACAGGCAGTGATTCAAGCAGCAGTGAAGGTTCTAGTTCAGAGTCATCATCAGAGGAAGAAGAAAAAAAAGTGGTCAAAAAAGCACTACCTAAGACAAGTAAACCAGAGAAGAATGATAGGAGTAATTTAGATCTTTTGCTTGAGCTTGATGATGTTCCTCCTTCTGTAGATACACCTGTTTTAACCCCATCCCTTGGAGGTCTTTTAACACCAACACCATCTGCAGAAGTAAATGTGCTTCCACCAGGGGCTTCTATTCAGCCAGCTACTGCTGCTTTTGTGCCAACCAATACACAGGAACTTCTGAACCGTTTGACAGGAAGTGGACTGTCTGTATTTGGAAGGTTCACTCGTTCTCCTCACTTGTATTCCCCAAAGATGACAAGCATAGAGCTGACCTTCAAGAATCATGGAAATGAGGACATAAAGGATATCAGGGTGACCAAAAAAAAGTTGGCCCCAGGCATGGCTCTACATGAGTTTGCTGGCATTGCACGGCTAACTCCTGATAGTTCTCTGCATGGCACCATTGGTATAGACTTTAATGATACCACACAGGCAGCAATTTTTGACCTTTCTTCAGGAGACCATGTACACACTATTAGTATATCAGCCCCTATTGGAGAATTGCTGCAACCATTATCCATGAGTGAATCAGATTTCAGTCTGAACCAGGTAATTCCATTGTTTTAGAGTATGTCAGCTTGTAATCAATGAATCTATTTTACCCAGTTGTATTATACGGGAAGGGAGCTATGCTCATGGTGACCCATCTTTGTATCTTTCAGCATCAAGTTATTTTTCTTAAAATCTTGAATATCATTTGCACACACTGTTTCTTTATAAGATTATTCCAGGTATCCAGTACTCTATGTGGGAAGCTATTTTTTCCTGATCTCTTCTATCCTTTTTGAGTTTCTTTTTCTGTCCTCTTGTTTTTCCATTGTCCCATTTTAATAAATCATTCCTATCTAGGATTTCCATTCCTTTCATGATTCTATAAATAGTCAACAGATCTCCTCTTTCTCTTCTTTGTTCCAGAGTTGGTAATTCTAATTTGGACAATCTTTGTTCGTATGTTAATTTGGAGAAAGCTGGTGCCAACTTTGTTGTTGCTTTTTGTATTCTTTCTAATTTCTTTATATTATTTTTAGTACTGGGTGTCCATAGTGTTGCTGCATACTCCAGTTTTGGTCTTATAAGTGTAACTAATATTTTTTTCTATTCATTTCCTCATCCAAGTAGTCAAGTGCCACTTTCACAAGAGTAAAATGTAGCAGTTTTTTTATGTGGTTGTGTAATGTAATAACCCAATTGTATTTACTTGTATACATATACCAAAATGCTCTTCCCCCCTTATAAAGGAGGCAGCCAATTGTATTCACCTAACTGTTATATACGGATAAGTTACTATACATGCAAGGTCCTGCTCCTTTTTCTCCAACTATTTTTGTGTCAATCCATTGTCCAGGTGTTCCCATGGCTCCCAGGTAACTGGCAACAGCCATTGGATTGGCCTATAAGTTATTCAAGGAAGATATATTGTGTTATCATCTAGGTATGGCTGTGGTGCAGGAGTGTAAGAAATGTTCAGTGTCTTCTATGTATTGGGTTGAGTCATAAGTAATTTCCATTTATTGGAATCCTGCTACCTGTAGCTCCAAAGGGGACATTCCTAAAAAAAAGTAGACATAAGAGGGTCTAGGAATTTCCCAATCAGTACCCTAATGTTTGGGTATTTTATTGTGTGTGGATGTGGTACAGATGAAAGTAAAAGTGAAGAAATAGGCAGTATGTTTGTGAGAAGAAAAATGGATGTGTTGGCATTGAGTGAAATTAAGGGGGTACGCGACACCTGGGGGGGTGAATTTGGTCAAGATATGGCATTTTTCAAAACTGTGTTCAAAATGTTCGTATACCACTTAGAAACAAATCCCGACAAATAATTTTTCAGCCGCGCGCAATTTAAAGGTCCTGGGTGAGGATTAAAGGGACAGATTTAAAGGCGCAACCCACACTAGAAGGAGGCGTGCCACTTAGGACCTTCAGGCGCAGCGAATAACGTTGAAATTTGATTGAATTTACACTCGCCCAGTGTATCAACGGCCAATACGATTGTGGAGGGGAAGGGAGGAAGGTGGAGGGAGAATATTTCGCCAACTTTGTGCGAAACTAAGCGTTAGTTACCGGCTAGCTCTGAAAAGGGAACTACGCATGTCTCATGAGCTCTCGTTGCAATCTAT
Organism: Oratosquilla oratoria; assembly: GCF_046742065.1. NCBI lineage: Eukaryota > Metazoa > Arthropoda > Malacostraca > Stomatopoda > Squillidae > Oratosquilla > Oratosquilla oratoria. The sequence goes on along the minus strand of NC_134780.1, from coordinate 12,463,052 downwards.
TACTTTAGCTAGTACATATTACTCTTTAGTACAGTCATCATGGGTAGCAAAAAGAACAAAAGAACATCACAATGATAAAAAACAGCAGTTAAAGATGGCAAGCAGTCAAAGACGACTAAAGATCTCACCACCTCTCACTCCACCACCGCCCTCACCTGCACCTCTGTGACGGTGACAGAGGTAAAGGACAACATTAGACTAAACAATTCAAAGAGGAAGATTAAATCCAAAGAAGAAAGCAAGAGGAAAAAGATCAAGGCTATACAGGAAGAAGAAAGAAGAAGGGACATCATATGATGCTGGAGGGGGTGCCCTACCAACATAGATTGGTGAGGGGAATCTGATGAGGAAAGAGAAGGCGCCCACTACTGGAAAATAAACCTCTTTCCAATGATTTAGATACCCTGAAGACCCCCAGCAGAGAGGTTTCATATGAAGAAACCGCCAAAGGTGCAAAAAAGCAAATTATATGATGTTGTCGTCTGTGCGTCGTCACTACTGTGACATACTTATACTTTAGTTTTTCAGTATTTAAAGTACTTATAATTAAAATATGTTGATAATTTTTACTGTACTTACTTATTATATAATAAGAATTAAGCCATGAAAAAATCAGTCAAATTGGTGAAACTATAAGCAAGTTACAGATATATTCATATTTCAAGTTGCCATATCTCCGTTCGATATTTTTCTACTTTTTTTTAATCATAAAAAATCTAATATACATTAGATTTAGATGAAACTTACAGGGAATATTACTTTTAGTAACTGCTAGGGCCGATCGTTCGAATATTTTGAATAGGATGAAAGAATTCGGAGTAATAATGGAAACAAGAGCAAAAAAATTGTATTTTTCACGATTTTTGCCAGACATTAAAATTGAAATGCCTGTATACAAAAGTATAAAGGAAATTGTTCAATTACTCAATGACCGGCCCTAGGTGTGCCTACTGACTAATCATAGCCAAAATATAAAACAAATTGGTCCACGTATTATGGTGCTGTGCACTTTTAAATGTCGCTACTGGTATACGTACATGTGTACATATGTACATGTGTACATGTGTACATACATCATTCTGCTTCACCTAAAATGTAGGCAATATGAATACCTATTTACCTGAGAAGTTTCAGCTCTTTACTCTAAATATTTTAGAAAATGACCTCCAGGTGTCGCGTACCCCCTTAAGTTGAAAGGGAGGGGCAATTGTGAGTTTGGGAGTGTAGTTGGGAGGTTCCCAGGAGTGAAGTGAGGACGAGGGAGGGAAGGGGTGGCTATACTAGTAAGTGAATAGATAGGTAAGCATGTAGTGGAGAGGAAGGAGGTTTCTTTAAGGATAATGTGGATGAAGGTGAAACTGGAACGGGAGATGTGGGTTTTTGTAAGTGCATATGAGCCTGGTAGTGAGAAGAGTGTAAAGGAAAGGGAGGCTTTTTGGATGGATTTAAATGAGTGCATAAAAGGATTAGGGAAAAATTGCAATGCAGTTATATTGGGAGACCTTAATGCTAGGGTAGGAAATAAACCAATAGATGGAGTGATTGGGAAGTGTGGAGTTCCAGGAAAAAATCATAGATGTGTCTCGAAAGAGAGTTGACAATAGCAAATACAGTGTTTCAGAAGAAAGTTGAGCATAAGTACACATGGGAGAGGTTGGTGGATGAAAGGGTGGTAGACAAAGCATTGATGAACTATATAGTGGTAACCAGGAGTATAGTAGGAAGAGTTGAGGATGTACATGTTCTAAGGGGAGAGAGTGGGGGAATATCAGATAATTTTTTAGTGGAAGGTAAGTTGAGAGTGGAGGATAGGTGGAGAAAGAGGAAAAGGACAGAAGGTAGGGAGGTACTTAGAGTGAACTGCTTAAATGAGAAAGAAAAGGAGTATAAGAAGAAGCTGAGAGAGGAGTGGGAGGGAGTGAAGGATTGAGTAGAACTAGGAGTGGAGGAGGAATGGGGATGGTTCAAGGAGGGAGTCATAAGGTGTGCAAAGATGGTGTGTGGAACAAGGAGGATGGGAGGAAATAGAAGGAGAGGTAGTGAGTGGTGGGATGAGGAAGCAAAGAAGGGTGTAGAAGAGAAGAAGCAAGCTTTCATAGATTGGTTACAGATTAGGATGAGGGAATCATATGAGAGGTACAAAGTAAAGAGAAGAGAAGTAAAGCATAAGATAAAGGAGGCAAAGAGGAGAGCAGATGTGAAATGGGGTAAGAGTATGGCAGAAAACTTTGAAAGTGATAAAAAGATGCTTTGGAAAGAAATTAAGAGGAAGAGGCAAATCAAGTAGAGAAAAAAAAGTAAAAGGTGCAGATGGAGAGATGATAATGGAAGAGAAGGCAGTGAGAGGAAGATGGGCAGAGTATTTTAGGGAGTTGCTAAATGTGAAGGAGGATAGGGAGGGAAAGGTAGTTGCAGTGGGAAGTGCTAAGAAAATGATTGTGATAGTGAGGAAAATGGAGGAGAAATAAAGAAAGATGTAGATGTAGTGAAAGCAGCTGTTAAGATGATGAAAGAAGGTAAGGCACCTGGGCTGGATGGATGCCATGCAGAATGTCTGGAAAAAGGAGGTACAGTTATGGTGGACTGACTGGTGAAGTTATTTAATGTTTGTTTAAGAGAGGGTAGAGTGCCAGAGGACTGAAGGAGTGCCTGTATAGTTCCACTTTACAAGGGAAAAGGGGACAAGTGTGAGTGTAGTAGTTTCAGAGGGATCAGCTTGTTAAGTGTAATTGGGAAGGCTTATGGGAGGGTCTTGATTAAGAGGATTAGAAGAGGAAGAGAGGGAGTAATTGGTGAGGAACAGTGTGGGTTTAGGACAGATAGGGATTGCATAGATCAGATTTTTGTGTTAAGACAGATATGTGAGAAAGCTATAGGAAAAGGTAAGGATGTATTTTGGGCTTTTATGGATCTGAAAAAGGGTTATGACAGGGTAGACAGGAAGGCATGGTGGGAGGTATTGCAAATATATGGGATAGGAGGAAAGCTTTTAAGAGCAGTCAAGAGTTTTTATGAGAGTAGTAGAGCTTGTGATAGTATTAGAAATGGAGAGAATGAGTGGTTTGAGGTAAAGGTGGGACTTTGTCAGTGATGTGTTATATCACCCTGGCTGTTTAATTTATACATGGATGGGGTGATGTGAGAAGTAAATGGAAGGGTAGTGGGACAGGGATTGGAGATGGTTAAAGAAAATGGAGAAAAGTGTGAGATAAGCCAGTTGTTGTTTGCTGATGACACTGCTTGTAGCAGGATCAGAGGAGGGATTGAGGAAGTTAGTGACAGAGTTTGGGAAGGTGTGCAAAAGAAGGAAGTTGAAGATAAATGTAGGTAAAAGTAAGGTGATGAAATGTACAAGGGGAGAGAGTAGCAGCAGACTGGAAGTGAGTATTAAGGGAGAGAGACTGGAGGAAGTGGATAGTTTTAGATACTTGGGTGTGAATGTGGCAGGAAAAGGAGGAGTGGAGGTGGAATGTAGATTGAGAGAAGCGAGTAAATGCCTTGGAGGATTAAAAAGTGTAATGAGAAAAAGACATTTGGGAATGGATGTTACGAGATCATATGAATGAGCAATTGTGCCAACAGCACTGTATGGGGCAGAAACATGGAACATAAGGGAGGAAGAGAGGAGTTTGAATGTGTTTGAGATGAGGTGCCTGAGAAGTATGATAGGGGTTACTGGGCTGGATAGAGTGAGAAATGAGGAGGTGAGGAGGGGAACAGGGGTGGAAAGGGAGTTGGGAGATAGGGTTGATGAAAGATTATTGAGATGGTTTGGACACATATAAATACAATTTTCATGCAGAAAGTTCCCTTTCAAAGTATAAAAGTCCCTCTATAACAGCAGGCTATTCAACAAAGCATATTACAGAGACAAGAAAATATTTTTTTTTTTAGCATTTTGGTCATGGGTTTATACTTGTTGCATCATTTAATAGTCCAGTTTGACCCTTTAATGGCATATTGTCTTTCTCATTTATACATCTCAAAATTATGAATTTAGTTGAACATTTTCCTTATGCAAGACTGCATCAGCTATATACATTCATGCAAGTTATCTCTTTTTTGGATATAAGAGAGCATAAAGCATCATTTTCTCAGTTGTTGCTAGGGTAGCAAAAGTCTACTTAATTTTTTTTTTTCCATCTCTCATTGTCTAGTTCATGATTATGATTCTGCAGAGTAAGGAGTAAGGTAGGGGAACATTCTACACACCCAAGAAATCCCTCCCCCATGGTAGCAAATGTAAAGCACATTTTATGAATCTGCACAGATTATGAATTATAAAATATGCAGCACCAATAATGAATTCATGATTGGATGTACAGATAATGAATCCAAGTGACATGCACACATAAAGATTCATAAAAATGTTAGGTTACATTCATAATGTGTATATGTCTAATTGATTTGTTATCTATGCACCTATTCATTAATTCATTATTGGTGCTGCACATTTATCAAGTAAAATCTGTGCAGATTCACAAAATGTGCATGGCAGCCTACACAAATGACATGCCTAGGCCTAAGCCCTATGACAGACTATGGAGCTGAATATGACTGCTCCAACTCTTCCAAGTTATGGCCTGTGTTGTTGGCCTATGCCAACACAGCATAAGACTAAGACTGTTATGACTGGCACAAGGCCTAGGCCAATGGCTATACCCCACACACCCCTGGCCCAGCCAGAGGGGTGAATAAAATCATGGTTAGGCCTATGGCCACAGGACCTATTCATTGATTAGGTTAACTCTAAGAATAAGATGATAATCTAGTTTTGTCTTAGGCCAAGCCGATCCCTAGACATACCAGTCAGTATTTCCTATTCTTTCTGCCCTGTGTCCCTAGTTTTCCTCTTACTGATCCTGTTCCTCCCCACTTTCTTCACTTCTATGGTCAGACTTCCCATTTTCATCATCATTGCCAAGAAAGTCAACTTTGGCATGATCAGTCATTTCTTGGATATCTTCTGACATTTGGCATCATATGGGCTCAAACATGTGGCTGGATGGATAATGAACAACCTCCTATGTCTAACTCCTCCTCTTCAGATTTAGTTAAAATCTGCAACATTTTTCAATAGAAACCATGAGCATGTTCACAATAATCAGTTCTAAGGTGGTATTATCTAGGTACAATGTTTGACTGCTATGACATTCTGCCAATGTGTGATGAATGGCTGTGCATCTTGGGGATCTTCAGAAATCTTCAGATTCTGCTCATATAAACATGTATTTTAATCAAAATATGACTCTTACAATGGTAGAATCAAACTGGGATAGTTAACAAAACCATTTTTAAAAGGGAGTGAGTGCCTTTAAAAAAATTACTTCATCTATTGCACTTTGGCCTTTAAAGGTGACTACACTTCTGAATAGGTTGAATAGCCTTTAATCCTTTGAGGAATGGAGATTTATTTTGGTTGAACAAAGTAGCCTAGCTTAAGGTGGTGAGGAACATACGCAAGAAAATGTGTAGCTGTACCCAGACCCTTCACCTTTTCCCAGTTTACTTGGTTTGTTGGAGTTGGTAGCAATCACTGCTAGGACTTAGAAAGTGTGGGACTTAAATCCATGACTAGGAAGATGTGAGACAGTGCCTCCAGTTATGTCACCAGCACACAATCTGGCATAAATCAAAGTAATTCTTAAAGGCAGTGACACTGCTTAGTGAGTGAGTAGTGTTTCATGAAATATAAACTTGTAGAATGAGCAAGTGCATGTATATTGGAGAACAATAAGTTTTGTTGTGTTTGTGCAGGGGAAATTGCGAGGAATGAACGAGATGACAGGGAAGGTCACGCTGGAAACTCAAGAAACCAAGAGCCTTATTGACAAGATTTACCAAACAGCCAATCTACGTCAAGTTGTGACTGCAAGTACTGATATTCTCAAGTATGTACCTAAGTATACAGTTTCATCTTTCCTCTAATCTAATTGATGCTTTCAGGAAATGGCTGAAGAATTTCTATACTATTGTGTAAAGTATAAAAACTCCAAAAGTCTACCTATATGATTAAAATTTGGGTGGTCCTCCTGTTAAAACCCAAATAGGTATCAGCATTGCACAGTTTTTGTTGTTTTAAGAGTTAAAAACTCCAGTACCTATGAGGGGACACCTCTAATCTGAATAAATTCATATGGCATCACCCAAAACAGTCTGTAACCCTCCTTGAATGCAAAAAAGAAACTCTTAGTTGAGTTGTTGTTATTGTTACCTAAACTGGCCAAGCAAGCCTGTCTCCCTGATGAATGCCATGGCAGGAACAGGGTTTTTCCCACAAATCGCTTATAGAGTGTATATTGTGTTGTTGGCTCGTGTGATTGTTAACACTACAGTTTTCCATAATGTGTTATATAGTATGGGGTGAAGCTTTGCATCCTGGACAGTTATCTGCAATGTGGTCCTCCAACCTCTTCTGGTAGCTTAGAAGGTTCTGGTGTGGCAGTGTCTATGTCATGGGACTGCCCCCAACCCCAAGAGTTGGGAGCCAAACTGACACAAGAATCCCTCACCACCATAAAGTGGCAATGATCCCTGATGGCAGCTTCAGTGACTTGGACAGTACCAGAAACCATATTGTAGTTGAGTAAATTCATATGGTAACATCCAAACTAAACAATTTTGTCCATCTGAATACTCGTAAAAGATATTTGGCCTTGATGGGTTCATTGAGACTTGACCCTCTAGCACCTAAGGTGAATAAAATTATTTGGGATTAGCCAGAACAAAATCTTTAAAGAGAGCACTTGGCCTGATGGTCTCTTTTATTATTATTATTATTTATATATTTAGTTATTTTTATTTTTCTAACTTACTTTTTACAAATTGAGTCATAAAAATTCAACTACATAACAAAAGGTTTCTTCCCTCTTATAAGGGAGGTAGCCAACCAAAGGCATGCACCCACCCCTCACCCACCCCACGTCCATCCAACACCCATTTGTTTTCCCTTTTAGCATAGCTCCTTGTATTTACCTAGTTCTATTATACAGGAATGGAGCTATGCTTGTAGTGACCCATCTTTGTATCTTTCAGCACCAAGTTTGTTCTTACATACATATATATATATACCAAAGGCTTTTTCCCCCTTACATGGGTGGTAACCAAAAAGAAAAAGGCATAGAAACCACTCCCACCCATTCCATCCCTTACATATTCCACTCCCCTCCACCCTCCTCGGTCAGAAACGGTGTCACAAGACTCAACACAACCACAGCAAGGCCGCTTCATTAATGCGGTGACCCCCCCCTCTCCATCCCCACATGCAGAAGAGAAGACAGGGAGAGATCCCTTCGGGCTGCATCAGATTATTTCTCTTACATACTTCCTCACTCTCCATCCCCCACCCACTCCCCCTCATGCATCACAGCATCATCCATACACAACCCTTCCCCATTCACCCCTATCCTCTGCCCTCTCCCATCCTTCCTCAACAGACATTCCCCTCTTTTGTAATGCCCCTTTCACTCCATCCATCCATTTCATCCTAGGAAGCCCCCTCATATTCACTCCTTCCACCTCTGCCTTCCACACCTCTTTTACTAATCTTTCTTCACTCATTTTTTCCATGTATTCAAACCATCCTAATACTCTTTCATCAACCCTATCTCACAACTCTCTTTCCACCCGTTCTCCTCACCTCCTCATTTCTCAATCTATCTAACCTAGTAACCTCTATTATACTTCTTAGACATTTCATCTCAAACACATTCAAATTCCTTCTCCCTTACTCTCTTATGTTCCATGTTTCTGCTCCGTACACTGCTGTCAGCACAATCACTCCTTCATATAACCTCCTCTTAGCATCCATTCCCAGATGTCTATTTCTCATTACACTTTTCAATCCACCAAGGCATTTACTCGCTTCTCTCAATCTACATTCTATCTCCACCCACACTCCTCCCTTTCCTGCCACATTCGCACCCAAGTATCTAAAACTATCCACTTCCTCCAGTCTCTCACCCTCAATGCTCACTTCCAGCCTGATGTCACTCTGTCCCCTTGTACATGTCGTCACCTTACTTTTGCCCACATTTATCTTCAGCTTTCTTCTTTCACACACCTTCTCAAACTCTGTCACTAACTTCCTCAATCCCTCCTCTGATCCTGCTACAAGTGCAGTGTCGTCAGCAAACAGCAACTGGCTTATTTCCCAATTTCCACTTATGTGGAAATTGGAGCACATTGGAGGACTGAGAGGCAAACTGCTAAAACGGATGAAATTTTCTTTTTAAGGAAAGATACATGAGGACAGTAGTAAAGCATGTCAAGATGGAGAACAATAATGAGCAGAGTTCCACAAGGTTCAGTGCTTGCACCAATAATATTTTTTGTCTATGTCAATGACAGGATGAAAGAACATGTTTGCAGATCATACAAAAATCATCAGAATGTGAAAAATGAAGAGGATGGTAGAGTACTGCAAAAAGATCTAGATACTTTTTTTTTTTTTTAATGGAACCAAAAATGGGAAATTAAGTTCACTACCAAAAAATGTAAAGTACTGGGAATTGACAGTAGTGGCAAAAGACCATCCTTAAACTATTTCTTGGGAAGTGAACCCATTATAAACGCAAAAGAGGGGAAAGGTTTGGGAGTGTTGATAAAAGACATTCAGTCACCTGACAGACATATCAGCAGGATTGTGGGAGAGACATGCAGACTACTGTAGAAGATCAAAGTGGCATCTCACTATGTTGATGAAGAGGTGGTATGATCCCGACACAGTGTGAAGGATATGAGCAAGATTGAGAGAATACAAAGGGCAGCAACCAAACTGGCCCCCAGTCTGGCAAATAAACCATATGAGGAAAGAATGATAGCACTGGGTCTGCCAACTTTGAAAGATCAAAGAGAAAGTGGTGATATGATTACAGTATTCAGGTCACTAATGAGGATAGATTGCATTGATAGGAAGATTTCCCGATTAAGGATGGGAGGGATTTAAGAGGTCATGGGAGCAAATTAAGACCATGTCAATGTGAAAGGATGTGGAGAAATACAGTTTTCCATATAGATGCATAAGTACTTAGAAAAGCTTAGGAAGTGATATATCCCAAGCTCAAACAATACATGAGTTCAGATCTAAATATGATAATTGGAAATCAAAGATATAGATTAAGTTGGTACTGAACATGAATTTGAGTCTAGGTATTATAAAAAAGAATTAGGGAATAGGAGGCAGAACCCAACAAGCATTACTTTTCCTGTCCTGTGTAATAAAATTAGGTAAATACACTGCCAAAGTAGCCAAGGAAACTCTCAGGTTTAACCCCTTCCATACGGTGCCGCACACGTAGGCGTCATGGACTTAGATCTCGGTGGCAGCAGACAATGCCAGCCGTACGACGTGTCGTAATAATACTCGCATCATAAAATATAGTCACCGCTTATATCGATCGTTCTCTCTTCACCCGTGAATTTTGATAACCATAGAAAATGCGATTACAAAAGAATTAGAAAGAATTTCATTATGGAGGGGCGACTACAATAAATATAATCAAGACGCCGATATGGCAGCCTCGCAAATACACTCGCTCCCCATGACGCCTACGTGTGCGGCACCGTATGGAAGGGGTTAATGTCCCATGCAGTCAGGAAACTGAAAGATAGCAAAACTTAGTAAATTGAACTGGGCTGTGTAGAAAAGAAAAAAGAAGAAAAAAAAAATGAGAATCCCTTTGGATAAACCATAGGACGCTGTAAAGCCCTGCAATGCATTTCAGTCACATTAAAGCTGGCAATCAGTTGAGTGATAAGTGCTGTACACTTTATGATGAATTGTGATGTCATACAGATATTTTCATCCATTCTCTGCTTCATGTACCCTTTAACATTAGTAGTGACTATACATACACATGATTTAATTTGTCTTTAAATAAGCTTTTCCTCTCATACCTCTCTCTTTACAGGTTTGGTGGACAGACAACCTCAGGGAAATCCCTTGTTCTTGTGAGTTTGGCAATCCCAGAAAGCAAGGAGCCTGCCAGTCTTACCATCAACTGTGAGAAGATGGTGGTATCCTCTATGCTTCTTAAAGATTTCCAAGAAATGTTGAGTAAAGTATAAATGAAGGATAGGCTTAACATACACACACACATATGTGTGTGTGTGTGTGTATATATATATATATATATATATATATATATATATATATATATATATATATATATATATATATTATTGGAGAAATAAAGGAACAGATTCTCTTGTATGCATGCAGAATTAAATATGACCACATTTTTGCAGTTGGGAATTTTCTTCCTTGTATTTTTTAATTTCCTAACTTGTTTTTGCATTTGGGGGAAAAGCAAACACCAGATCACCTGGTGTAGCCATATATTATTTTCCACATTTCATCTTCAAGGAAGCATCTTCAGGAATTATAGATCTTTATCAGTGAGTTACGAAATAGTATTAGTATATATATAGACGAAAACGTTCGGTATTCTTTTCTTTTATTTTCCAAATGGTTTCTGCAAGTATTGTTGTCACGTGTGCTTAGTGATTTGTTTTGCATATATATATATATATATATATATATATATATATATATATATATATATATATATATATATATATATATATATATATATATATATATATATATATATATATATATATATATATCTCTCTATATATATACACATATATACATCTTATCAAAACAAAATTTGATTACCAAGGAGGGTACTTATGATATTAAATGTGTACCCCAACTTGTCACAGCCTGCTTATATATCTTGCTAACCTCACCTCATTCATAACATGTGGGTTGACCTGACATATGATGATACTAATATGGATAGGTATGACAGAGTGGGTGGGTAATTAGTAGGGTGGCAGTCAGAAATGTTGGGCTTTGGACATTTTGGGGCAATGCAGAATTAATAGCTTCAAAATTGTCATATTTAATTATGCATGCATGTATGTATGTGTATATATATATATGTATATATATATATATATATATATATATAGATATAGAAATATATATATACATAATGTTACTATAAACACGACATCTATCTTTCCACTGCTAACTGCATTTTCCTTCAGTAGTATATTGTGGGAAGGGGGGATGTATTTACTTAATTGTAGTATACAGGAAAGGAGGAACACTCATTGGGTCCCATCTCCTATTCTCTAGTTTTTAACATACCAAGTCTCAAATTCATGTACAGTTCCAACTTAATGTATATCCTTGATTTCCAGTTATCATATTTAGATTTGAGCTTGTGCGTGTATATGTGTATATATATATATATATATACACACATACACATATATATGATTATGTATATACAAAGTCCTCTGTAAGGGGCACCGTCCTAGCCTCCTGACGGAGTTCATAATGTTAACCGATTCATCAATCATATATATATATATATATACACACTGGTATATATATTTACCTAGTTGTATTATGCAGAAAGGGAGCTATGCTTGTGGTGACCCATCTTTGTATCTTTCAGCATCAATTTTTTTCTTAAATCTTGAATTTTGCACACACTGTTTCCTATCTAATTTATTCCTTTTTTATTATTATTATTATTATTATTATTATTATTATTATTTTTTTTTTTTTTTTTTTTTTTTTTTTTTTTTTTTTTTTTTTTTTTTTATTTTTTTTTTTTTTTTCCAGATCTCTTCTGTAGTTATCCTTCTTTTCTTTTCATGGCCTCTTGTTTTTCTGTTGTCCCATTTTGATAAATCATCTCCATCTAGGATTTCCATTCCTTTCATGATTCTATAGTCAGATCTCCCCTTACTCTTCTTTGTTCCAGAGTTGGTATTTCCAATTTGAACAGTCTTTGTGTGCGTGTGTGTGTTTGTATATAGATATGTATATATATATATATATATATAAATATATATATATATATATATATATATATATATATGTATGTATTTACCTAGTTGTATTTTACGGGACTAGTGCTATGCTCGTTTTGACCCGTTTTTGTATCTCTCCACATCCAGTTTGCTTTTGAATTCGTGTATAGTTCTGGCATTAACTGTTTCACTGTTCAATTTGTTCCAGATGTCAATCACTCTGTGTGGGAAACTGTTCTTTTTCAGATCTCTTCTGTAGCTGTCTTTCTTTAGTTTCTTTGCGTGTCCTCTTGTTTCTCTTTTGTCCCATTTTAATAGATCATCTCTATCAAGAACTTCCATTCCTTTCATAATTCTGAAAATGGTCAGCAAATCGCCTCTCTCCCTTCTCTGCTCTGATGTTGTCAGTTGTAATTTCTCCAATCTTTGTTCGTATGTCAAATTTGATAGTGTAGGTGCCATCTTAGTTGCCGCTCTTTGGATTCTTTTTAATTTCTTTGTTTTTCTTTGTGCTAGGTACCCACATTGATATAGCATATTCTAGTTTCGGTCTTATCAATGTAACAATTAATTTCTTAACCATCTCTTCATCCATGTAGTTGAATGCCACCTTCATTGATCTTAACAAATTGTAAGTCTCTCCAAATATCTTGTTTACATGTTTGTCAGGTGTCAAGTAACTTTCTTTACTTCTTCATCTCCAATCATATATTTTCCCGAAACTATTTTTGCCTTTTCTGAACTCCATTATGCTACATTTCTTGATGTTGAAATTCATTTCGTATTTCTGACTCCATTCCCATACTTTATGTAGGTCATCTTGTAACGATCTGCAATCTTTTTCTGTTTTCACTCTCTCGAGCAATTTAGCATCGTCAGCAAAGAAATTCTTGTAACAATTCACTCCTTTGTCCTCATTTATGTATATGGTAAACATTATATATGATTGATGATGATTTGGTTAAATGTCACAAATCCCCCCCCCCCCTTATTGGGAGGCTAGGACAGTGCCACTTACATTGGACTTTGTAGCATGGAATTTAATGAATTGTGCCCTTAGTTCAACTCCCCCGAGCAGGGTTCGAATATATATATATGTATATATAAAGTAATTAACAAATTTTGTGAAAATTTTTTGTCTCTGTCAGAAAACAATACTTTGGGGTATGAATATATGCATACACCTTTGCATACAATTCCACTGGTTCACTAGTGCTTTGGTGTGCTCCCCATAATTACTTTGGTTGGTTAGTGAACATTTTGGTTCAAGAATGGAGTCATGGAGCGAACTAAGATGAGTTTGGTCTATATCACCTTCTAAGCTATTCCACATATTTATATAGATGTATAAATATGTGGAATAGCTTAGAAGGTGATATAGCCCAAGCTCAAATACTACATGAGTTCAAATCTAAATATGATAATTTGAAATCAAAGATATAGCTTAAGTTGAAACCATACATGAATTTGAGACTAGGTATGTTAGAAAATTAGAGAATAGAAGACAGGACCCAGTGAACATTGCTCCATTCTTGTATACTACAGTTAGGTAAATACACAGATGATGAAAAAACTCATCGAAACTCTGATATGTCCAAGAGTGGAATATGTATCAGTAGTATGGTCCCCACACAGAGTGAAGGATATAAACAAGATTGAAAGAATACAAAGGGCAGCAACCAAACTGGTCCCCAGCTAGGCAGATAAACCATATGAGGAAAGACTAAAAGAAAATGCCAACTGAAAGATCAAAGAGAGAGGTGATATGATTACAATATTCAGGTTACTGAATGGGATAGATTGCATTGACAGAGGAGATCTCATGATTAAAGATGGGAGGGCCTTAAGAGGTCATGAGAGTAAATTAAAAAAGACCAAATGTTGAAAGTATGTGAAGAAATACAATTTTTCATATAGAAGCATAAATATGTGGAATAGCTTAGAAGGTGATACGGCCCAAGCTCAAACAGTACACGAGTTCAAATCTAGATATAATGATTGGAAATCAACGATATAGATTAAGTTGGAACTGTACATGAAATTGAGACTAGGTATGTTAGAAAATTAGAGAATAAGAGACAGGACCCAGTGAGCATTGCTCCATTCCTGTAAACTACATATATATATATATATATATATATATATATATATATATATATATAAATAAAAGATTTGGTTTTGTCATGCAAAACTTCCCCCATCAAGAGGCTAGGGCAGTGCCCTTTCCAGAGGAATCTGTAGTGTAGAATTTAATGAACCATACCCTTAGCTCAACTTGCTTATGGGTTTGAACTGCCATCACCTCAACCATTGTCATAGGTAGTGATACCCAAACCTGCTCAGCGAGTATATATATATATATATATATATATATATATATATATATATATATATATATATATATATATATATACACACACACACACACACACACACATGTATATATGAGTGCCTCCATGCCCATAGAGGGTCAGGCATCTCTCTCTCTCTCTCTCTCTCTCTCTCTGTGTCTCTCTCTATCTCTCTCATTCTCTCTCTCTTTCTCAAAGAAATTGGTAACCACATGCATGCTCTAATATGGTGTTGGAGATGTACCCTTAGGGCAGTGTTTCTCAACCAGAGGTCAGGAGAAACCTGCCAAGGGGTCCAGCATAATACAGTTAATTCTGTTATAGCAGTTGTTTTATAATTCATGTTTACGTATTGTGTTTTGATCGAGATTTTTTTTTTCCAAGGTTTTCCCTGAAAACTAAATATGTATAGGTCAAGATTAAGGATCGGAGATGACAGTGTAAATTTATCAAGAATACTCCCATACAGTGATAACATAATTGCTAGCAGTTGGCAGAAGTATCACTTTAAGTGAAACATAAACGTTGCAAATAAAGAAAAAGTTAATTCATCATATACAAAATTTAATGTGAGAAAATATAATAAGATTCCCAAATGATATAAAATGGAAAATCATATAAAAGACCATATTATATGTGATTTAATTTTTTTAGAGTTGCTTAATGAGAGTTTTTGATATGAAGTTACTATAGTTTCCATTTCATAGATATACACAATTACTTTTATTTTATTTTATGCCATTTTTGTATAATAAAAACAACCAGATAATAAACAAAAATACCTGTGAAAATAAAATCCTCTTATTAACAATTCTTACATATAAATGTAAAAGGACTATATCCTATCTAATTCTATATCAAGGCTCCTTGAATATGTATGTTGATGTAAGGGGTTCACAAAAATTGAAAGGTTGAAAAACACTGCTGTAGGGCACTGGAGGTATGGGTCAATTTCATATTTCTAAAGTGTGTCATTTCAACCTTATGTACCAGTGATCCAGAACATCTTGAGAGTGATGAAATTTTATTATTTTACAATGAAAATCAGCAGATGACAAATATCAAAAAATCCCTCAAAAACTGCTTTTAAGATATATGCTCTAAACATGGTTCTCATGAAAATAGATAATATTAACCCCTTCGATACGATGATGCCTACGTAGGCGTCATGAGGAGCAAGTGGGTACACGAGGATGCCGATGTCGGCGTCTTGATTATATTTTTTGTAGTTGCACCTGCGTGACCCCCATACTCTGTAAACTGGCTTCATCATAGAGAACGAGCTATATAAGCGGTAACTTTATTTTCTATAATGCGAGTATTATGACACAACATCGCACGTCTGGCAGCTAATGCTGCCTGCAAGATTTTGACCCATAGTGAAGGAGTTAAGAAAGAAAAAAGTTGTACCGGGGCATGGTGGTTACCCCTGAAGCTTTCAAATGAGACCAAAATTAGTGAAATAGCTCAACTAGTAACAGAGATACAGTTGCAAACATGTTGAACCTTGAACACTTGCGTAATTTTATTTTATTTATTGTTATTATTTTTGTTATTATTATTATTATCATTATTATTATTATTATTATTATTATTATTATTTTTTTTTTTTTTGAGTGCCAAGTAGATAGTTGGAGTGCTATGGTGGATAGTTGAAGATGTGTTTAAAGAGTTGATGATAGCTAACATAGTGTTTAAGAAGAAAGTCAAGCATAAATACACATGGGAAAAGGTGGTGGACAGAAGGGTGGTCACTAAGGCATTAATAGACAATGTAGTGTTATCCAAAGGAAGAATAGGAAGAGTTTTGGAAGTCCATGTTCTTATGGGAGAGAGTGAGGGAATGTCAGATAATTTTTTTGGTGGAAGATAAGTTGAGAATGGAGGATAAGTGAAGAAAGAGGAAAAGAGCAGAAGGTAGAGAGGTGCTTTGAGTAGAAATTTTAAATGAGAAGGAAAAGGAGCAGAAGTACAAGAAGCTGAGAGAAGTGTGGGAGGTGGTGAAGGATAGAGGTGGAAAGGGAAGAAGAATGGGTGTGTTTCAAGGAGGAAGTGACAAGGTGTGCAAAGATGGTATGTATTTACCTAGTTTTTACCTAGTTGTACGAGTATTTTACAGGACGGGAGCTATGCTCATTGTGACCCGTTTTCGTATCTCTCCACGTCCAGTCTATTCTTGAACTCGTGTATAGTTCTAGCATTCACTGTTTAGTTTGTTCCAGACATCGATCACTCTGTGCGGGAAACTGTTCTTTTTCAGGTCTCTTCTGTAACTGTCCTTCTTTAGCTTCTTATCGTGTCCTCTTGTTTCTCTCCCAAGGAGGATGGGAGGGAATAAAAGGAAGAGTAGTGAGTGGTGGGATGATGAAGTGAAGATGGTAGTAGAAGAGAAAAATCACTTAGCGATTGGTTGCAAAGTAGGACACAGGAAACATGAGAGGTACAAAGATAAAATGAGAGAAGCTAAACATAAGATAAAGGAGGCAAAGAGGAGAGCAGATGTAAAATGGGGCAGGAGAATGACAGAAACTTTTTAAAATAACAAAAAAGATGTTTTGGAAAGAAGAGGAAGGGGAGATGTGTCAGGCAGAGAGGAAAAGGTAAAGGTGCAGATGGACAGATGTTAAGGGAAATGGAGGCAGTAAGGGGAAGTGGGTTGACACTGGATTCGTGCCTTTTTCTTTCGGGCAGGCAAATGATAAAGGAGGGAAAGAGGAGAGTAGTGTGTGTGTGTGTATTTACCTACTTGTAGTATACAGGAAAGGAGCATTGTTCATTGGGTCCAGTGCCCTTCTCTCCAGCTTGGGCTATATCACTTTCTAAGTTATTCCAAGTGTGTACAGGTATATGCATATGTTTGTACCATGAAGTATCATTCATTAACAGAGACAAAAATTGTCCACAAGACTTATTCTATAAGTGATTTGTTCATTAAGGGTTCAACTGTATATTTACGTACATATATTTCAAATTCTAAGGACTTGTACTGAGATCACTCATGCATAAAGTGAGAGTGCCCGTCCTGCACTGCCTGGTGCTCTGTTTAAAGGATTAAAGTCCTTTGGTTGGCATGATTGCTCTCCACCCTACAGTTTGTATGATGCTCATTATTTGTTTAGAAGCAAGAGAAAGAAGCATTAAATGAAAGTGAAAGAGAGAAGATAGTTGTTCAGGTTTGGTTCTCCTCAGGAAGGATACATAGCATATTTTAAGAAAGGAACTTACTAAAAATAGCAGTCATATGGAGTCAGCAGTGTCATAACAAGATGGTTTTTGTTATCTGGATTATTGATGTAAGTGCGTGTTACACAAATATAGAGTGCTACTATTTGTTGTTTGAAAATATTTCCATGGGTCCCAGCAATGGACATCACAGGAATATTATTTTGTAAGGTGCATTTCATATCTAAAGTCATTTGAATATTGGCAAATACTCTAAACCAATAAATTATTTTTCCTTGTCAAAGTGCAGTGATTCTTGTGCAATCTCATTAAAAGGTATTTCCTTAAATCTTGATTTCTTTAATAACCTAGTGATACCATTCACAAATTTTGTATTGGCTAATCCCAGACACTTGTATTCAGCTAAGAGGCAGGCTTAGGATACATAGGGTTATCTGATAAATCATGACCTATTTAATCCAAGGAGTTATTTTCCTAACATGCTATGAATCCTATTTTGAAGTTTTGCAGCCCTCTCTCTTGTCTCCTATCTAAGAAGAGGGAAGCAAGATCTCAAAACAGGATTCAAAAGCAGGCTAAAGAAAAAACAACTTCTGCCTCACGCCCTCACCATCTGTTTGAGTTGACTCCCTTCTGGGAGTTGATGCTGAAAGTGAGGCAGCAATTGAGACTGATAGCATAATCAGGCACAGTCGGATTTTACCCCTCTTGACTAACAAGAACTTCACTCTTCCAACTTACATTTGTTACAACTTACACAGCCATCATCTTACCTCGGGGGAATATTATTGTTGAGCCTGTGCCCTCTGTAATTGTATATATATATATATATATATCCCAGTCCTCATTGCCAATGTTGTAAGGTGGATGCTTGCAGGTAAACTTAAATCACATGGACATGTCTTCCTTTATTTGTGAATTGCCAGCCATAAGAGATATAGATACATCAGAATAATAAGGGTTTAAATGCCTCAAAAACAAATGAGTATTATGATCTCTTAACCTCTTCCTTATGATGATGCCTACATAGGCGTCATGAGGCATGAGTGGGTATACGAAGATGCTGACTTCGGCGTCCTGATTATATTTAGTTTGTAGTTGTAATTGAGTTACCCCCAAATTCTGTGAACTGACTTGATCACATTTTGTGTTTATTATTATTCAGAGTGAAAGAGAACAAGTAATACAGCAGTGATATTATATTTTATAATGCAAGTATTGTGATGCATCATCGAATCATCATACATTAGGCATCAGATGCTGCACGTGAAAATTTGACTCATGTTGAAGAGGTAAATGAGATCCTATGCTACAAAGGATCACATTCCCTTGGTACTAAGCATCACAGCACATTACATCATACATCCTTGACACTTGAATCCCCATAGAAAATGATGAACTGTTTATAGAAATATTTGATACAATATTGTCCTCAATCTATGTAATATTTACCTAGTTGTATCTTACGGAAGGGGAGCTATGCTCATGGTGTCCTGTCTTTGTATCTTGCAGTGTCTAGTTTACTCTTAAATCCATGTATAGTTTTTGCACACACTATTGTTTTATCCAGTTTGTTCCAGATCTCCACTACTCTGTGTAAAATACTGTTTTTTTTTTTTTTCTTCTTCTTCTTCTTCCAGGTCTCTTCTATAACTATCCTTTCTGAGTATCTTATCATGTCCCCTTGTACTTCTCTTATCCCAATTTAGTAAGTCCTCTCTATCGAGGATTTCTGTGCCTTTCATGACTGTAAATGGTCAGCAGGTTGCCTCTTTCTCTTCTTTATTCAAAAATCGGTAATTTCAATTTAGCCAGTCTCTCCTCATATGACAGGTTTAAAAGTGTTGGGGCCATTTTTGTGGTACAATCAGACATGCACACACACAGGCAATCAGAGAAACATGCAAAAGTAGGCAAACACTGGGAGGCAGGCACAAGAAGCAGTCACAGGCTAGCGAGCATAGGTTGCCACAGGTAGACAGGAAGTCTCTGGAAGGCAGGCAAGTACAGGCAGGCAGGCACTTGCAGGCATTCAAAATCAGGCAGGCAGAGAGATTCAGACATTGACAGGCAGGCACAAGCAGGGAAGCTGGGCGGGCACTGGAAGGCACAGGCAGGCAGGCATAAGCTTGCAGGTATGGGCAAGTTGGCACAGGCAGACAGGCAGATGCAGAAAGGCACAGGTAGACAGGCACAAGCACATGCAATCGGGGAGAGGCAGGCAGTTTGGCATGTAGGCAGGAACACCCAGGCACAGGTAGACAGAAATGGGCAGGTATTCCCAGGCAGGCACAGGCAGGTAGTCACGGGCAAGCAGGCAGAGAAAGGTATGCACAGGTAGGCAAATGCAGGCATGGAGACAGGCACAGGCATTATGGCAGATAGCCAGGCACAGACAAACAGGCAGGCAGTCAGACAAACAGGTACAGGCAGACAGGCACAAGTAGGCAGAGACAAGCAGGCAAGCATACAAAGACAAGCAGGCAGAGGGAAGCAAGCACAGGCAGGCACAGACAGGCAGGCACAGGCAGGTAGGCAGGCAGGCAAAAGAGCAGGCATGTAGGCAAGTACCCAGGCAGGCCCTGATAGGTAGGCAGGCATGTATGCAAAGAGGCATTCAGGTAAGCATGCAGGAATTCAGGTAGGCACAGGCAGGCAGACAGGTAGGTACAGGCAGGCAGTCTGGCACAGGCAGGCAGATTGGTAGTCCGAGACAAGCAACCAGGTACAGGCAGAGAGGTACATGCAAGCAGACTCATGAGGGTTAGGGACAACCAGGCAGACACAAGCAGAGAAGTTGGCACAGGCAGGCACTGTCAGGGAAGCATAGGAATGTATGAACAGACAGAGAGGCACAATCAGGCATATATTGGCAGGCATGCAAATGCAGGTAGGCACAGGCAAGCAGGCAGATACATGCAGACAAGAATATGCATGCAGATGCAAGCAGGCAGGCATTTGAGGGCAAGTACAGTTAGAGTGTCAGGCATTTAGACATAGGGAGGCAGGCAGGTAGGCACAGGGAGGCAGGCATTGGTATCCAGGCACAGATAGGCAGACACAGGCATGAAGGCACAGACATGTAGGCAGATAGGTAGGCAGGCAGGTGTTTTAGAGCGGCTCGAGGTGCTGCAAAACACCGCCATGAGGACGATGCTGGGTGCTCCGAGATGAATCAGTGCGTGCGTCATGCAGAACGAGACCCGCCTGGTGCCACTCACCACCAGAGTAGAACAGATCGTGGCCTGTCGCGTGGCCAGGGTCCTGCAGCGCGACTCCGAAGGAGTAGCACAGAGAAGACTACGGCTAGCAATGACGCAAGGGAACGATGTCCTCCACCGCAACCCGTGGCTACTCCAGTCCACCATGGCCACCCATAACCTCGCCCACATTGACGGCTGGAGCTGGCAACACCCCGACCTACCGAGCCCCACCCCCGTGGGAGTCCCCCACAGCAGAGTTCTCCACCACCCGGTTACCGGCCAGCAAGGCGCTCTGCACCACCGAGGAGCTGCGGCATCACACCCTCATACCGGTGGCGCGGGTGTCTGAGCCGGGCGGTGCCATATACTACACCGACGGCTCGGTCGACTCCGAAAGTGGCAGGACGGGCGCCGCTGCCATCACTGCTGGGACCGAACTGCTTGAGCGGACGCCGGATTACTGCTCCACCCTGCAGACGGAGCTCGTGGCCATCCACCTTGCCGTGGAGCACGCCCAGAACCGCCAGGAGGCCACTGTGGTCCTACACACAGACTCCAGGACGGCGTGGCAGGTCCTCCAGCAGCCGTACCCCAGCGACAACGTGGGACTCGTCACCGCCATCCTGGGCAGCCTGCAGAGCCTTGCCGCACAGGGACGTCGGGTAAGGCTGCACTGGATGCCCAGCCACGTGGGCGTGCGAGGCAATGAGTCCGCCGACGTTGCTGCAAGAAGAGCCGCTGGCGCCCCCCACGTGACCAGGCACGTGCCACCTAGTCTGTCGTACGTGAAGGCGCGAGCCAGGCGTGCCGCAGCCCACCGCGCCCACCAGACTCACCGGCAGTTAGAAGGAACAAAAAGACAAGCTGCTTGGTACGCCGCCACCACCGACTATCAGACGTTGAGCGCCTTCCATCAACAGCCCAGGGCGGACGGCGTACTGTTGCAGAGAGTCAGGCTGGGCTACTGCACCAGGGAGGAGCTGTACGACGGCTTCCAGGGGCAACAGTGCGATCACTGCGGAAGGCACAGCCGCCACCCGCTGCTGCACTACCTACTGTCCTGCCCGGCCACGGAGGCCCTCCGACCAGCGCCGCAGACCCCCGCCCACACTGCAGAAGGCAGCCTCCTCAGCAGTCGGACAACGAGAGCTGCCCTCCTTGTCCACCACACGCCCATGGACGTGATGCTTGGTGCTCAGGGCAGCGCACCCTCCTCGCTGACCTCCCCACGCCCTCACCTTCCACCCACTAGGGCACGACAACTCCCCCATTGGCGGGCTGTTGCCCGCGTTGTATATTAATGTATATATCTCTGTACATACTTCATACAACAAACCTTTATTAACCACTTCAATAAACAGGGATCAGTCATGGGATTGACTTTAAATATCCTAGCTATTCTTCTGGAAGATAGCTGCTCTTTAAGGAAGAGTACAAGCCGTTAGCACTGAACACGGAAGTGTTCATCCCAAGGGTGCGTAAGGGTAAATACACCGCGGCGAACTTTTGTTCTTACGGGTACACTCCGACGAGAACACCACCAGCCGTCGGCAAAGAGTACGGAAGTGCTCATTCCAAATGTGCCCAAGGGAATCATACCACGGCAAACTCAATGGTGTGTTCTGACTCCCCTTTGTGAAAAACCTCCCATACCTTGTCCCTACCACTCGTTTCAGGCTGGCCGCTTCCAACAAGGGGGACTAGTAGTGGAACCAACATTGGTGACACTACAAGGCATGCAAGCAGGCAAACACAGGCAGGCAGGCAGGTAATCTGACATATAGGCAGGTAGGCAGGCAGACAGACACAGGTAGGCACAGACAGGCAGGCAAAGGCTAGCAGGCACAGGCAGGCAGGCAGAGGCAATCACAGACAGGCATGCAAGCAGGCAAGCACAGGCAGGTAGTCTGGCATATAGGCAGGCAGGCAGACAGGCAGAAAGGCACTCGCAGGTTGGCATAGGGAGGAGGCACAGGCAAGTAGGCACAGGTAGGTAGGCAGGCACATGCAGGAGTGACAAAAAAGGCAGGCAGGCACAGACAGGCGTGACAAAACAGGCAGGCACATGCACGAGTGACCAAACAGGCAGGCACAAGAGGTGCAGGATTGGTTGGACCTCCTATACTCCTGAAAATGTACCAGGGTGCACTTTTGTTGGGTACTAGGTCACACCGGCGTCATGGGGAATGAAACGGCGGATAAACCTTCAAAGTCAGCAGCAGCTGATCTGCAGCAGGCTTCCGCCGTTCATGTACCCCATGGCGACCTTAAGCAAACCATACACACCTATATACAAAACAAGTGGCAGCATAGATAGAGCACCTTACCCAATAATGTGAAGCTAAAAGGGATCTGTCCCCTTATAGGAAAATGGGAGTTCTGTAGCCCAAATAGGAGGGACAGCATAGTACTAACTAGAATGCGAATTGGACACGCATATCTAAAGCACAGTTTCTTGGTGAAAAGTAGCGACGAGCGACAGGCTCCGTTCTGTTGCACATGTCAAAATTCCATCACCATACAACACATTTTAACAGAATGCATTTGTTACCAATGTAAATGATGAGAAAGTACTATCACAGGCAAGTCCATTAAGGATTTGCTTGATGATAGCTGTAATATAGCCCTCCTAACCAAATTTCTAAAACTCCTCAAACATTACCATCTCATTTGAATCATTGTGTTTTTAATTTTAATTTTTTGTATCATTGCCTATGACATTACATCAACCTTTTAGTTTTTACAGCGCTGAATAGCCCTTGATGTTCCGGTGCTTGGGTTCTGAGCCAGAATTTTATAATCCACTCCAGCCAGACATGTCTCCAGATAAACATATAGATAAAATAGTCGGAGAAAGATACAATTTGTTGAGATCAATAAAGGTGGCTTTTAAATACCTGGATAACGAAATGATAAAAATATATTACAAACACTGATAAGGCAAAAATTGGAATATGCAGAGATGATATGGTCACCCAGTACAAAAAAGAATATAAGAAAATTAGAAAGAATACAAAGAACAATGACAAATATGGCCCCAACACTTTCAAACTTGACATATGAACAAAGATTGGCCGAACTGGAATTGCCGACCCTGGAACAAAGAAGAGAACGAGGGGACCTACGAGCCATCTACAGGATTATAAAAGGCAAGGAACGCCTTGATAAAAAGGACTTATTAAAGTGGGACAGAGGGAAAACAAGAGGACATCCAATGAAACTCAAAAAGGACAGCTCCAGAAGAGACCTGAAAAAGAACAGCTTCCCACACAGTGATAGACATCTGGAACAAACAACTGGAAAAAAAAAAAAAAAATAGTGTGGGCAAACACCATACAAGAATTTAAGAACAAACTTGATCTTGTGAGATACAAAAACGGGTCATCACGAGCGTAGCTCCTCTTTCCGTAAAATACAACTTGGTAAGTACATATGTATGACATTTTGACACAGCTCGAAGGGATTTCTCCTAGTCTTCTCTTTTTCTGTATGAGGGGACAGAGAGGGTCTTAAAATTTTGAATATTGTTTGCACACACTGTTTATTTGTCTAATTTGTTCCAAGTATCTATCACACTTTGTGGGAAGCTATTTTTTTTTCAGATCTCTTCTGTGATTATCTTTTTGAGTTTCTTTTCGTGTCCTCTTGTTTTACCATTGTCCCATTTCAATAAATCATTCTTATCTAAGATTTCCACTCCTTTCATAATTCTATAGATAGTAGGTCTCCAAGTTTTGGTCTTATTAGTGTAGTTAGATTTTTTTATTATTATTATTTCCTCGTCCAAATAGACAAATGCCACTTTTATTGACTTCAATAAATTGTAGGTGTCTCCGATTATTTGATTAATATGTTTATCCGGTGTCATGTCATGTCTCTGCTGATCACCACTCCAAGGTCTTTTTCCAAGTTTACCTTTTTTACCTCTTCTTCGCCAATTTTATAATCTCTCGATATTCTGCTTTTACTTTTTTCCAAATTCCATTATACTACATTTCTTGATATTGAGTTTTACTTCCCACTTTTGAGTCCATTTCCAGATCTTGTCCAAATCTTGTTATAATGAGTTACAATCCTCCTCCGTTCTTACTTTCTTTAGTATTTTTGCGTTGTCTGCAAAGAAATTCATATGACACTCTACTCCTTCATCCATGTTATTTATGTTTATGGTAAACATGATCGGGGCCAGTACTGATCCCTGCGGGACGCCACTTATCATTTCTTCCCAACTTGAGAATTTATCTCTAATTACTACTCTCATTTTCCTCCCAGTCAGGAGGTCTTTCATTCATTCCAATAATTTTCCTCTGATGCAACCTACTGACTCTATTTTCCATATTAATTTCTTGTGTGGTACCTTTTCAAATGCCCTTTTGTAGGTCAGGAAAGGCGAAATCTGCCCAATCATCTCTTTCTTGTATTATATCTATTAATCTCGAGTAGAAGCAGATCATCTTTGTTGTACATGATCTTCCTTGTCTGAATCCAAATTGATTTGGATTCAGTATAGTTTTTTCTTCCAAATGTTTAACCCATCTATTTTTGATGACCTTTTCACAAATTTTTGCTACTGTGCTTGTCAGGGATACCAGTCTGTAATTTGATGGATCTCCTTTGTTTCCTCCCTTATAAATCGGTACAATGTTTGCATTCTTCCAGACCTGTGGCACCTTTCCTTCTTGAAGTGAGATTTTAATTATATTGTATATTTTATGTGTTCATTTTTCCATGCATTCTTTCAGTATCCAATTTGCAATTCCGTCTGGACCATGTGATTTTCTGACATCAAGGGTTTTGATTTGGTCGCTGATTTCCTTCTGTATTACAATTATTTCTTTTATTGAGGGGGATATATCTCTCCTCGCAGTTAAAATTTTCTATTGTGAATACTGATTTGAAGTGGTTGTTCATAATTTCAGCCATTTCCAGTTCTTCTGTATATTCGTATTTACCCTGGCGCAGCTTTTCTATTTCTTGTTTATTCTTCAGTTTGCCATTTACATACATGTAAAATAGTTTGGGTTCTTCCTTGCATTTTTTTTATTAGCCATTTGCTTGTTTTCTTGTTTTTTTTTCCATTTCTTCCAAGCTTTGTCTCTTTTATCCTTAGCCTCACTACATTTTTTGTTGTACCAGCTTTTTATGTATGTTTTTTCCTGTTTTTGTTGTTGTTGTGGTATGTATTTATTCACTCCCTCAATTATACATACATATACCAAAGGCTTTTCCCCCTTACACGGGTGGTAGCCAAAAAAGAAAAAGGCACAGAAACCACTTCCACCCATTCCATTTCCTATATATTCCACTCCCCTCCACCCTCCCTCTTATCTTGGCACCTCCTGGATGACGGGTCATCCCTGCATCCTGTCCACTGCCCTGGGTCAGAAGCAGTGTCGCAAGACACAGCACATCCACAGCAAGGCCGCTTCATAAATTCGGCGACCCCCCTCCCCGTCCCCTCATGCAGAAAAAGAGAAGACGGGGAGAGATCCCTTCAGGCTGCGTCAATTTTTTTTCTCATATATACTTCCTCACCCCCACTCCCCCTCATGCATCACAGCATCATCCATACATAACCCTTCTCCATTCACTCCTATCTTCTGTCCTCTCCAGTCCTTCCTCCACAGACATTCCTCTCTTTTGTAATACCCCTTTCACCCCATCCATCCATCTCATCCTAGGACGTCCCCTTATATTCACTCCTTCCACCTCTGCCTTCGATCCACATTTCTTTTACTAATCTTTCTTCACTCATTCTTTCCATGTGTCCAGGCCATCCCAATACTCTTTCATCAACCCTATCTCCCAGCTCCTTTTCCACCCCTGTTCTCCTCCTCACTCCATTATAAATTTCTTTTGGTATATTCCATTTCTCTTCCATCCCTGTACCTTCATTTAGGAATTTTTCCCCGTTCGCGTTGCGAAAGAATTTTTTGGGTGTCTCAAAATTTGTTCTGTTGTACATTTGTCTTCCTATTCTATGTTTTTCATTTCTGCTTTGATCCATTTGCACTTTCAACTCAAATTCTATTAGTACATGGTCACTCTTTCCTATCGGAGTTTTGTGATAAATTTTGTCGACAATTTCAGGCTCTGTTATAAGTATTAAATCCAGCCTTGATGGTTCTTCACTACCTCTATATCTGGTATTTCCCCTTATCCACTAAGTCATTGTGTATTCGATGGTCATGTCGAGCAGGACGTTGCCCCAGAGTTCCTCTCCACCCTTCACTGTCATTTCCTCCCAACATATTTCTTTTTAATTAAAGTCACCCATAATTACTATATTTCCTCTGTCCTTCAGTATATTAGTTATAATTCGTATTTTGTATCTTCTAATATTTTGGAATGATCACTTTCTGCCCAGGACTGTTTTGGGGGGCACATACACCACTACAAATTTTCTACTCTTCGTATATTTGCTTTCAACTTGTATCGTAATTGATTCTACATTATTTTTTCCTTCAGTTATTTTTGTTAAATCTAAATCTTTATTAGTCAAAATTAATACTCCGCCACCCTGTTCATCCTTTCTATTCTTCGTCCAACAATTGTATAAACCTTGTCCCACAGTGTTGGGTGGTAGAGTACACTTTAATTTAGTTTCCACTATTCCCATTATGTCTGTTTTTTTTTGTTTTTTTCCTAAGGCCAGATTATAATTCAATTCATTCATTCCTGAAGTTATTCCATCTGTATTGGTATAAGCTATTTTTAATTTCCTTTCTCCTCGTCTTTTTCTGTCTGCTTTGTTTCCTATTTCCTTATATACAATTTTCTCAGCCTCAGGTCCACCACTCTCTCTCTCTCTAAAAAAAAAAAAAAAAAAATCTTTTCAAATTCAGTTCATTTTTCCTTTCTTTTCTTTTTCATTCGCTTCGTTTCTAAGTTCTTTTGCTTTTCTTCTTTACTCATTTCATTTTTTATCCATATATTTTTGTATTGTTCACTATTTGCTAATTGTGTTGTTCTGAATAGTACTTCCTCTGCAATTGTTTGTGATCTAAGCTTTACTTTCAGTGGCCTGTATTGTTTTTCTTTAAAGTATCCACTCATTCTATAAGTCTCCTCGATTTCCCTATCTAAATCCTGTCTTTCCACTTGTAATTCTTTCAGAATTTCCTTAGCGATCTTTTTCTCCTCCTTTTCCCTTTGATATTTAGGAACATCATGCTTCTCTTCAATACCATAGATTACAATGGATCTTTTTTATCCGCTATGTCCCTAACTAAATTGCCTTTCTCTTTAATTACTTGGATCACCATTCCCTTGGCATTCTCTTTGACCTGTTGATCCACTGACTTAAAATCACTTTCTTTGTTTTTTTCTTCCACCTTTTCGGTCACTGCCTGCATTTAATCTTTTATCTCCTTTTTAATGCCTCATTCCTATCTATATCTTCACTTTTCAACCTTTCATTTTCTCAAATTTATTTAATTCCTTTTTTAAGTCATTTATCTCCCTATTATTCTCCTCATTGGCTTTCCTAAGCAGACTACTTCTGTGTACATTATTTTATACTCACTTTTGAGCTCTATTGATTCATCCAAAATGTCTGTCACAATTTTTTAAATTGTGACACCCAGCTCGTTGTCTCCCTTCCCATTTTCTCGTCTGTTTTCTCTCCGTATCAGCCCTTAATTCCCCATACTCGGGGGAATTTCCAGTCCTTAAGACTTCTAGTAGCAACATCCTGTCTTTTCTCCTCCTCGATATCCTCTTTATTTGTCATGTCATTTTTGACAACCAATTCAATGCCTTAACGAAGGGAGAGACTTCTAATATCTAGAAACACCCCCCCCCCCTTTTGATTTGTGTTCTCGGAGCCATGCTCAACGGTTTTCACGCCCACACAAAGCACTCAAACACACCCCCTCCCCCCCCCCTGCGCGCTGCCACATATTTGTTTTAAGCTAGGTAATTAGAATAATTAGGATTGTGTTTAACCCGCTCGTGAACAGTGTCTACCTCAAAGAACACTTGGAACTGTGTCACCCTCCCGCATGAACATTATTCGTAGTACCCTTCGCAACTAGGGACGGAGACATAGTACTATTGGCACCGTCGGAAGCCGGCTAGCGGACATCGTGACCTGACCTGTCGCAGGACACAGGCAGTCTAAGCATCGAGTTCGAAAAAGGAGGTCAGACCGCTCGATCTCGGAAGAATAAGCGCGTCCTTTCCTCCCTCAAGTGACTGTTGGGGATTTATATCCTCTTGAATAAATCGAGTGTCGATTATTTGGGTATAAACCCCTCAAGCAAAAACTGAGTGTAGTGCGATTGACCGGGAAAAGTACGCCGACGAAGTGACTTACAACCCCCATCACAGCGCGCCCAGGCCGTCCACCCCCCCCCCCCCACCACACGAACGGGCGCCGATCGAAGCTCAGCAGGAGATCAGGCTACTTGAAGACGTCTCCACAAGCCAGACAATTATAAGGACTCATTCAACAACAATTTCTTAAGCTAGGAACGCGCGCAGGGAATAGATAGGATGTATGTATGTATGTGAACACAACTGTTAAAACCCTTATTTAATGTCAAGTAGCTTAATTTTAGTGTTTAATTATTCAATTCATTAAAACTCACAATAGGAGTTCTGGGTTTCATTAGCCTAGGACGGTTCACTTAATGAGTTGTCCCATCATACCCCTCTTTGATTTACTCACGCTTGCCTTGGAGGGAAGGCGAGTGGTCCCGAGATGTGATAAAAATCACCTGGACTTCGGTTCCCCAACTGCAGCTATCTTCCCCCTCCCTTCATCAATCACTTAAGGTACGTGTTACCCACACCACCTCATCTACCACCTTCTTCCACTGTCCAGGAATTTGCGTCACGTGCTCGTTAGTGGTCCTTCGAACCGGATATTCATTCCATTACCTATGTACAGAACTCGTAAATTAATGCGACTTCACTAGTTCAATAATCAGTATGACAACTCATGAAGTAGATCACAACATGTTTCCCTGCGCATAGGTTAGCAACTCAATGCACTGTACAGGAGTCACTCCTGCTCGTTAAGGCACGCACTAGGTCAACCATGATATAGTAATTTTATGTCACATTAATTTACCCTTCCTACTTTTACCTTTCTCTTGTGCAACATTTCGCCCCCTAAGTAGAATTAGATTGTGCTGAAATTACACTGGTCCCTTTTCACGGGTAATTCCGCCCGGCCTCTTCATTCAGCGGCATCCTCAGCCGCACATCGTAATTTTAAGTTCAGCCATTTTCGGCTTAATTTAGTTTCGGCTCGGCCCAGCCTTCCAAAGCGGCGTTATAGTTAAGCCTCCCTATTGGCGCCACCCGCCACCACGTCCTTGTGTTAAGCCTAGCCGTTACCGTTACGGATGACCTGACGCTAACGGCTCGCATCGGCCCGGATTCAAGCGGCCTTATTTTTAAACTTTCGCGGTTTCACGCGAGTAACCTCTCTCCCACCTCCTTTGTCAGACCAGCTCGTATGACAGCACAATCTTCTGTAGTCACCCCCTTCGATTCTCCATTTTCGTCGTGCGATTCTTTCGCTCGACTCTGCATCGTTCTTTAGAGAGAGAGCGGACCCCCCCCCCTCTCGGCTTATGATTCAGTGACCGCAAGCATACTCAGACGGCGGCCACCATGTCTTATTACAGCCCTAACGAAGACGCAATTACGAACGCAACACTGACCGAGCTCATTGCCATCACGCAGAATTTCCTTGACGCTGTCACGGAATATGCTGAAACGTACGGGACTATCAACGTTGAGAGCCTGAGTCCCAGTGCGGCTACGGAAATTCATCAAGAAGGTCAAGACCATCACCAAACATGGCGGTTATTGGAGCCCGCCTGGGCCCGTCACACTCCCAATGATCAGCTCACAAAACTAGAACAGGAACTGAGACCCCTCAAGAAGGTCCTATTAAACCTAAAAGTCCGAGCAGATGCGCGAGTGAACGGCGCAAATACCGCCGTTCAAGCGTCAAACAGCCAGCTTAATCAAAGCCCCCTTGTCACATACATAAGGGAAGAAAATCATACACCCTCTTTCGATGGGGATCTGGAAATGTTCTCCAGCTGGTGGAGCATTTTCAAGACAATTGTTCACGAAAGCAATAGGTACACAGAGGGAGAAAAGTTCAGCGCTCTCATGCGCTCTCTAACGGGGCGTGCCAAGCGTCTTGTTGGATACCCCGTGTTCAACAACACCGCGTATGAACACACCATCCGACGGCTGCATGATGCCTATGACAAGCCCTTGGCAGTACGAAGAAGTCTGAAGGAACGCCTCGTCGCCATTCCCGCACCTACGGACGAATGTGAGGACTTGTCGAGGTTCTTCGCCGATTGGGATGAGTTGGGCGAAAGGTACAGGAACGCAGTAGGACAAGCCCTCTCCGATGAATTTGTAGAGGATGTCCTAGTGCCGAAACTACCCCGACAGGTTCTTTCGTCAATATACCTGTTCAAAGGCACTTCTGAACTAAGTGCACCAGAGCTTCAATCAGCACTCAAAGTTTACTCGGGTGCCATCACGGGCAGTCGACTCCATACCCCGGTGTTGGTACGCCCAGTTGCCGCAGCTACCCCCACACCCGTTCCTACTCAATCATCAACACGCCAGCCTCGACAGACATTGACGTGGGCTCCGACGCCACCGAGGAGTCAAGGTCATACGTCAAGGCACAGCACTGGACGGCCTGTACCCACGCCCCCACAACCGGCATCTGCGGTCCCCGACGAAGCACAGCACCGCGCCAACTGTTTGTTTTGCGGCGGCCCACATAGGCCGTCACACTGTACCACGTACCCGGACATCTCCACCCGCACCGACAGACTTTTAGCACTAAACAAGTGTACCATCTGCTACTCGAACAGGCATCTGAAGAACCGCTGCGACTTCCAGGCAGGCTGTATGAAATGTGGCCAGCGCCACAAGGCCCCCCTATGCCCTCAAGCCATCAGCATAACAAGCAACGGCATCATCGTGTCCCCTACACAGAATGCAGTTCCTCCTCACCTCTGGAACCAGGCTCCGTTAAGCCACGCCCACACTCCCCCCTACAGCGCGGCTTCATCTCAGCCTCCTGCTGGTTACCCACAAGCTCCAGGATACCATCCGTATTACCCCCCCTTCTATCAGTATCCGGGAGCCTACCCCCCTCATCACCAGTCCCCCTACCATCCTCCGTTGCAACCAGCGCCACTTGGCACGAGAGCAATCCAAGATGGCACCACAACCCCCACACCATCAACCTCTACCAGCTCCCACGACGCCCTCAGAGCACCGCCAGAGGTAACCCACGCCCCTGCTTCCACCAGTGCTCCCTCTTCAATCTACATGGCTCCCATCCTTGTCACTCCAACCGTCTTGGAACCCTCTTCAGCACCCACTGAAGCAGTGCTTGAGCACCCTCTGACGACCACAGTCCCCATCACGACGTCGGTTCAAACTTCCGCTGTACCTGATATCCCCTTGCATCAGGACCCGGAACCAGCACCAGTCCTCGTCATTGAGAATGCACAAGTTGCCACTGACACTCCAAGCTCTCAGAGCACCTCTGCTCCCACCACATCAACGTCTGTCAGCTCTCACCACGACAGCTCCTGTGCCACGCCCCCAGTAGGTCACACCCCGGAAGCCACCTGCACCCCCTCTTCATCGCACTCGGCTCCCATCTTACGAACTTCAGTCAGCACTTCCACGGCACCAGATGCCACTTTATCTCAGGACCCGGAACCAGTACCAGTCCTCATTGATAATATACAAGTTGCCACTGACGCCCCAAGCTCTCAGAGCACCTCTACTACTTCAACAACGTCTACTAGCACTCGCCTCGACAGCTCCTGTGCCACGCCCCCAGAAGGCCACACCCCGGAAGTCGCCTGCACCCCCTCTTCAATGCACGCGGCTCCCGTCCCGCAAGCTGCAATCCGCACTTCCACGGCACCAGATGCCACTTTATATCAGGACCCGGAACCAGTACCAGTCCTCATAGAAATTACACAAGATGTCACCTCTGCTTCTACTTCATCAACGTCTACCAGCTCTCGCCACGACATCTCCTGGGCCACGCCCCCAGTAGGCCACGCCCCGGAAGCCACCTGCACCCCCTCTTCATTGCACTCGGCTCCCATCTTAGGAACTTCAGTCCGCGCTTCCACGGCACCAGATGACACTTCACCTCCAGAACCTGAAGCAATCCCGATCATCGTTGGGAATAAACAAATTGATAATGACGCTCGAAGTCCTCACATTACACCATTTGATCCTGGAACCACTGTTTCGGTCCCCACAGAAGACGAGTCACAACCTACGACAACTCCTGACAACGCAACTGAGAACGCCGACCCAGCCCTCATCCCACGAGCAGTACCGAGCACTGTCGCTCTGCCTATTTTCACCGGACACCTCACTAAAGATCGCAAGAAATGTATCTCACAAGTACTCGCTGACAGCGGAGCTCAACGGACGTTTGTTCACCCTTCCGTCGTGGACCAACTTGACCTCAAACCAAAGGGAACCGTGCTTTGCCGCCTTGATTCCTTCAACAAGACTGAACTACCTCAGAGATTCGACATCGTTGAATTCAACCTGCACTTGGGCACTGAGAAACATCTCATCGAGGCGGTCGTGCACCCTTCAGTGAGTAAAGACGTCTCTATGCCCGGTTACCAACGTACAGTGCAGGTTCTCAAGTCGCAAGGCATCCCTATCGCAAATGAAGCTCCATCGGACCAAGCTTCCAATGTCACCATTATATTAGGCAGTGACCACATGTCATTAGTCTTTAAACGCGCCACGCGTTTCATGGATGTCGAACTTTTCGTCACCCCTGCAGGTTCTGTAGTATGGGGCAAACTGCCCCCCTGGAGTCAGGATCACACCCTCCACCCCCCTATTGAAACCATTGCAATCAACAGCATCCATGTTGAAGAAACTGTCACCACTGAGACTCCGGCACTCGAAGCCCTCAACCGAAACGAAGAGGTCAAAAGCAAGCCAGAATCTGGTTCTTTACTCATGATGAATGACCAGCCTTCATCTCCCAGCTTCAAGCCATAGGGGAGACCGCCCCCCCCTCCTCTTTTTGGTTCATAACCTGTGTCACAATTTTTTAAATTGTGACACCCAGCTCGTTGTCTCCCTTCCCATTTTCTCGTCTGTTTTCTCTCCGTATCAGCCCTTAATTCCCCATACTCGGGGGAATTTCCAGTCCTTAAGACTTCTAGTAGCAACATCCTGTCTTTTCTCCTCCTCGATATCCTCTTTATTTGTCATGTCATTTTTGACAACCAATTCAATGCCTTAACGAAGGGAGAGACTTCTAATATCTAGAAACACCCCCCCCCCTTTTGATTTGTGTTCTCGGAGCCATGCTCAACGGTTCGCACTCACACACACCCCCTTCCCGCCCCTGCGCGCTGCCACATATTTGTTTTAAGCTAGGTAATTAGAATAATTAGGATTGTGTTTAACCCGCTCGTGAACAGTGTCTACCTCAAAGAACACTTGGAACTGTGTCACCCTCCCGCATGAACATTATTCGTAGTACCCTTCGCAACTAGGGACGGAGACATAGTACTATTGGCACCGTCGGAAGCCGGCTAGCGGACATCGTGACCTGACCTGTCGCAGGACACAGGCAGTCTAAGCATCGAGTTCGAAAAAGGAGGTCAGACCGCTCGATCTCGGAAGGATATGCGCGTCCTTTCCTCCCTCAAGTGACTGTTGGGGATTTATATCCTCTTGAATAAATCGAGTGTCGATTATTTGGGTATAAACCCCTCAAGCAAAAACTGAGTGTAGTGCGATTGACCGGGAAAAGTACGCCGACGAAGTGACTTACAACCCCCATCACAGCGCGCCCACCAAACGAAGTGGCGCCGATCGAAGCTCAGCAGGAGATCAGGCTAATTGAAGACGTCTCCACAAGCAAGACAATTATAAGTACTCATTCAACAACAATTTCTTAAGCTAGGAACGCGCGCAGGGAATAGATAGGATGTATGTATGTATGTGAACACAACTGTTAAAACCCTTATTTAATGTCAAGTAGCTTAATTTTAGTGTTTAATTATTCAATTCATTAAAACTCACAATAGGAGTTCTGGGTTTCATTAGCCTAGGACGGTTCACTTAATGAGTTGTCCCATCATACCCCTCTTTGATTTACTCACGCTTGCCTTGGAGGGAAGGCGAGTGGTCCCGAGATGTGATAAAAATCACCTGGACTTCGGTTCCCCAACTGCAGCTATCTTCCCCCTCCCTTCATCAATCACTTAAGGTACGTGTTACCCACACCACCTCATCTACCACCTTCTTCCACTGTCCAGGAATTTGCGTCAATGTCATGAATATCTCTATTTCTCATTACATTTCTATACCTGGGCTCTCTATCAATTTCTAACCCTCTATGCATAATATTTCCTTCCCCTTTAAACCCCGAAAAAAATCTTTCAAACATTTGGCACTCCCTTGGTGTTTGAGAGACACGTCTTCTTTCGAATGACACCAAGTGAAATCTCTATTCTGCTTCCAAGCATATTTTTGCTATTCTTTGTCTTTCGGAGTTTCTTTGTTTATTTCAATTTTTTATATAAAAAAAAAGGATTAAATGGAGATACACAGACGGTTACATTCTGGTCACAGCGAATACACTTCTCCCTTCACCGTATCTTTGTAAACAACTAGGTTTGCTTTTAAATTCGTTCGTTCGTGAATCACTAAATAGCGGGTTAAGAGCGTTCGTTCCGGCACGTCTTGCTTCGACCGTGGTCTCTGTGTATGTATATACAATATATTTCTATTAAATTACTAAATTCTAAAGCACATGTTCCATCAGTGACTAAGAGAATGGCTCTCCAAATGTCTATTTTGTCGTTAAAACTGAAACTAGATGAAAGTACAAAAGGCTTCAGAATGTTTATCCACAAATGGATCAAAATTCTGATGCATTTTGTACGTTCCTTCTAAACTTGAATTTCAATTTGGAAGGAAAAAGTATATCTAGAAAGTTAGAGAAGTATTCCCTTAAAATCATTGATGTCATATGTGCTTCAGTACTTGAAAAAATATTTATACAAGAAAAGGATATATACTTTCAAATACTGAAGCAATTTATCCCAACTATTTGAAGAAAATATGGAGGTGTGTTCCTTAAATCTACAGTTGCAATGTCAATAAAATATAAATGAACTTCAAACTGGTGTTTAATCAATAATTATGTACAAAAGTTAAAATAAACAATTGTAGTGAGGCATGCGACGCGACGCACTGCACGTTGCTGGGGTGAAGGAAGAGAGGCAGGGTGTCACGTGACTCGTGGTTGTTCAACTTGCGTCCTCTGAATCCTAGGATGAGGTAGGCGAGGCAGGGCAAGTTACTGCAGGAGTTTGGGATGACACAGGGAAATTATTTGAGCATCCTGGGATGAGGCAGGTCGAGAAGTAAAGCATTATTTTTTGAGGCAGGTGGAATGACTGGTGTATCATGTTTATTTGAACAAAGTGGGAGAGTAGTTATTTTCCTCACTATATGTGAGACTGGCGTTGCAGTCGCTTGTGCGGTAAAATTGGTTCTGTACAATATTTTCATGATTTTTTCATAATCCTTTTCATTGCATCGAAGCATATGCCATTTGTATAGAGATAATTGTCCTCACTTTTTCCTTTTACATAAATTCAAATCTTTGTATATCATATTTTTGTATATAGGGGATTCCCTCTACTGAATATATATATATATATATATATATATATATATATATATATATACATACATCTATTTATTCTTATACACACACATACATTTAAACATTTCCATACAGATGCATAAATATTTGGAATAGCTTAGAAGGTGAATTAGCCCAACCTGGAACAATACATAAATTCAAATCTAAATATAAGAATTGGAAATCAAGGATATAAACCAAATTGGAGGTGTACATGAATTTGAGGTTAGGTACGATCAATTGGAGAGTAGGGGACTGGATTCATCGAGCATTGCTCCTTTCCTGTTACACTACAATTAGGTAAATAAAACCAAGTAATTGCACACACAAACACACACACATGGCTACATATATACTTGTAACACATGACCTGTGTTGTAACCTGTCATAAGGTTTCATACTAACACCTATATTTTTATTTCACATCTTTTCAGATTAATACCACTTTTTCTTTACCCCCCCCCCCCGTTTTCTGTGTAGACAGATAAATACTTGGAATAATTTAGAAGGTGATATAGCCCAACCTGGATCAATACATGAATTCAAAACTTAATACTGGAAATCAAGAATATAGACTAAGTTGGAACTGTTCATGTATTTGAGGCTATGTATTAACAATTGGAGAGTAGGATACAGGACCCAATGAGCTTTCCTTCTTTCCTGTGTACTGCAATTAGGTAAACACACACACACACACGATCGTTGGATTCACGGCGAAGATTGGAACTCCGGAAAAAAAAAAGCAATTTACGTGGATTTCAACGACGAGGGAGTACCTGTGTTGCATTAGTAGGGAAGGGAAAAGCTCATGGTGTAGTGGGAAGGTGAAGAAAAAGGAGAAGGGGAGGGATTACTGAGGAAAATGGAAGAAAATGAGGAAGGGGACGAACGGGCCCCGGACGTCAGAAGGAATGTCAACAAAAGATGCGCAGACGACAGAGGTGAAGTCGAAGAAATTAGCAAAGGCGTAAAAATTAGAAATATAGATAAGAGCTACACAGCAGAAAGTGGATATAATTATTTCTATGGCTTTAATGAGGGAGATGACAAACCTCCCCTGATTACCAAGTCTAGAGGAAAAACTAACAAAAATGAACGAACAATGGGAGGTTAGGTTCAGTCAGCTTGAACTGATTACACAAAGAGTTGATAAATTGGAAGAACTAAAGAAGGAGAACCAAAACCTAAATAAAGAAATTAAAAAGACAGTTAAAAGAAGTAAAGGATGAGAATGAGAAATTAAAGAACAATAAGAGAATAAAGAGACCACAGAAAAAGAGGTAAGTGGTTGGAATAGGGTTCAGGAGAATAACAAAATTGAATTTAGAGATATAGTGAAACAACAGATGAAGGAATACACTAAGGACACAGTTATTAAAGTGATGAGAGAGAAGAATATAGTAAGAGACTTAGGAGATAAAAAGAAATGTATAATTATGTTAGGAATGGAAGAGAAACATAATCCAAACAGGACTACAAGAGTAAGAGAGGAGAAAGAGTGATCAGGGTACTAAACATATTTCCAGAAGGTGAACAGGAAATAGGGAAAGAAATTTAAGAAATATATAGACTTGGAAAATACAGTATAGACAAGACCAGACCAATTAAGGTTAAATTCAGGTCACAAACGATAGCAGAGAATGTCTTATCAAAAACAGGAAAACTAGCAGAAAGTGATCAGTACAAACAGGTATGGATAAAAAGAGAGATGAATAAAGAGGAAAGAGAGGAAAAGAAAACAAAAAGAATCGAAGTTAGGGAAAAAAAGAACAGAACAGAGTCAGACAAAGAGAAATTCTATTGGAGAGTAGTGGATATGAAAGTGAGGAAATGGTTCATAGGAGAGAAAAACAGAAGGGAAACAGAAAACAGGATGAAAGTAACAGAAAATTAAAAGTGTCCTTCACAAATATAGATGGATTAATAACAGGCTTGAATGAACTAAATGATTACCTGATTGAAAAGGAACCCGACATAATGGGAATTGTAGAGACAAAATTAAAAGGTCCATTACCACCCAACAGTGTAGGACATAGTGGATATAATTATTGGATTAGAAACATAGAAGTAAAACAAGGTGGTGGAGTTATGTTCCTGACTAAGAGGGATATAAATTTAAGGAATGGTTCATATGGAAAGAATAGAGTGGAAATTATCATAATGGAGATAGAGGACAGGGACAAGAAGAGCAGGAAGTTTGTGGTAAATTATGTGCCTCCTAAAACGGCTTCGTGGGAAGAGAGAGAACACAAGAATATGTTAGAAGACACAAGGATAACACTAAATAAGATAATGGAAGATGGAGGAAGAATAATTATATTGGGTGACTTTAATTGTAAAGAAATCTGCTGGGAAGAAATGACAGTGAAGGGTGGAGATGATCTATGGGGAAATGTACTACTCAATATGATTATAGAACATACAATAACACAATGGATACAAGAGAATACTAGGTATAGAAATGAGGAAGAGCCATCAAGACTAGACCTAATAATCACATCAGAACCTGAAATAGTGGACAAGATTCAATATAAGACACCACTAAGTAAAAGTGATCACATATTAATAGAGCTGGAACTAAATGGAGAAAAATACATGAGAAAAAATGAACAATATAGGAAGGGAAGAATGATGTATGGAAAAACAAATTTTGATAAAATGAGTTTTTTTTTCAAAAAGCAGACTGGGAAACAACAGTAGAAGAGAAATGGAAAACTTTGACAACAATTTATGAGGAAGGAGTGGAAAAGTATGTTCTAAGACAAAACAATATAAATGATAAGTAAATGTTGGTACAACAAAAGATGTAGAGAGGTAAAAGATAAAAGGGATAAAGCTTGGATTAAATGGAGGAAAGACAAAAAAATGGAAAATATATACTGATTATAGAAATGAATATGTACAAGTGCACAGAGAAGAAAAGAGAAAATATGAAAAGGATGTCATAGAAAAATGTAAAGATCAACCAAAACTATATAGATTTGTAAACAACAAATTGAAAAACAAACAAGAATTAGTGAAACCACGACAAGGAGGAATAGAATACACAGAGGAAATAGAAATGGCAGAAATTATGATCAAGCATTTTAAATCAGTGTTTATGAGGGAGAACATACAATTTAGAGATGTCGAGTGGAAAGGGAAAGTCCTTCCTATGAAAGAGATAGAAGCAACAAAGAATGAAATAATGAATCACTTGAGTAATCTCGATGTCAGAAAATCGCATGGTCCAGATGAAATGGCAAACTGGATTTTGAGAGAATGCAGGGAGGAACTAACAGACAAAATACATAGTCTAATAAGCAATTCATTGAAGGAAGGAAAAGTTCCAGAAGATTGGAAAAGAGCAAATATAGTACCAAAATATAAGGGGGGAAACAAAGAAGGCCCTACAAACTATAGACCGGTCTCTCTTACAAGTACAGTAGCTAAAGTTTGTGAAAGAATTATCAAAATTAGATGGGTAAAACATTTGGAAAAAACAATGTACTAAATCCAAGGCAGTTTGGATTTAGACAAGGAAGATCTGTCACAAATCTGATGTGTTTCTATTCAAGACTAATACATATAATACAAGAGAGAGATGGGCTGATTGTGCCTTTCTAGACCTTAAAAAAGCTTTTGATAAGGTGCCACATAAGAAATTGCTAAAGAAATTAGAAACTGTAGGAGGAATACAAGGCAAACTATTCAAGTGGAGTGGAAGACTTCTTGCATGAAAGGAAAATGAGTGGTGATAAGAGACAAACATTCCAATTGGGATGAGGTGATTAGTGGAGTTCTACAAGGAACAGTACTGGCCTCAATAATGTTTGCTATATATATATATGATATGGATGAAGGAATTGAAAGTCATATGAGCTTCTTTGCAGACGATGCAAAAATGTTGAAAAAAGTGAACATCGAAGAAGATTGTGAATCACTGCAAAGCAATCTCAGTAAAGTATGGGAATGGAGTAGGAAGTGAGAGATGGAATTCAACATTAAAAAGTGTAGCATATTGGAATTTGGAAGAAGCAAAAAAAAAAGAATAGTGGGATCATATACTTTGGGAGAGGAAGAAATTATAAAAGTGGAAAAAGAGAAGGACCTAGGAGTCATTATTATGAATAATAAGTCCCCTGATAAGACCAAAATTGGAGTAAGCAGCGACAACGTGGTCACCAAGTACAAAAAGAGGTATAACAAAACTTGAAAGAATACAAAGAGCAATTACAAAATTGGCACCCTCTCAGTACTATCATATGAGGAGAGGCTGGCAAAACTTGAGCTACAGACATTAGAGCAAAGAAGAGAGAGAGAGGAGACTTGATAACTATTTATAGAATCATGAAAGGCATGGAAATTATTGATAGAGAGGATCTAATATAATGGGATAGTAGAGATACAAGAGGACATGGAATGAAAATCAAGAAAGACAATTATAGATGAGACCTGAAAAAGAACAGCTTTCCCCACGGGATAATTGATGTTTGGAACAGGTTAGATGAGAATGTGGTGTGTGCAAAAACGATACACGAATTTAAAAACAGTCTAGATAAAACGAGATATGGAGACGGGACACCACGAGCATAGCTCCCCTTCCCATAAAATACAACTAGGTAAATACATATATATGAGCTCTGAGCTCTCTTCCAAGAGGGAAATAGGTGTCAATCACGAGTCCAATGCGTGATCCAAGACCATGGTGAATCACACACACACACAGTATCATGCATGCCTACAACACATAAAATAATCTGTCATCAGGAATCATACTAACACTAATATTTTCATTCCACACATCTTTTCAGATTAATGCCCCATTTTTCTTTAAAGACCAAAGGCAGTAACTCTGATTATACAAATGTTTTAATCTATCTTACATATATATTATAATTAACACTGGTGGCTTTTGTGCACAATAATCATATCTCTTCTTGGGTACAAGATATCATAATGGAAAAAATAAAAAGTCATCTTCAGTGGATAATGAATGTTCCACTTGGAAATACTATTAGAAATATTTGTACTTTTTGTGACACAGCATAAGGATTAGTGTGAAAAGAATGAATATGACTGTATTACACAACTGGATATATAAAAGATACATGTTATCATTGCTATGGTGGCCATTATTTTCATATTTTAATCATAATGGCTGCCTGTATGTATCTTTGTGCATAAACTTAAGATATTGCAATATGAAATAGCTTGGCACAGCATGGATCGATCAAATTAGCCTATTTGCCACACTTTTCCTAGCCTAATAAAATACTCTGAGACTTTCTGATGCATAGCATTTGGAAACCTACCATGAAATTCTAGGAAAGTTGTTCCTGAGTGTTGTGTTGAGTTCATCATTTCTTAATAAACTCTTATCTTGTAATGAAATAGAGATTAATCATTCATATTTTTTCTTAACATGAATAAGATACTAATTCTGGAAGGACAAAGCACTGGGTAGAGAACAGTGCTACTATTCTAGTACTGCATCTCATGAAGGAATCTGACGACCATAGGCACTGGTGACTGTGTATTGTTTTGATCAAACTGCAGGTTGGCATAGGGGTTGTGAGGCATATTGTGATGGTCCATCATGGAAGTGGGGCCAATCATTGGATTAGGTTGTGTAAAGGACATCATGTTAGGGTGGAGATGTTGCATGGAAGAGATGCTGGCTGAGCTGTTGGCCTGTGTCACATGTGGAGGAGGAGGAGCTGCTGGGGCTGGGTGTGGGTTCAACACAGGGTTCTTGGGCTTGGGTTCCCGTGGAGTGAGAATTCCTGGTGGGGGAGGGGGTGCATTTTCTGGAAGGTTGAGCCGTCTACGCTGGTTGACACCCATATACACTGTCTTATGCACCTTCTTCACATGGTCTGCTATGTGACTTGGTCCATGGAAGCATTTATCACAATGTGGACACTCATAAGGTGTCTCGCCTGTGTGTCTACGACGATGGTATTTTAGATGAGAACCTACCTTGAAACTTTGTCCACACATGTCACAAATATACTTTCGAATATTTTCATGAACTACTTTCATATGAGTTCTTAAGTCACTTGGACTGCAAAAACCTTTACCACACACTTCACACACATTTTTCCGCCCTTCTGTCCCTCCATGCATGCGTCGTCTATGTGTCACCATATTGGTAAGACTATGGAAAACCATTTTACAGTCAGGGCATGGATACTGGACTTCCTTAGTATGGATAGCATTTATATGGATTTTCATTGCACGGGTATCAGAGAAGGGTTTTCCACACACTTCACACATAACTTCATTTTTTCTCACTTTCAGGTGGACACGTTCAACATGCTTTCGAAGATCACTGGGGCATATGAAACCTTTGCTGCAAATATCACACTGTAGTTTTCGAGCATCATCTCCTTGATGTACTCGGCGATAGTGATTTTGCATGTTGCCCTTCTGGTTGAAGGTTTCCTTGCATTCTGGACATTCATATTCCTGACTCTTGGTGTGGATTGTTTCCATGTGAACCTTAAGACCATTAGCACTAGAAAATGTTTTATTGCACATACTGCACTGAGCACGCTCCCTCTCAATGCCCATATGAACTACTAGACAATGAGACCGTAACTGCATGAAGGTGTCAAACACATCATCACACTCAGTGCAAGGGTAGTGGATCTCCTCTTGATGGGCTTCTGCAAGATGAGTTTTGATGTCCTGAAAATAATGGGAGAGGAAATGAGCATGTAGATGATTTTGATCCTGTATCATGTTAATTAAACTATCCATCCTAGAGAATTTTTTTCGTCATTACTAAAAGAAAGTTGAAGAAGTTAGTGTCAGAGTTTGGGAAGGTGTATGAAGGAAGTTGGAGATAAATGTGGGTAGAAGTAGGGTGATGAGGTGTACAAGGGGAGAAAGTGGCAGCAAACTGGAAGTGAGTATTAAGGGAGAGAGACTGGAGGAAGTGGATAGTTTGAGAGGTATGGAGGGCAGAGGTGGAAGGAGTGAACATGATGGGGCAACCAAGGATGAGATGGATGGATAGATGGGGGTAAAAGGGGCATTGGGAAAGAGGGGAATGTCTGTTGAGGAAGGATGGGATGGGATGGAAGATAGGGGTGAATGGAGAATGGTTGTGTTTGGATGATGCTATGATGCATGTGAGGGAGCAGGTGGGGGATACGTGGTGAAGGAGTATGTGTGAAAAATAAAATAATGCAGCCTGAAGGAATTTCTCCCCATCTTCTCCATTTCTGCATGAGGGGATGGAAAGGGGGGGGTCAGAGGAGGGATTGAGGAAGTTAGTGACAGTTTGAGAAGGTGTGCAAAAGAAGGAAGTTGAAGATAAATGTGGGTAAAAGTAAGGTGATGATATGTACAAGGGAAGAAAGTAGCAGCAGACTGGAAGTGAGTATTAAAGGAGAGAGACTGGAAGTGGATAGTTTTAGATATTTGGGTGCGAATGTGGCAGGAAAGGGAGGAGTGGAGGTAGAGGTAGAATGTAGATTGAGAGAAGCAAGTAAATGCCTTGGGGGATTAAAAAGTGTAATGAGAAATAGATATTTGGGAATGGATGCTAAGAGGAGATTTTATGAAGGAGTGATTGTGCCGACAGCACTGCACGGGGCAGAAACATGAAACATAAGGGAGGAAGAGAGGAGGAGTTTGAAATGAGGTGCCTGAGAAGTATATTAGGGGTTACTAAGCTGGATAGAGTGAGAAATAAGGAGGTAAGGAGGAGAACAGGGGTGGAAAGGTAGTTGTTGTTGTTGTCATTCCCTAGACTGTCTGTCCAAGCAGTCCCGTCTCCCCAAGGAATGCCACAGCCGAAACTGGGTTTCCCCACAAATCCTTTATAGAGTGTATGTTGTGTTGTTTGCGTGCATGACTGGAAAGGGAGTTGGGAGATAGGGTTGATGAAAGAGTATTGGGATGGTTTGGACACATGGAAAGAATGAGTGAAGAAATATTAGTAAAAGAGGTGTGGAAGGCAGAGGTGGAAGGAGTGAACATAAGGGGTCGACCTAGGATGAGATGGATGGGTGGGGTAAAAGGGGGTTTGGGAAAGAGGAGAATGTCTGTTGAGAAAGGATGGGAGAGGACATAAGATATGGGTGAATGGAGAATTACTGTGTATGGATGATGCTGTGATGCATGAGGGGGAGTGGGTGGGGGATGGGGGGTGAG
Source organism: Oratosquilla oratoria (assembly GCF_046742065.1). Taxonomy (NCBI): domain Eukaryota; kingdom Metazoa; phylum Arthropoda; class Malacostraca; order Stomatopoda; family Squillidae; genus Oratosquilla; species Oratosquilla oratoria. Next base: position 12,418,617 of record NC_134780.1, on the reverse strand, counting down.
GGAGTATGAGAAATGAAATGATGCAGACTGAAGGGATTTCTCCCAGTCTTCTCCTTTTTTGCATGAGGGGACAGAAAGGGGAAGGGGGTCGCTGATTAGTGAAGCGGCCTTGCTGTGGATGTACTTTGTTTTGTGACACTGCTCCTGACCCAGGGCAGTGGACAAGATACAGGGATGACCCGTCATCCAGGAGGTGACAAGATAAGAGGGAAGGAAGAGGGTAGTGGGGAGTGGAGTAGGTAAGGGATGGAATGGATGGGAGTGGTTTCTATGCTTTTGTTTTTATTTTGGCTACATCTCTTGTAAGGGGAAAAAAGCCTTTGGTATATGTATGTATCATCACAACCTAGAACCTTTCCATTTTTCATCTTCTTTGGTGCTTCATTGTATTTACTGTTATTATATCATCTTGTATGCCTATTGTTTGTTCATGCTTTGTTTCTTCCTCATCTTGTCCTACATTTGATAATTTTTTAAGTACTTAATCTACTGTATTTATTGTACTGCATCTGTCCCTCTGTTATGCTGTTCCCTCTTAAAACTATCTTGTACCACTTCTTTGAGTATATATTTCAATTTTGTGCCTCTGTCCCCATTGGTAAGGGAAAGAATTCTGCCACTGTGTTTCCTCTACAGGTCGAAAAAGGTGGCTAAAGTGGGATGAAGTGATGGGTCTAGGTATTCTGCTCTCTCTAACCCTCCCATGAGACTTCCCAACTACACTTAACAAACTGATCCCTCTGAAACTATTACACTCACATTTGTCCCCTTTTCACTTGTAAAGTCGAACTATACAAGCACTCCTCCAGTCCTCTGGCACTCTACCCTCCTTTAGACAAACATTAAACAACCTCACCAGCAAAACCACCATCACCATACCTTCCCTTTTTCAGACATTCCCCATGACACCCGTCTAACCCAGGTGAATTACCTGCTCTCATTATTTCAATAACTGTTTTCACCTCATTTTTTTCTTATTATCCTTATTCATCACTGTCATTTTATTAACATCTTCCACTGCAACCACCATTCCCTCCCTATCCTCCACATTTAGGAACTCCCTGACATACCCTGCCCATCTTCCTCTTACTGTTGCCTCTTCCATTATCATCTCTCCATCTGCACCTTTTACCTTTTCCTCTCTTAATTTCCTTCCAAAACATCATTTTATTACTTTCAAAATTTTTTGTCATACTCTTCCCCCATTTTACATCTGCTCTCCTTTATTTTATGTTGTACTTCTCTTCTTTTTTCTTTGAATCTCTCATATGCTTCTCATCCTATTTTGTAACCAACCCATGAATACTCATGTCTTCTCTTTTACCATATTCTTTGCTTCATTATCTCACCACTCACTACCTTTCCTTCTATTCTCTCCCATCCTCCTTGTTCTATCCACCATCTTTGCACACCTTGTATAATGATGACAATAACAATAATGATAATAAAAATAATAAAAATAAAAATCATAATGATAATAACAAAGAAAAATTAAACTAGTTCACCTACCTTACGCTTAAATACAGCTTCACAGAAAGGGCATGGAAAAAGCCGATGGTTTGCCAGATGGACCAGAAACCGTTTACTGTGAATAGTCTGGAAAAAAAAAACATTAAAAATATGATAAGTACAGCATTAGCACAGTTAATCTATGAAGAATATCCATTTATATGCCAAGGGCCTCTTACCCCATATATGGGAGGTAGTCAGCCAAGGCATGTACCCACTCCCACCCATCCCATCCACCATACAATGTTTCCTTTTAATCTTAGCTCCTCATGGATGAAGGGTCATCCCTGTCTCCTGCTCACTGCCTGGGTCAGAAGCAATGCAGCAAGATATAGCACATCCATACCAGGGCCATTTCATTTACATGGTGACCCTCCTTCCTTGTCTCCCCATGGAGGAAATGGAGAAGGGGAGAAAACCTTTGGACTTTATTAACCTCTTCACTCTGGGGCACATGCTGCCAGACGTGCGATGTTGCGTCATAATAATCGCATCATAAAAAATATAGTCAGTGCTCAATCATTCGTTCTCTTTCACCCGTGTATTTGATAACCATAGAAAATTGATGAAACCAGTTTAGAGAGAATGGAAATTACATAGGTACGACTACAATAAATACAATCAAGATGGCGACGTCGGCATCATCGAGTACTCACTTGCTCCTCATGTCGCCTACGTAGGTGTCACCGTATGGAAGTGGTTAAAATACCATCCATACACAACCATTCTCCAGTCACATCTATCCTCTGGCTTCTCCCTTCCCTGTTCAATTGACATTCCCCTCTTGCTCAGAAACACTTTCATCCCATTTGTCATCTCGACATTCAACATAGCTGCCATCTCCCTGGGATGCCTAGCATACACACACCTGCATTTGATAAAGTACCTCACAAAAAGCTATTAAGAAAAACTGAATCAATAGGTGGTTTTCAATGAAAATTACTGGAATGGATGGAAGATTTCTTGACTGGGAAAAAATAAGGGCAGTACTAAGAGACAAATACTTGACCTGGGAAGTAATGATAAGTGGAGTCCCACAAGATTCGGTATTGGATCCAATTATGTTTGCTATATATATAAATGACATGGATGAAGGTGTGGAATGTTATATGAACTTCTTTGCAGATGATGTAAAACTATTAATGAAAGTAAATCCAGAGGAAGATTGTGAATCACTACAGAAAGACTTGGATAAAGTCTGGGAATGGAGTCAAAAGTGGGAAGTGAACTTTAAAATCAAGAAATGTAGTATAATGGAGTTTGGAAAAAGTAAAAATAGAATATCGGGGCAATACAAAATTGGTACAGAGGAAGTAAAAAAAGTAAGCTTGGAAAGGGACCTAGGAGTAATTATCAGTAAAGACATGTCACCAGACAAGCATATCAACAAAATAGTTGGAGAAACCTTTAATTACTAAGGTCAATGAAAGTGGCTTTTGATTACTTGGATGAGGAAATGGTAAAGAAAATATTAATTACATTGGTAAGACCAAGATTGGAGCATGCTGCGACACTGTGGACACCCAGTACTTAAAAAAATGTAAAGAAATTAGAAAGAATACAAAGAGCAACGACAAAGATGGCACCAACACTCCAAATTGACATATGAACAAAGATCATCCAAACTGGAACTACCAACCCTGGAACAAAGAAGAGAAAGATATTTACTGACTATTTACAGAATTATGAAAGGGATGGAAGTCCTAGATAGAAATGATTTATTAAAGTGGGACAAGAGAAAAACAAGAGGATATGAAAAGAAACTCAAAAAGGATAGTTATAGAAGAGATCTGAAAAAGAATAGCTTCCCACACAGAGTGGTGGATATCTGGAATAAACTGGATGAGGCAACAGTGTGTCCAAATACTTTACCACATCAACACAGAGACGTTGGACCACCCTTCTCTACCATTGCATGAGTCAGACCATCTTCTCCCCTTTTTCCAACATTGCCTTACACTCCACACGATCATCTCTATGCACCAATGATCATCGCAGTATCTATGAACCAACACTCCCCAGCTCCCTACATATCACTGCACAAGATCTCACCCTTCCTTTCTCTTATATTCCTATACATCTTGATTACATATTTTCTAACTCATTTCCCAACCACCATTTAGTAATTGTTTCCCCTTTCTAGCAGTGCATCCTTCCATCTTCTTGCTCCACTGTAGCACCATGACTGCCTGACACTCCAACATCACATTGGGTAAGTAGATATTTTTCTGTTCTCTGTGCCACCTAGGAGCATGGTCTACACATATTTTATTCAATACATGAATGTGTTCAAAGCCCTCTCTGACTTGACAAATTTATCTTATACATGAAGCCAAGCTACATTTCCATCAACCATGTCCCCCACTTCTACTTCCAACTTTTCAGAAAAATTACCTCCTACTCAGAACACCATGTTTGACAACCCTTATACATATGTATATAGAAAATTGCTTCTGGGAACCCTCTGAAGTTTGAATGGAGCTTGCCATGTATTGTCAAGGAGAACGCTGTTGGTCTTATTAAAGAAAAGATGACCTTCCGAGTTTACTTCACCACCAATTTCCCAATGTAGTGTAACTTACAACCTACACATCCATCCATCTCAATTTTGGTCATCCCCTCAAGTTCTCTTCATCCATTTTTGCTTTCCACACTCTTTGATCAAATTTTCTTCATTCTCTCCATGTGCCCTCTCCTTCTCATCTCATTTCTCACTCTATCCAACCTTGTAACCACCACCATACTTCTCAGGCACTTCAGAGAGAAGTTTAAATGTGTTTAACATTTAAACTTCTCTCTGCTTCTCTTGTGTTCCAAGTCTCTGCCCCATACAGTGTTGTAGGCACAACCACCCCTTCATGTAATCTTCTCTTTGCATTCATTCTCAGATGCCTATTTCTCATGACATTTCTCAATCCTCTGAGACATTTCCTTGCTTCTCTCACTTTACAGTTCACCTCCGTCCCCGCTCTACCTCCTACTACATGATATGGTTTAATGTCACACACTCCCCCCTATTGGAAGGCTAGAACGAGCCCCTCAGAGATGGCTTTGTAGCGTGGAATTTAATGAACCATGCCCTAGGTTCAACTTCGCTGGTGGCAGGATTCGAACCGCCCTCACCTCGACCTTGGCCGTAAGTAACGATGCCCTAACCCGCTCAACCAGCGAGATCTTGGACCCAGTCCATGCACCAAATGCCATCCCTCTATGGCTACCTCAAGATACAGATCAAGCTGTTTATAGAATTTGAAGAAGAGTGATAGGAAAATAATTCAACCATCAGTCTTGCAGGACCACCACAAGAAGGAACACATTGCTGATCCAACACAATACTCAAAGAAATAATGAATCTGTGGCTGTTTCTAGCATGGTACCTTATGCAACCACATACCAACCTTTTTACAAGAAGGACACTCTTTTGTTGGAGCTCCTGGTGAGATATAGTCCTCCTCTTCCTTATCTTTCTTGCGAGGCCTTCCTCTCCCTCTCTTTCTTGGCTTGCCATCCATTTCCAAGTCATCTCCAGAATTGTCCATTAAGCCCTGTGTCTGGTGAGTACATAAAAATTTAGTCATGAACATCATAGCATATATTTACAGTATATACTGTGGAATATATAGGAAATGGAATGGGTGGGAGTGGTTTTTATGCCTTTTTCTTTTTGGCTACCCCCCATGTAGGGGGAAAAAGCCTTTGGTATATGTATGTATGTATGTACCGTATGTATATACTGTGGAACCTTGGGTCATGAACGCCTCTCATTATGAACAAATTGGTTCACATTTTTTTTTTCAATAAAAAATGTCTCTAGTGACAAACATGCAAACAATGTGGGGTGACAAGCCATATCTGTAGGAGAGCATCACTTGCAGAGTAGCTGCAAAATTTCATTGACCAATATCACCCTGATAAGGTAGTAGAAAGGTGTAGCATAATTATTATCAATGACAATGCAATGTCTTAATTATAGATATTTCAAAATGTATACAAAAAAAAACCTCACTGGACATTTTTTTTGTGAAAATCCTAGCGAGTCTTAGAGTTGAGTGGTGCTAAGAAACAGAAAAGAGTAAGAGAGAGAGAGAGTGAAAATAAAAAACAGAAAGACAATTACCTGATGTTTTATGGAAAGGCCCTACTCTTCTAAACAATAACATTTCTCTCCTTCCCCTTCAACTTATGCCATCAACTTTCCTCCCACTGTAACACCGTTCCCTCCCTATCCTCCACATTTAGGAACTCCCTGTAATTTTCTGCCCATCTTCTTCTTACTGCTCCCTCTTCTGCTATCATCTCTCCATCTGCACCTTTTAGCTTTTCTTCTCTATTTGATTCGCCTCCCCTTTCTCTCTTAATTTCCTTCCAAAACACCTTTTTATTACTTTAATTTTTTTTGTCATACTCTTCCCCAGTTTACATCTGCTCTCCTTTTGCCTCCTTTATATGTTTTACTTCTCTATTTTCTACCTCTGAAAAAATTAAATAAATTAATCTAAAGCTAAGTCTGATCAATGGAGACAGAGGTAGGAATCCATGAGAACAGCCCCTTCCCTGTGCACTACAACTAGGTAAATATACAACATGCACATGCCAACTTCCTCCTGTGACTAAAAAAATATGTATTTAACACTTACATGGTAATAAGTAATTACCTCTTCTGGATTAAATTAAAATATTTAGGAAAACCACCAAAGAATGACAGTTGCATTACCTTGACTTTAGCGGTCAACTTGGTTACTTTCCTTGGCTTTCCTTTTCTTTTGGTTTTCCGTTTCTTCTTTCTCTTTGTACCTTTTGCTGTACAATCTGGATCATCATCATCATTTTCTGGAACTTCAGATTCATTGGACTCCTCCCATTCTACATCAACCTCCAGCTGAAAAAAGAATGCATATAATATGAAGAATGTATAGCAGCAAATGGTGGTAAAAGGGCTTTCATGGATTTAGAGAAGGCACATGACAGGGATGAGAGAATGGCATTATGGAGTGTTATGGATGTATAGGATAGAGAGAAGTCTCTTTAGGGTGATCAAAAGTTTTGACAAAAGTAGTAGAACTTGTGTAAAAGTTGGAAATAGAATGAGTGATTCAAGATGAAGTGGCCGAGTTTGGGAGGGTATGTGAGATGAGAAAGCTGAGAGTAAATATGGAAAAAAGTAAGGAGATGAAATTACAAGAAGTGATGATAATGGCGGAGGTGAATTTAAAGGATGAGAAAGCTGACAGTAAATATGGAAAAAAAAGTATGGAGATAAAATTACAAGAAGTGATGATAGTGGTGGTGAATTTAAAGGATGAGAGACTGGAGGAAATGGACAATTCTAAGTATTTGAGGTCACAGGCAGCAATGAATTATAGAATAAAGAAAGCAGATACATGTTTGGGTGGAAAGAAGTACCATGAGATAGAGGCATCTGGGGATAAATGCAAATAGAAGATTGCATGAGTAATCACCGTGCCAACAGCACTGTATTGAGTGGAAAAAAGTCTAGATGTGCTTGAGATGAAATGTTTAAGACGTATGGTAGGTGTTATGAGGACAGATATAATAAGAAATGTGGATGTAGGGCAGAAAGCAAAGGTGGAAAGAGAGCTGGCATAATGGGTAGATCAAAGAATGTTGAGATGGTTTGGACATATAGAAAGATGAATGAGGAAAGACCAGCAAAGCCTATGAGAAACAGAAATGCATGAAGTGAAACTAAAATGAAGATCAATAGTACAAACATGGACAGGGTGGAGGGGGCACTGAATACAAGAGTAATGATTGCTGAACAAGGAGGAAAGAATGCAAAGGATAAGAGTGAGTGGAGATTGGTTGTAAATGGATGAGGAAATTAAGTGGACTGAAGGGATGTTCTTGTTTCCTCTGTAAATCTATTAAATAGATGAGGGAAGGGGCCTTGCTATGGAAGTACTATGTCTTCTTGTATTGCCTTTGACCTGAGCAGTGTGTAGCAGGGATAGGGATGACCCTTCATCCATGAGGTACAAAGATGGAATAGACAATAAATAGGTTCTGGATATTTGTGGAATGAGTGTAATGTGGATGCATGCTCTGACTTCCCCCCCCACCCTTATAAAGGGAAAAAGACTTTTTGATAGAGCATATTGACTATGAGATTTAGTCAATGGGGACAAACACAATTATAACAAACAAATGCACTCACTATGAGATTATAATTGTTAAGTGTTTAACAAACATCATTAAACCAACTTAGCAAAAATCATGATCAATTCTTACAAATCGTTTAAGATGATTATTATTTGAAAAAAGTGAGATGCAGATCATACAAAACATTATGATAAGAATACTTTGAAGTGATTCCTACCCATGCATCAATTTATATGGACGACTTAAAGATATATTGATCAAGTACTGTAAAGTTTGAACAGTTGGATAAAAGGAATAATTAATGCAATGGGACCAATGACAGATACCTGCTGGTGGTGGTCCTGCAAAATTGACATCAGAGACAGCAGGGAAATTGATCTCCCTCCTCCCCATTTACAAAAACCCATCAATCCTCCACACCTCCATCTGGAGATGTAGCTCCAAAGGGTTGACATTTGGTCTCCAGACAGGGCCCAAGATCTCTATCAACTTCAACTGTATTTTTTCCACCATCTAACATAATGATAAATGACAACCAATGACTACTCCCTTCCTCCTGCTACTTTCAGTTGGTGACAGAAAGTTCCATACTTATACAACATGGACAACAGTCCAATGTTTCTTCCCAGAACGATCTATAGAGGGACCCATACCCATAGACCATTACCAGCCACTGTGGGTCTGAATATTTCTAGTCAGGGAAACTTGAGACAAATCAGTTATTGCAAACACAATAATTCTTAGGTGTAGGAAAATTAAAAACTACACAACTTTAAGAGGCTCACCGAAGGTCTTTCAATTTCCCTTTTTGCATGAGGCTGCCTGTGCTCTATCGTCTTCTCATATTGGCTTACCAGCTCCATTTTTGTATCTGCCAACTCAATTTCAAGACCATCCACCTGTTCCACCAGATTATAGCATCGACTGCAGAGGACATCACTATGAGCTCTGTAGAGTGTTAGGCCCACAAGTCGCCCCAGCATGGCTGACAGCTTGCGCTGGCTGACAGACATTGTTGCTTTATATAAGTTCACAGTATCCTCAGTTTCTTCACCTGGAAGTCCTTTATCACACACAAGGCACCATCTGACATGTCCCTGCTGTTTCTGCTCCTCATGATGTGTATCCTGCATCTCAATGTGCTGCTGCTGCTCCATCTGTAATGGATCTTGTAATGGATCTGCGAGCACATCCTCATGCCTTTCTTCATGGGGAACTTCTGATTGTTGTGATGTTCCCACAAAGACCTGAACCATTGAGGGACCAGCTTGAGGAGCTGCTTCTGTGACAGCTACTCCAGCTGCTGTAACCACAGCAAGTTCAAGTGGCTGCTGTTGTGCCCGCTGTATTTGTGCTTGGTGTTGTGCTGGGTGCTGTGTCTGTTGCTGTTGGTGGATGATCTGTTGCTGCTGTACAGCTTGCTGAAGAGCAAGCTGGCTAGCCCCTGGGATACAAAAGGATATGTCATTTATATTATCACACTAGGGAATGAGCAGAGGGTATATTGTAGTTCACAAACATGAAGTATAGTGTATGACAGCTTATATATATATATGTATATATATATATATATATATATATATATATATATATATATATATATATATATATATATATATATATATATGTATATATGTATAAATGAGAGAAAAAATCTAAACACCATGGAGTACAAAGAGGATAGGCCAACAAGTGAGGATAGAAGAAACAAAGTAACCTTTAAAGAGATCATGGAGCAATAGGAAACAGATAGCCTGGAAGAAGGAATAGTCAAGGTTATTAAAAAAAAAATCTCATAAGAGATGTTGTAGACAAGTCTAGAAGCATCTTACTCTTTGGATGCCAAGATGAATACAAGACCTCATGGAAATTACGTCAAGAAAAAGAAATGTAAATGATTAGAGAAATTACATCAACTCTAAGGAAGTACTTGGATGTAACAGACCAGATTGATAGCATGTACTGGTTAGGCAAGTATAAGAGAAATTGTGCACATCCAATGAAAATAAAGTTCAAGTCACAAGCCATGGCAAAAGAAGTAATCAGTTAATCTTGGAAGTTAGTATGAGAAGAAAGGTTAACAAAAAAAAATGTGGATTAGGAAAAATGCTAATGATGAGGAATGAGCACACATGAAAGCTCTTAGTAGAAGCCAGTCTCTCCTTATATGATAGTTCTGAGAGCATTGGTGCCAATTCGTAATTGCTCTTTGTATTCTTTCAAGATTTGTTATACATCTTTTTGTACTTGGTGACCACGTTGTTGCTGCATACTCCAATCTTGGTCTTATCAAAGTGACTAGTATTTTCTTCACCATTTCTTCATCCAAGTATGTAAATGCCATTTTGATTGTTCTCATTAAATTATAAGTTTCTCCAAAAATTTTGTTTATATGTTTCTCAGGGGACATACTATTCATAATAATGACTCCCAGGTCCTTCTCATTTTCTACTTTTTTAATTTCTTCCTCTCCTAATTTATATGATCCCACTATTCTTTTTTTGCTTCTTCCAAATTCCATTATACTACACTTCTTAATATTGAATTCCATCTCCCACTTTCTACTCTATTCCCATACTTTGAGATCACTCTGCAGCGACTCACAATCTTCTACAGTGTTCACTTTTTTCAGCAGTTTTGTATTGTCCGCAAAGAAGCTCATATAACTTTCAATTCCTTTATCCATATCATTAATATATATAGCATACATTATTGGGGCCAAAACTGTTCCTTGTGGAACTCCACTAATCACTTCATCCCAATTAGAATGTCTCTTATCACCACTCTCATTTTTGTTTCATGCAAGAAGTCTTCCATCCACTTCAGTTTACCCTGTATTCCTCTTGCAGTTTCTAATTTCTTTAGCAATTTCTTTTGTGGCACCTTATCAAAAGCTTTTTTTCAGGCCTAGAAATGCACAATTAGCCCATCCTTCTCTTTCTTTTTTTTTTGTTTTTGCATCCGACCTAGATATGGATCGAAAGGTCTCCTGTCGGCATGCTTTGCCTTTGTAAATCCTTTGTAAATCTATTAGTCTTGAATATAAACACATCAAGTTTGTGACACATGATCTTCCTTGTCTAAATCCAAATTGCCTTGGATTTAGTACATTGTTTTTTCCAAATGCCTTACTCATCTAATTTTGATCATTCTTTCACAAATTTTAGCTACCATACTTGTAAGAGAGACCGGTCTATAGTTAGTAGGGTCTTCCTTGTGTCCCCCTTTATATATTAGTACTATATTTGCTCTTTTCCTTCCTTCAATGAACTGCTTATTAGACTATGTACTTTGTCTGTTAGTTCGTTCCTCCATTCTCTCAAAATCCAGTTTGCCATTTCATCTGGATCATGCGATTTTCTAACATCGAGATTACCCAAGTGATTCATTATTTCTTTCCTTGTTACTTCTATATCTTTCATAGGGGGAGGACTTTCTCCTCCCACTCAACATCTCTAGGTGGTATGTTCTCCATCGTAAATACCAATTTAAAATGCTTGTTCATAATTTCTGCCATTTCTATTTCCTATATGTATTCAACTCTGCCTTGTATTAGTTTCACTAATTCTTATTTGTTTTTCAGTTTGTCGTTTACTAATCTATAAAATAGTTTTGGTTGATCTTTACATTTTTCCATGACATCCTTTTTGTATTTTCTCTTTTCTTCTCTGCGCACTTGTACATATTGATTTCTATAAAAGTATATATTTTCCAATTTTCAGGTCTTTTGTTTTCCTTCCATTTTATCCAAGCTTTATCCCTTTTGTCTTTTAACTCGCTACATCTTTTGTTGTACCAACATTTTACATATTCTTTTTCTTGTTTTTGTCTTGGAACACACTTTTTTCACTCCTTTATAAATTTTTGTCAAAATTTTCTGTTTCTCTTCTGCTGTTTCCTCCTTGTGTATCCTTTCCCAATCTGCTTTTTGAAAAAATTCTTTTATCAAAATTTGTTTTCCCATACATCAATCTTCCCTTCCTACATTGTTAATTTTGTCCATGTATTTTTCCTCATTTAGTTCCAGTTCCACTAATATGTGGTCACTTTAACTTAGTGGTGTTTTATATTCATTCTTGTCCACTATTTCAGGTTCTGATGTGATTATTAGGTCCAGTCTCGATGGTTCTTCCTCATTTCTATACCTAGTATTCTCTTGTATACATTGTGTCATTGTATGTTCTATAATCATATCAAGTAGTACATTTCCCCATAGGTCATCTCCACCTTTCACTGTCATCTCTTCCCAGCAGATTTCTTTACAATTAAAGTCACCCATTATAACTATTCTTCCTCCATCTTCCATTATCTTATTCAGTGTTATCCTTGTGTCTTCTAATCTATTTTTGTGTTCTCTCTTTTTCCCACGAAGCTGTTTTAGGAGGCACATAATTTACCACAAACTTCCTGCTCTTCCCATCTCTGTCCTCTATTTCCATGATAATCATCTCCACTCTATTCTTTCCATGTGTAACATTCCTCATATTTATATCCTTCTTGTTCTACCTCTCTGTTTCTAATCCAATAATTATATGCACCATGTCCTACACTGTTGGGTGGTAATGGACCTTTCAATTTTGTCTCTACAATTCCCATTATGTCAGGTTCTTTTTCCTTCAGATAATTGTTCAGTTCATTCAAGCATGTTATTAAGCCATCTATATTTGTGAAAGACACTTTTAATTTTCTGTTACATCCATCCTGTTTTCTGTTTCCCTTCTGTTTTTCTCTGCTATGAACCATTTCCTCACTTTCATATCCACTACTCTCCAATAGAATTTCTCTTTGCCTAACTGTTCTGTTCTTGTTTGTTTTTTTCCTTAGCTTCTAGTCTTTTTGTTTTCTCATCCTCTCTTTCCTCTTTCTTTCTCTTTTTATCCATACCTGTTTATATTGATCACTGCCTGCTAGTTTCCCTGTTTTTGCTAAGATATTCTCTGCTGTCATTTGTGACCTGAATTTGATCTTAATTGGTCTGGTCTTGTTTGTATTGTATTTCCCTAGTCTACATATTTCTTCAATTTCTTTCCCTGTTTCTTGTCCATCCTATTGAACTACTTCTAATATCTTGTTTACCTTTTCCTTCTCTTTTACTCTTGTGGTCCTATTTGGATTATGCTTCTCTTCCATCCCTAATATAATTATATATTTATTTTTGTCCACTAAGTCTCCTACTATATTCTCTTCTCTCATCACTTTAACAACTGTGTCCTTAGTTTGTTCTTTCATCTGTTGTGTCACTACATCTCTAAATGGAATTTTGTTGTTCTCTTGGACTTTTCTCCAACCCTGTGTTTCTTTTGCGATGGGCTCTTTATTCTCTTTATTCTTCTTCTTTAATTCCTCATTCTCATGTTTTACTTCTTTTAACTGTCTTTTTAATTCTTCTACTTCTTTAGTTAGGTTTTGATTCTCCTTCTTTAGTTCTTCCAGTTTATCAACTCTTTAGGTAACTAGTGTTAATTGGTTAAACCTAACCTCCCATGCTTCATTAATTTTTTTTTAGTTTCTCCTCTAGATTTACTAGTTGGGGGAGGTTGTCACCTCCTCTCTCATTAAATCCATAAAAGCAGTTATCTTCTCTTTCCATTGAGTTGTTACTATCTATATTTCTGCTTCCTTGTTCTTCCTCGTCTGTGTGTTCTGCACCTCTTTTGTTTACACCCCTTCTAACATCCGGGGCCCGTTTGTCTCCTTCCTCATTTCCTCAGTAATCCATCTCTTTCTCCTTTTACTTCACCTTCCTACTACATCACGAGCTTTCCCCTTCCCTATTAATATAACCAAGGTACTCCTTTGTTGTTGACATCGATGAAACTTGAAGTTTTCCTGGAGTTCCAAACTTCGTTGTCACTTCGACCAATGTGTATTTACCTAGTTGTATTTACCTAGTTGTATTTTACGGGAAGGGGAGCTATGCTCGTGAGGTCCCGTCTTCATATCTCATTTTATCTAAACTATTTTTAAATTCATGTATTGTTTTTGCACACACCACTTTCTCATCTAACTTGTTCCAACTGTCTATTGCTCTGTGAGGAAAGCTGTTCTTTTTCAAATCTCTTCTATAGTTGTCTTTTTTTATTTTCTTTCCGTGTCCTCTTGTATTTCTGTCATCCCATTTTATCAGATTCTCTCTATCAGTAATTTCTATGCCTTTCATGATTCTGTAAATAGCTATCAAATCTCCTCTCTCTCTTCTTTGCTCTAGTGTCTGTAGTTTAAGTTTTTGTAGTCTCTCTTCATATGATAGTTTTGAGAGTGTTGGTGCCAGTTTAGTAATTGCTCTTTGTATTCTTTCAAGTTTTTTTATACATTTTTTTGTACTTGGTGACCATATCGTTGCTGCATATTCCAATCTTGGTCTTATCAGGGTGACTAGGATTTTCCTCACCATTTCTTCATCCAGGTATGTAAATGCCACTTTGATTGTTCTTATTAAATTATAAGTTTCTCCAAAAATCTTATTTATATGTTTCTCAGGTGACATATTATTCATAACAATGACTCCCAGGTCCCTCTCATTTTCTACTCTTTTTATTCCTTCTTCTCCCAAATTATATGATCCTGTTATTCTGTTTTTGCTTTTTCCAAATTCCATTATACTACACTTTTTTGTATTGAACTCCATCTCCCACTTCCTACTCCATTCTTGTACTTTATTTAGATCTCTCTGTAGTGATTCACAATCTTCTTCAGTTTTCACTCTTTTCAGTAATTTTGCATCATCTGCAAAGAAGCTCATATAGCTTTCAATTCCTTCATCCATATCATTAATATATATAGCAAACATTATTGGGGCCAGAACTGTTCCCTGCGGGACACCGCTTATTACTTCATTCCATTTTGAGTGCTGATCTCTTATCACTACTCGCATTTTTCTTTCTTGCAAAAAGTCTTCCATCCAATTTAGCAATTTACCTTGTATTCCTCCTTCATATTCTAATTTCTTAAGCAACTTCTTATGTGGTACTTTGTCAAAAGCTTTTTTTAGGTCTAGAAATGCACAATCAGCCCATCCATCTCTTTCTTGTATTATATCTATTAGCCTTGAATAGAAACATATTAAATTGGTGACGCATGATCGTCCTTGTCTGAATCCAAATTGCCTTGGATTTAGTACGTTGTTTTTTTCCAAGTATTTTACCCATCTACTTTTGATAATTCTTTCACATATTTTTGCTATTGTACTTGTTAGAGAGACTGGTCTATAGTTGGTAGGTTCTTCTTTATTTCCTCCTTTATATATAGGTACTATATTTGCTTTTTTCCAATCTTCTGGAACTTTTCCTTCTTTTAAGGAACTGCTTATTATGCTATGTATTTTGTCTGCCAGTTCATTCCTACATTCTTTCAGAATCCAGTTTGCTATTTCATCTGGCCCATGCGATTTTCTGACATCAAAATTACCCAAGTGTGTCAATATTTCATTCTTCGTTACTTCTATTTCTTCCATAGGGGGGACTTTTTCCTTCCACTCAATCTCTTCAGGTTGTATATTTTCCCTTGTAAACACTGATTTAAAATGTTTGTTCATAATTTCTGCCATTTCCATTTCCTCAGTGTATTCAACTCCCCCTTGTCTTAATTTCTCCAAGTCTTGTTTGTTTTTCAGTTTATTGTTTACAAATCTGTAGAATAGTTTTGGTTGATCTTTACACTTTTCTATAACATCTTTTTCATATTTTCTTTTTTCCTCTCTGCACTTTTGTACATATTCATTTCTATAACCAGTATATATTTTCCATTTTTCAGGTCTTCTGTCTTTTTTCCATCCGGTCCAGGCTTTGTCTCTTTTGTCTTTTAACTCCCTACAACTTTTGTTGTACCAGCATTTTACATATTCTTTTTCTTGTTTTTGTCTTGGGACATACTTTTCCACTCCTTCTTTGTAAATTTTTGTCAAAATATTCCATTTCTCTTCCACTGATGTTTCTTCTTTGTATATTTCTTCCCAGTTTTCTTGTTGGAAGAATTCTCTTATTTTATCAAAGTTTGTTTTTTCATACATCATTCTTCCTTTTCTATATTGTTCATTTCTTTTCATATATTTTTCTTCATTAAGTTCCAGTTCAATCAATATGTGGTCACTTTTACCTATTGGTGTTTTATATTCAATCTTGTCCACTATTCTAGGTTCAGATGTAATTATTAAGTCTAGCCTCGATGGTTCTTCTTCATTTCTATACCTAGTGTTCTCTTGTATCCATTGTGTCATTGAATGGTCAGTAATCATCTCAAGTAGAGCATTTCCCCATGAGTCATCACCACTCTTTACTGTCATTTCTTCCCAGCAGATTTCTTTGCAATTAAAGTCGCCCATCATAACTATTCTTCCTCCGTCTTCCATTATTTTAGTTAATGCTATCTTTGTGTCCTCTAACATACTTTTATGTTCATTCTCCTCCCATGAGGCTGTTTTCGGAGGCACATAGTTGATCACAAATTTTCTGCTCTTCTTATCTCGGTCTTCCACTTCTATCATAATCATCTCTACTGTATTCTTTCCATATATGACACCTTTCACGTTTATATCCTTCTTTGTCAGGAACATAACTCCACCCCCTTGTTTTTTCTCTCTGTTTCTAATCCAATAATTGTATGTATCATGTCCTACACTGTTGGGTGGTAGTGGGCCTTTTAATTTTGTTTCTACAATTCCCATTATGTCCGGTTCTTTTTCTTTCAAATAATCATTCAGTTCATTCAATCCTGTTATCAATCCATCTATATTTGTGTAAGACACTCTTAGTTTTCTGCCACTTCCATTGTGTTCTCTGTTTCCCTTATGTTTTTCTTTAGTATGTCGAACTGCTTTATTTTCATGTTCACTACTCTCCAATAGAATCTCTCTTTCTCTGACTCCGTTCTTTCCTCGTTTTTTGCCTTAGCTTCAATTCTTTTCTGCTTTTCTGCCTCTCTTTCCTCCTTATTCATTTCTCTTTTTATCCATACCTTTTTATATTGATCATTTGTTGCTAGTTTCCCTGTCTTGGATAGAATTTTCTCTGCCGTTGTTTGTGACCTGAATTTAATCTTAATTGGTCTGGTCTTATCTGTACTATATTTTCCGAGTCTGAATTTTTCCTCAATTTCCTTTATAATTTCTGGTTCATCTTCCTGGACTAATTTTAATAAACTGCTTACCCTTTCATTTTCCTCCTTGATTCTTGCGGTTCTATCTGGGTTATGTTTCTCTTCCATTCCTAATATAATTATACATTTCTTTTTGTCAGCTAATTCTCTTACTATATTCTCCTTCTGTCTCATCACTTTAATAACTGAGTCTTCATTATGTTCTTTCAATTGCTGTTTGACTATGTCCGTGAATGAAACCTTATTCCCTTCTTGAGTTATTCTCCAATTTTTAGCTTCTGTAGCTATTTTCTCACTGTTTTCATTACTATTCTTCTTCAATTTCTCATTCTCCTCCTTTACATTTCCTAACTGTCTTTTTAGGTCCTCTACTTCTTCAGTTAAGTTTCTGTTAGCCTTCTCTAGTTGTTCCAATCTTTCAATTCTTTGGAGAATGGAGCCTACATTACCTAACTTACGTTCCAAGTCCTCGATCACCTTATCAACTCTCTCCTCTAGTCTTATCAGTCTGGGGGGGGTTGTGTCCCCCCCACCCTCTTTAAATCCCTGGAACATATTCTCGTCACTTTCTACTGTATTTCTCCTCTCTATACTTCTAATCTTTACATTTTTATTTGCCATTTCGTCATCCGGTGGTCGTTTCATGTTGACCTTCCGCCCGTCTGCCTGGGCCAAGTCCTCCACATCCTCATTACCTTCCATTTCCCCAGTAATCCCTCCCCCTCTCCTCTTTCCTTACTTTCCCACTACCTCACGAGCAATTCCCCCCCCCCTGCAAATACAAAAAGGCACTTCTCTTTGCGTTGGTATCCTCAATCTGCACTTTTCTTCAGAGCGTTCGTCAAGCCGTCCGTTCGTTGAAAGTGTGTGTGTGTGTGTGTGTGTTTGTGGTATACCTGTTTTATGTGGGTATAATCCTATTTTCATGGGATCGATGTTGGCCTAGATCAGGGGTTCTTAACCTTTTTTCTCCAATTCCCCACTTTTTAGTGAGCCAAGTAAGTCAAGATTTGGATGTAATGTATTAAATTTTGAAGCACTATCGATTATTTGTGGGGGGAAACAAATTCACGAAATGTGACAAGACACCAGAAACAAACAAAAAGAAACAAAAACACATCGATAAAAAAAAAAAAAAAGACAGTGGTTCTTCTTCCGACCGGTCATTCCCCACTTGGCAACTCCGCCATTCCCCAAGTTTTAGGCTACCCTTAAACAAATTCAATGAAGGATGATACCAGACTATTGGTGTATTTGGATGATCTAAAAATGGCCAATCAGAACATGAAATGAGATAGGACAACTTACCTGCCACATGATTAGTAATGGATGCCATTGACACATCCATAGGACGTGAACATGTCACCATGGTGTGTTGCCCATCCTGCATCATCAACCTGGCATGGGTCACCGGCTGTGTAGTTGCATGGCCCACTGCCTGGTGAGCCATAGGGTGACCCATGTTCATACTGAACATTCTTCTCTCGTCAAAGTCCATCTGCCTCAAGGGGTAGGTAAAGCAGTATGAAACCTGGAAGCAAAATTAATTAGTAGAAATCAAAATAGTGTTGGAAATGTCCACTTATCCAATATCTCCCAACTTTGAAAAATAAGGAATCTATCAAGCAGTTGATGTGGCAAAAGGGGTACTGACACTGATCTCTAGGAGATCAAAAAGTATGGAGATGGAAAAACCCTTCTTATTTTGGATTAATGAAAAACAGCTGGCTGGTGATATGATTTCAGAGATGAATTTGTGAGAAAGCCATGGTCTTCCATGATAATTAAGTGAAAGGCATGCCTGACATTAGTGCTCAAACAGTGGAGTTTAAAGCCATTTGAGGATTGGTTCAAGAACTTTAAGAAAAGGATCTATAGTGTTGTTATCCACAGAGGGGCTACCAGCTCTAATTCTGAAGCAGCAGGAAAGTTTGTGAAGGAATTTAGTGAATTTGTGAACAGCGAGGGCTATGTTCCAAACCAAGTGTTCAATTATGATGAAACAGGCCTCATGGAAAAAAGATGCCCAGGGAATATATATCTCATAGGAAGAAAAGTCTGTACCTGAGCCAATGAAAGACTGCCTTACTCTCTTGCTGTGTGATGATGCTAGTGGGGACTACAAGATCAAACCTCTCCTCACATATCATTCAGAGAAGTCACAAGTCATTAGGAGGAACAACATCATTAAGCACAAACTTAATGTTACATGAAGACTGAATATGAAAGCATGGGTTACCAGGTAGTTCTTCACTGAATAGATACATGAGGAGTTTCCTTCTTGAGTAAAGGCTCATCTGCATAATAAAAATCTCCAAAATAAATCTTTCCTTGTCCTGGACAATGCTTCTGCACATCCTTCAGCCTTAAGATAATTTGGTGGGCAAATATAGCTTCATCAAGATAAAATATTTATCCTTCAATGCCACCCCTCTTATCTAGCCCATGGACCAGTGGGCGATCATGAACTTAAAAAAAAATTATACAACAAGACTATGTTCCAGAGATGTTTTGAAGTTACAAATGAAACAGAACTGACCCTCAGAGAGTTCTGGAAGAATCACTACAATATTATTTACTGCCTAAGAATCATCAAGAAAGCATAGATGAAAGTGTCTTTGAGGACAATGGGCTCTGCCTGGAAAAAGTTCTGGCCTGAACAAGTTGCTGCAAAAGGACTTCAAAAGACTTTGAGGATCCACCTGCTGCTCCTGACATCGTACCTATGGGCAAGTCAGCAAAGATAATTTCAACAAATTAGTGGCCGATCACAGGACTGAGTTGACAACAGAAGAGCTTCAGCACCTCAACCAATAGCAGAAAGAAGTCACAGAGGAAATTTCTTCATAGTAGGAAGAGGGAGATGCTGGAACCATTCCCACTGCTGAAATCAAGGATCTTCTCAGCATGTGGTTAAAAACCCAGGCAGTAGTTGAGAAGTGACACCCTTCTAAAGCCCTTGTGAAAAGTCTATGGTGAACTTACTCACTACGGTAAATATAACAAAAGAAAAAATTAAAAGGTGTATAGAAAAACTCATAGTTAATAAAACACCAGGGCCTGATGGTTAGCATCCAAGAATCTTGGGAAATTAAAAATGAAATGTTGTTCCATTAGAAATTATTTTCAAGAAATCCATCATATCCAGAGATGTCCCAAGAGAATGGAAGCTAGCTAACATTACTCCCATATTCAAAAAAGGTGACAAAAAGAAACCAAATAACTACGGGCCTATAAGCTTGACTTCAATTGTAGGAAAAATGATGGAAACTATTATCAGAGATGTTATAAGACATAAGACATAAGAAATAAAGGAGACTGCAAAAGACCATAAGGCCTACACTAGGCAGCTCCGTATCCATCACCACCTGTCGTCCCCATCCATAAAGTTGTCTAATCGTTTTTTAAAACAACTGATAGTTTCAGCGCTTACTACGTGGTTACTAAGTTTATTCCATTCATCGACCACCCTATTTGTAAACCAATTCTTGCCTATTTCCTTCTTAAATCTAAATTTGTCCAGTTTATACCCATTACTGCGAGTCCTGCCCTGTTGTTTTATTATGATGACCTTGTTTGCATCACCCTTGTTATAGCCTTTGATCCACTTGAACACTTCTATTAGATCACCCCGCACTCTGCGTCTTTCCAGAGAGTGTAAGTTTAGGTGCCTAAGCCTCTCTTCGTAAGGCAAATTTCCGAGTCCTTGTATCATTTTGGTCATTCTTCTCTGTACTGATTCTAGTGAATTTATGTCCATTTTGTAGGACGGAGACCAAAACTGTACCGCATAGTCCAGGATGGGTCTAACTATTGCTAGAAAGTTAGAAAGTAACTGTTTGATAAATGATAGCCAGCATGGATTCCGATGGAAATGTTCTTGTGTGACTAACTTACTCAAATTCTTCAACAGTCATCTCAAATTGTGACAAAAGAAACAAAATAGATTTAATATATCTAGACTTTGCAAAAGCTTTTGATACCATCCCCCACAAAAGACTACTTACTAAATTAGCTTCACACAGAATAAGTGGTAGTCTATCAAGTTGGAACAGTAATTGGTTGAATGATCAAAAACAGAGTTGTTCTAAATGGCAAAACTTCTAGATGAAAAAATGTTATGAGAGGAGTATGTTTATTGTCTTTCCTCAAATATGGTTCATCTGCCAGGCTGTGGACCAGTTTGATTTGCTGCCCTTTGTATTCTCTCGATATTGCTTATATCCCTAACCTAACCTAACCTAACTGTGGTGGGCCAACTTGGTTGAGTAAATCGGCCAAGTTGACCTTACACCATAATCCATATGTTCTATATCTTATCTTATTTTGATTTTTGTGGAGGCCAATTACCCCAAAAAGTTGCTCATGTAAACCCAGTGTATCCCTTGGCCTATTGATCAACTGCTATTATTGCTATCATTATCATAATCATTTCAGTTACTGCTATCATCTTTACTTATTTCATCAAAAATAAATCGCCACTATTTCTATTACAAGTCGGGTAGACAACCAGAACAGAGGTTAGGATAGGAATTTCATCATGCAATGATAATAGTTAAAAATTCAACACAATGAAAAATTGCATACCAAACTTGTTTTTGTACGTTTTGCCTGGACCACTGGTATATCAGTTAACAATATCACGTGGACAACAAATTGTCAATAAGCTGCTTTTGCACAACACATTCGAGTAACGAGAGAAACATTGCCTTTACTTTATATTTAATACCAAACTGGCATTCCTAATGTTTGGGGTTTGGAACTGATGGTTCCATTGCCTTACAAGACCAATTCCATTTGAAATTCCAAATTGAATCCACGGAGACAACTATATCTGTAAATGACATGGAACTCGCTTTCTAACATTCATTTGACATTCGTAGAATACTGACATTTAATTAATAAATATTTTTCCGACATTCCTGCGGACAGATTAGTGGATGTAGTATATCTATGATACTTCTCATACCTATCTCAACCCAAGAATAACAATTCTCATTCTACATGTCCAATAGGGAATCTTGTGAAAAAAGTAATTTCTGCATCAATAGCCATAACAAATTTAATTGGCAACAATTCCCAAACATCTTTGCTCGTAGTCTGCGTGTTTACAAGTACTTCTACATACGCGCAAACAACAGTGTATGACATCGTTTAAAGTATATATTTTTATTCAATTTTAAAGGCTGAAATGATGACTTTTATGTTCTTGTGACTATATATATTGATTAATATATGTTTTGTTTTATAAATATTGAATAACTGTGGTTACAAAAGGCAAAATTTTCCTAAGTTTGATAATAAACTGCGTCAGAAACACCTACCTAGGCACGTCCGAAGCTGGAGGCTACCGCCATTTTAACACATGCCAACCTGTTAACTTTACTAAAACACAGCCTTCTCAATGCCTGTCTATTTTGATTCCACAAAAATTGATATCTTAACATATTACTTCTTAAAATCCATTTCCTATTATTTCAGAGATCTGGTAAAATAATGGAGTGTGAATAATCATTAAATTCGTTCAGGCAACACAAGCCATCTTTGGAGGCGTCACGACCGAACTTGGACGAAATCAAAACAAATAATTTCACCAAATTCGACATTTTCGAACAGTTGTGCATGTTGAGCACTGGATGTACTCTCGGGTTTTGAA
Source organism: Oratosquilla oratoria (assembly GCF_046742065.1). Taxonomy (NCBI): domain Eukaryota; kingdom Metazoa; phylum Arthropoda; class Malacostraca; order Stomatopoda; family Squillidae; genus Oratosquilla; species Oratosquilla oratoria. The sequence goes on along the minus strand of NC_134780.1, from coordinate 12,396,239 downwards.
CAACCACTGGGCCACAGAAAGTTGTAAACAAGCTGTGGAAACATGTTATAATGTACTATCATTGCAATAAAAAGCGGTCGATACAAAGGAATGTAAATTTCAAACGTTAAAATGGCGAATATTTAAGCATCATTACATTACTAATATAACCTTGATATATTCTGGACAGTATATATCCAAAACTTATAGTGTAATAATTTGGAAACAAATCAACTATGGGACGTAGCCTAGTAAAGAGTGAATATTTGTCAAACATTATCAACACTTTAATTGCATTTTCTATTATTCTTGACCAGAGAAAAATACCTTTAAATGGGATAACTATGAATTCGTAATATTTCATGAAATATTTTCATGGAATGTTCAGGGTATCAAAAATATGTTGATGTTACAATCTGGAGCCGGTGAGGCTGAATCACACCTTGGGATTCATCTCTCCCATTGCACTGTATATGCTCCTACTAAGGCTCATATTGTCTATGACAGTGATTCTTAACCTCGGGGGCGTGCCCCCCTAGGGAGGCGTAAGTGATTTTCAGGGGGGGGGGCGCGAGGCTCAGGAGAAAAGTAGAAATTTGACCAGTTACATGTTATTTTCTTGAGAAGAAATGGGTCAGTAATGTAGAGGTAAGTTTATGAGATAATGCAGAAGTATCGTCGTCACTAACTTTATTTTCAAAAGTCTCCCTGCCATACAAATTTTCCAATGTATTGACCCCCCTCCCTGCAAGGGGGGGGGGTCTATAGATGCAAAGGGGGCGTGGAGGAAAAGAACAGTTCCTAGAGGGGGCGTGGTAGTAAAAAGGTTAAGAACCACTGGTCTATGGCAAGCTTGAATTTGTAGTTGACCAGTGCCCGCCACGAGAGGCACTTGTTTCGGGCGACTTCAATGCGGTTACTGGCACTGACAGAGCTGGCTATGATGAATGTATTGGTCACCATGTTTTTGGAACTAAGAATACAAACAGTTCTCTCTTTCTGAACTTTGCGAAGTCCAGAAGGCTAAGGATTAGTGGTTCCTTGTTCCAAAGACTAAAGCCACATCGATGGACATAGTTATAGTATAATAATGCCGGGTGTGGAGCCAAGTAGATCGATCACATACTTGTTGGGAGTTCCTACAGAACTGTACGATTTATTGGAATGCTGAATTATTCGGAACTGACCATGGACTTGTGGTCGCAGCACTCACGCTGGGTAACAAATACAGGAGAATTCCGAGATGTAAACCACCTGAATTTCATTTGGAGAAGCTCAAGCATGATGCGCGTGCCTCCCGAGAGTATAGTTGAGCCGTGCTTGGCTTGGAACCTGAACCAATACAGGGACTAGAGCTCTTAGGAGAACTGATAAGGAGAATCGCTGAGGATGTCGAGGGGCATTTTAATGCAAATGACCTTAGGCCTGCTTATCGAGCCCTGAAGAAACTCCGTTCCAAATCTATGACTCAGAGGAGCACAATCTGAACAACTGATGGCGAGCTAGTGTAGCAACTGCCGAGAACTATGAGCAATTGCCTAATGGTTGAGTAGATAACTTCCCCTCAGTAGTGTTCGGGTGGCGGTAGCCGATCCACCGATAGATACATCTCCGCCCTTTCTGAGGTAAAACAGGCCTTGAATAAGTTGAAGGGTGGAAAGAGAGTATATGGTGTTGTCGGTACTTACATAGGAGGTCTAGGATCAGAATCTTCAAGTCACTTGTTCTCCCTGCCTTGCTGTACAATTGAATGCTAATTTAAAGAGACGTCTTTGGTGCTAAATGCCTTCCGGGAATCACGGGGTATCGCTGGAATTACTTCATATCAATCCAGAGACTACTGTGAGACTCAGTCTAGGCCATTTACTAGGATAATTCATGAACATCAACTCTGTCTATGGGCATGCGGCATGTTAGCTTGATGTTGATCTCATTTTATTTGTCAGTAGTTTGTAAGATGAATATAAAATATATGTTACATCTGAAAATTTAATAGTAAACGAATTGCTTGTCAAAAATTCGTCTTCCTTCATCCGGAAATTATTTAGGAGTCTTTAATGTTGTCACTAAAAAAAATCTTTGATCCGGAACGTATAAAAGGCTTTAATTTACTGTGAACAAATTTCTATGTGATTGAGGATAAATTGGAGTTCTTACCACTTTTCACTAGATGAAGAATCTTGCTTAGAAAGCTTGAGAACGCGTATTTTCACTTTAGGTTGAGTAGAACTTTTGAAAACAAGATGTCGTTTTTTTTTCTTACTATTGTATTGCCCTAATTGCTCCGTCTTCACTGGTTCTTGGTAGTTTTGAGGCTTGAACATATACATTTTTGATGTTTGTAAGATTTAGGCAGCGGCTTGATTAGTAATAAGAAGTGGTGCGGCGATTTTTAGATAAATAGGTAATATTTCGACATAGCCCAACTGACGAGTTGTCTCTTTTCATGAATCTAGCTGAGAAGTTGTCGATCGTTGGTCGACCACGCATATTTTCAAAATGCGCACGAGAATTTTGCACATCAGACTACAATAGAAATATATGGATGAAATATAAAATATTTGTTTATGATAAAACATATAAGATAACATCAATAAAGTACATAAGTCACATAATGATTGAATATTAAGGACATGACGTCACACATTTTTATGAAATGCAGAACCTCGTGACGTCATGTCGTCGTTACTTAAACCCGATCACCTCCAAACTACGGAATACTACACATCACCATGAACATAAAGTTTCACCCTCCTTTACATGTGTATTTATAAGATAGAACATATATTATACGTGGGTCGTGACACCTCCTCCCTAAAGTCTGGTGCTCGTGGAAGAGTATCAGTTAGAAAATAATCGCTTATGACATTTTATACATATAGACTATTATAGAGTGAAGGCCACTCAGTGCGTTAATTAGCTCATTAAATATTTCGTACTTCCTTCCCCGTTCATCCACCCGTTGTATCGTAACCCTACATATACTAGATCACACTTTTGGGCACGTTAGTTAGAGGGGAGGATAGATAAGATGGGGGAGAGGGAGGGAGGGGGGGTTGGGGGTTTAGTGTAAGGAAAGAATGAAATGGACAGAAATTAGAGTTATGATAGATGTGGGGCAGACCCACTTGCACGGTTAATTTATAGTCTTTTTTTTCAAACAATGTCCGTGTTTTGAATGAAAGATTCAACCTCGAATGACTTGATTTATAAATAGGGTTGAAAACCCTGACTCGTTTATTCCTTCTATCCTAGGCTAAAGGTCACCAAGTATCATGAACTGAAAGTGATTTACTGTGTCCAGTGACAAATACATTTATTTTGGCCTTGATGCGAGAATAATCGAGACAAGATATTCAACAAAAGCACATGTAAGGCATTAACTTTTACTAAAGTTTAGACTGATATTGGTGAAAAAAAGGAGAAATATTTACTTTTTACGAATGTTCTCAACAAAATATTACCTAAACTACAACATTAACATTCCCTATTCTAAAAACACAAAATAACCCTTATGATAGATATAGTATGATGGATATTTGTCAGTATCACCATTTATCACATAATACTTTAAGTAGACTTAGTAAACTTTTTATGATAGATATCAAGTATATGTTACGTTTGAGGACTCAATATCATCACTTAATCCTTTAAGTAGACTCAGTAGAATTTGTAAGATTCACATGACGTCAGCTCCATCTCCGGGCAAGTATGTGTGGATTGTCTTGATTGCACGGTCCCTGTAGGTCATCCATAATGTCTGGTGTTTCGCGGTGTCTAGTTAGTGGCCACGTATCTGCATTGGGTTTACTATAGATACTGACAAAGCTCTATTACTGATGTTTAAAGGCTGTCCTTATGAATCGTTGACGGGACTGTGGTCCATGATTCATCAAATTCATTTGTTGAGTTAAAAAGCTGCAGGCACTCGTAACTGATGTCTCACGGGTAGGATGCCGCCTTCGTTGTAGAATTTTTCAGAGGCATACAGTATACTAGCCTAGTGCAAGATCAAGTGGTGTGCACAATACTATTGTTAGTTTCCGCAGTGATACCAAAGTCATGACCAGGCTCTGTATTAGGAACATTAGCGTTTTTATTCCTTTATCCCCAAGAGCAGAGTGAGGTTGAGGGCTCGTCTCACATTGGTGACAGGTTGGATTTGCCTGATTCATCATTTGTTGCACTGAAAGACAACACTCAGGTCCCTTACGGAGTTGAATGAGTCGATCGGTGTTCGACTGATGATGATATATCGTGGTCGGGGATGCATTGCGGCGTTTACAGTACTAGCATGAAAGTGGCATTGGGAACCGCAAAGGTGAACCTGTTTTCTTCCAAATATTGTTTTACGTAGTCCATTTCATCCTTAAAAGCCCTGATTGGTGACTTCTGTTGTGATCCATTCTTCTGGGAAAGATAGTGCGCGTTGGTTCTCCGTATGGCAACATCAACTGCAAAGGCTATGGTGACGACGTTGTTTTCAGCTTCCTTCTAGTTCCGGCTATCATCAGGATGAAAATGAGTAAAACAATGACTGATTCTTGGGAAAACATAGGTTCCTATCCTTTCACACAAGTCATTAAATCAAATATCAGGAACAAGATCAGGTCCAGCACACCAGGAACGTCATTGGCACCAGCACCGATCTCTGTGGTTCTCCACTCACCTTCCATCTTTCTACTCCAAGTAGATCTTCAAAGTAACTTTTTTCATTTGTCTTATATATATAGGAAGTCGCG
>NC_134780.1:12374018-12376518 GCF_046742065.1 Oratosquilla oratoria | reverse complement strand
GAGCGGGTTTACACTTCTGACATTTGCACACAATTCCCAAGTCACGTAATTCTCTGCTTTCAGAGTTGTACTTGGAGGGAGAAAGATAGTGCGACGACTGCCCGCCTGCCAACCCCCCCCCCTCGCACCGCCATTGGATCCACTCTCCTGACTCTCAAACCCAACCTGGGGCTAAACGGGAACGCTCATGCTCAACCTGGGGCTAATCAGGAACGCGCTCTCTACACGCGGGAAGTGAACTCTACTCACTTCCCATAAGATACATACACACACCTCTCACGAACATAGCCACGCCCCACGTACAAACTTCTACACGTACCTTTTGTTCGACTAAAATTCACTTCCTTTCTAACTTTCTTTTATACTACATCTTCTCATTTCAGTTTACCTCCCACTAAAGATTTTTCCGTTTTTCCACCTTTCTCTACTACTACGCCTCCTACCATTTGATCAGTTTTTGGTGATTCTAATCCCAGGCGTCGGCGCCGCCGTCCGAGTTCCCTGCACATTTATCCTGAGCCATGACCACCAACCGCCCCTAATCGCTCGCTAAATCGCCCGGTGGCAAAAGCCCTCTTTCATGCACTACTATCTTTTCATTTTCTTACAGACATTCTTCCCCTTCCCTTCCCGATCCCGTGTAAGCGGGTGGTCTTACCTAGCAAGTCGCATAACAGCTGTCTAGGAGTGTAGGTTGCCTTGTTGTGGATGAAGATGGTTTTGATTGTTTTGTGGTCCGTGTATATGTGATATTCTCGTCCTTCGACGAAGCACCTGAAAATCCATGTGAACAAGTTGCATAAACACGACAAAGGAAACATGGACTGGAAGTGAAGCGCTTCACTTCCAGTCCATGTTTCCTTTGCCGTGTTTATGCAGTTTGAAGCACCTGAATGCTTAACTGCTTTGTAGATAGCGAGAAGTTCTTTCTCGAAGGAGGTATGTTTCCTCTTGGAGTTGTTGAGCTTCTTTGAAAAGAAAACGATGGGCTTCCAGGTGCCATCGTTGTGCTGCTGCAGAACCGCACCGATACCTGTGTCCGAGGCGTCTGTCGAGATGGAAGTGTTGGCGTCCGGGGTAGGTAGTCGAAGTGTAGTTACCTTTTTGAGGGCCTCCTTGGGTGCAACGAAGTCTGCGTCAGTTCCCAAGTTCCAGTCGAATGTAATAGAATGTCCCCTTTTGCAAGGCTTGATCATGGGGTGGAGTGGCTGGAGAGAGAGAACAGTGTGGGATCCCAAAGTACAATCAAAGTGTGAAGCCAGTATTACCAACCGCATGAATTTCCACCAGAGGCCACAACAGATTGTGAATGGAATACCCTGAAACGGATAATCATAGAGGCTGCAGAGGAAATTGTTAGCTATGAAAAAAACTCTATAGTTTGATGTCAACAATGAAGAAAGTGGCAAACTAATAGATTAAAAGCGGATAACACGAATGGAACATGAAAGCGACAGAACGCCTGAAAACCACACTAAATATAAAAACCTCACAGCATCATGTCAAAAAAGATGAGAGAATTGCAGAACACATAGTGGCAACAGAAAACTAGAACTACAGACACATGTCGATTCCCGGGAGATGAAAAGGTTCTATGCCGGAACCAAGGAAATCTTTGGATCCCAACGAACGCCTGTTGGGAACCTAAAAGTTGCTGATAATGTCACCATAATCACAGACAACATAGATTATACAAAACTGGAAAGAACACTTCCAGGGTCTTCTAAAAGAGAATCTACCGTAGCTGTTGAGTTCTTTCGGAACGTCTTACAACATCCTCCCCAAGTCGAAATGGGAAGACCCCCATCTCTCATTGACTTTGATAAAGCGCTCGAACGTCTGAGCCATAGGAAGTCTCCGACTCCTGATAACATCCTAGTGGAACTACTCAGACATGGAGGAGAAGATCTGAAAATGCGCTTATACATGCTCACCTCACGTATATGAGAAGAAATCTCGGTTCCTCAAAATCTAAAAGACGTTGTTATAATTAAGTTATTCAAGAAAGATGATCGCGGGCTCTGTGGGGATTACATTGCATCTTCCTTCTCCCCATCTTCGGGAAGATACTGGCTCGAATCCTTCTGGACCGGCTACAACTACTGGCTAAGAACATCCTGCCAGAATCGCAGTGTGGATTCCGACAATCTCGAGGTACGATAGATATGTTTTGCGCCCGACAATTGCAAGAAAAAGGTATGGAACAAGAAAAACCACTTTATTTTATCATCTATGATCTTCAAAAGGTGTTCGGCAGCGTGTCACGACCAGCAATGTTGCAAATCCTTCGCCGTTTTAGATGCCCAGACTGCTTCACATCCCTTATTCAAGCGCTCCATGATGGGATGGAAGAACGAATACTCCACCGAAGCTATTTGTCAGAAGAATTTGACATAACATGTGGCCTGAAGCACGGATGCGTTCCAGTGCCCACACTCTTTTCTATGCTGTAAGATATCATATATATATATAAATATATATATATATATATATATATATA
>NC_134780.1:12351518-12366518 GCF_046742065.1 Oratosquilla oratoria | reverse complement strand
CATATGATTTCAATGATTTATCATTATAACATTACTTACTCATGGAGTATCAAAATCTATGAATAAGACATACTAAAACCATCTTCAATGTGAATGTCAGTTACTAGACCTATATATTTTTCACATAGTACTAAGTTAATAAAATGCTCAGATATAAAGAAACAATATAACCATATATACAATATGTCACATGCGCGACACGTGATCTGCAAAACTACCACAGGATGTCGTCAGATATTGGCGCTGGTTAATTGATACGTAGGCCAAACATCACTGCCAACCCCTTGCTGACACACGTGTTCCCCAAATAATAAACAATAGGCAAGCGTGACGCCACGGACACGCGACCCTTCCAATTAATGCCACAAGTCTCTCACAAGACAGATCATTAACTATATCCTTATACCTACCAAACTACATAATCATAACTATAAACCATACACGACGTCAAGGCACATTCACTAATGAACATTTTTAGAAGCTCTGCCAATGACCATCACTCCTTTACCACCTGCGTGCACTACTTGGGCTGGAGGCTCCTAGTCACATCCTCGACCTGTCTCCATCACCCTATCGAATCACCACAAAGCTTGAGTGCCTTAAGTTGATGATGTGGAAAGTGATGATGTGTGAGGAGCAAAAAGTCTCCACAGGTTAGTGGATTTCAGGGGGAGGAGGGGTGTGCAGTCCCTTCCTCCACCATCTTGGCTTCGGCCACAATCTTCCAGTGGTAGGAGGAGACTCCAAACGACCCTCTGGTGGTCGAAGTTGTAGGAAGCTTCCATATATCAATTTTGTCTGATCTTACCTCACACGGGTCTCTAACCATGACTTTGTATCAGGGGAGCTCCTATAGCCTTTGTGTCTTCCTTGACTTGCCAACAAGGCAGTGGTGTGGTGGTTGTAGGTACCGTATATACCGACGAGGAGGTCCGGTAGGAGACTTGGTGATGGAGAGGCTATGTGGTAGCAAGGGAAGATTTACGAGCTCAGCTAGCGGTAGAAGTTGAAAACGGGAATACACACGGGTATACACACACGCACACTCACAACCCCCGTATATACATATGTATATTTACACACACACACACACACACACACACACACACACACACACACACACACACACACACACACACACACACACACACACACACACACACACACACACACACACACACACACACACACACACACACACACACATATATATATGTGTGTGTGTGTGTGTGCATGTGTGTAAGAACATAAAATAAGAATTAAGGAGACTGCAAGAGACCATAAGGCCTACATTAGAAGCTTCATTTCCATTACCACTTATCATGCGCATCCATAAAGTTATCTAACATTCTCTTAAAACAACCGATAGTTTCAGCAATCTTTACATGGTTACTAAGTCTATTCCATTCGTTGACAACTCTGTTATTAAATAAATTCTTGTCTATTTCCTTCTTAAATCTAAATTTGTCCAATTTAAATCCATTACTGAGAGTGATGGCCTGTTGTCTTGATATGATGACCATGTCTGTATCACCCTTGTTAAGGCCCTTGACCCTCCTGAACACCTCTATTAGATGATCACATACTCTGCATCTTTTCAGAGTAAGGTAGATTTCTGAGCCCATGTGTTGTTTTGGTCATTCTCCTTTCTACTGATTCTAGTGAATTGATATCCATTCTATAGGACGGAGACCAAAACTATACCGCATAATCAAGGATGGGTCTAACGAAAGCCAGATAGAGTTTGATAACTACTTCTATACTTTTATTCGTAACCGTCCTAACAATGAAACATGATGCTTTGTTATCTCTATACCTAGTGCTAATGCCCTGTTTCCTAGATTTTAGGTCAAGACTCACTAGCACTTCCAAGTCTCTCGTAATTAGTTTCCTCTAAAAAGATGTTATCTAAGCTATATCTACTCAATGAGTTGTGTAAACCTATGTCTAATACACCGAAATTTGAGATATTGAAGTCCATTTGTTATTTCACCAACCATTTGCTAAAATCTTCCTAGAATATCCTGGCCACTTCCCTTTACCTAATTTGGCGTCCTATTCTAGTATCGTTCGTAAAGTTACTAACATCACTGATAATTCTATTGTCCAAGTCGTTTATATACTTAATGAACAATAAGCGACCCAAAATCAAGCTGTGTAATTGGTTAGTTGCATTGTTTATTGATTCTCTGTATTTTACTTTATTCTACGTTCCTGTCCTGGGTATATATGCCACTGTCATGTCTCTTATTCCACCCTCATCACTTTTTTGTTCTTATTCATTTATCTTTTATTCTAACATTCAATATTCAGGCCATACCTTATTTCAGCTCCACCTTCCATTTTAGTACAATTCCTTACTGCCATCATCACTCCACCTCCATCTATTCCTTCATCATATACAGTTTCCTTTGCCCATTTGAATGGAAATACGCTCGATTTCACCATAGCACATTATGTCTGTTCTCTTTTCTTTTAACACTGAAGCACCCACTGAAGGGTAGTGGGTCAGGGATCTTCGGACATTTAGTCTTCTGGACATTTAGTCTTCGGACATTTAGTCTTCTGGACATTTAGTCTTCGGACATTTAGTCTTCTGGACATTTAGTCTTCGGACATTTAGTCTTCTGACAATTAGTCTTCCTTTGAAAAATAACTGTGGACATTTAGTCTTCGGACATTTAGTCTTCTGGACATTTAGTCTTCGGACATTTAGTCTTCTGGGCATTTAATCTTCGGACATTTAGTCTTCTGACAATAAGTCTTCCTTTGAAAAATAACTGGACATTTAGTCTTCGGACATTTAGTTAAACCATCTTATTGGTCGAGGTTGATCGGCTCGAGGCGGGCAGTAGTTGACCAGTGGGACCCGATGACCCCTGCCACCGTCAAAGACAACCCGTGGCGTCCAATTTTGGGCCGGAAAGAGTACTCCACGACCTTACACGCACAATATGTTGTGACTCGGCTGGCGCATACACACACATTTGGTTCAGTTTCGTAAAAGATCATTCTCGCGGGGTACTTTCACTCCACTCCATTCACTATTACGTGTTCGAACAACGACGGTTCGTAGTTATCCATAACAGTTAGAACGGTAGTTACGGCAAGGGGAGATCGAAGTTCAACGCTTCACAGTGGGACGCAGATGAATTTTCTGAAAGAGAATGTTTTTAATTTTTTCACTTTCACTCAATTTCTCTTACCTCGGTCAGGTCAGATCAGGTCATGTAGGGTAAAGTGTGTATGTGTATGTATGTATAATATATATATATATATATATATATATATATATATATATATATATATATATATATATATATATATGTATATATATACACACACGCACACACACACACACACACACACACACACACACACACACACACACACACACACACACACACACACACACACACACACACACACACACACACACACACATATATATATATGTGTGTGTGTGTGTGTGTGTGTGTGTGTGTGCGCGCGCGTGCGCATGTAAGTGTATGTGTGCGTGTGTAAGTATGCATGTATGTGTATGTGTGTGTGCGCGCACGCGCGTGTGTATGTGTATGTGAGTGTGTGTGCGAGTGTGTTTGTGTGCATGTGTTAGGATAGGTCAAGTCAGGTCTTAGTCGTGTTAGGTCACTCAACCTAACCTGACCAAAGTTTTGGTTACTGACATCGAATTACAAGACAGCACTATAGTCTGGCCTCTTTTCCCGTCAAAAAACACACCCCTGTCCATTTTCTTCGGTCCAGAAACAACCGAATCATACTCCTTAGCGTCTTTCTGGTGAATATCAGTTTGGCGAAATTGTAAAGAAAGATCTTTCTCCGTTGTATCTGGCTATACCGACTATCTTTTGTTCTGTTGGTTGCGTTGATAAAACGGCTCAGAAAATGACAATGACACAACGATACGAAAAAATATAATTCGAAATTAGCCTGAACAAAATCTGCATAGTTTGTCACTGTCTCAATCCTTGTTAAAACCCGTAACCACTTAATAGGGCAACATTCCTTATGCAATTTCTTTATGGGCTGGGTGAAAAAATGGGTCGATTTTATTCAGCTGAAACCTTGGAATGGTCAGTACCCCGTTTTCTCTTACCTTCGCCCCATTAAGGGCTCCATTCCAACATGAAGCTTCCTCTGAGACCACTTTCTACGCCCCGCATCTTCATTCGAGAAGTCTCGAAGTCGATCCGATGATCATCGATATCTCTTCGTGATATCTTACGTGATAACTCTGACGAAGAACGCATCGTAGTACACAGGCACCACACATGCACGGGCGCATACAGACAGACAAGCGAATGTAACAACACACGTACACACATACAAACACACACATGCGCACACGTACACATACACGCAAAAACACAAACACATACATGCACACACACACACACACACACACACACACACACACACACACACACACACACACACACACACACACACACACACACACACACACACAAACACACACACACACACACACACACACACACACACACACACACACACACACACACACACACACACACACACACACACACACACACACACACACACACACACACACACACACACACACACACACACACACACACACACACACATATACACAATCATGGTCACGGCCACAGTTACATTTTTAAAGTCATGGTCGTAGACACACTCACCATCAGTACGTATAAGTCACATTCACAGTGACAGTGACAGTGACAGTGACAGGCACAGTCACCGTCACAGTCACTGTCGCGGTTGCCGTAAAAAAGACACAGTTACAGCCATAGTTAGTGAGAAACAGCCACAGTCACAGTCATAGAGCTGTAGTCACATTTACAATCACATTCACGGTATCAGACATATCACAGTCTATCTCAGTCAAAATCACAATCATAGACACTGTCACAGTCACAATGCTAGTAACAGTCATATTAAGTCGAAATCACAGTAAAAATCACAGTCATCATCGTTATAAAGACACAGTCACAGTCGCAGATGCACCAATTCATTCTGTCTTCGTCACAGTCACAGTCAGGGTCACTTTGATAAAGACAGTCACAGTGACTGACAAACTATCAGAATCTGTCAGACAGTCAGTCATTTTTATAAAGACATTCATATTCACAGTGATAATGACTGACAAACTCAACATCAGAGTCTGTCTCAGTCACAGACACCGTTATAAAGGCACATAGTCACAATTACACTCAGTCACTGTCGAATTAACAGTAACAATTGCAGTTAAAATCAGACACATAGACACAGTCACCGTTGTAATGTCAGCAACAGTCACAGTCGCAGGCACATTCATCATCATTCTGTCTCAGTCACAGTAACATTCGCGGTCAACGTTATAAAGCCACAGTCACATTCACAGTCACAATCACAGTCACGGTTACATTCAGTCCCAATGGCAGTCACAGTCACTGTCATTCATAATCACCGTTGCAGTTTAAAAGTCAGAGACAGTCATAATCAAAGTTACAGTTTAACAGTCACAGTCGCAGGCACACCCATCATCAGAATCTGTCTTAATCACATTCACCGTCACAGTCACAGTCACCGGTAAGGAGACGCAGTCACAGTCACCGAATCTTAGTCACAGTCACAGTCTTATTCACAGTCATAGTCACAATCACAGTTAAAATCAAACTGTCACAGTCGCTGATACGCTCGCCATCAAATTCTGCCTTAGTCACATTCATAATCACAGTCATACAGTCACAGTCACAGTCACAGTCACAGTCACAGTCACAGTCACAGTCACAGTCACAGTCACAGACTCAATCACAGTCACAGTCACAGTCACAGACTCAATCACAGTCACAGTCACAGTCACAGTCACAGTCACAGTCACAGTCACAGTCACATTCACAGTCACAGTCACAGTCACAGTCACAGTCGCAATTACAGACTCAGTCACAGCCACAATCACAGTCATAGTCACAATCACAGTTACAGTCGCACTGCAATTACAATTGAAATTTACAGTTTTCAGGTACAAACACAGTCACAGTCACAGCCATAGTTACAGTTATAGTTGCAGTTACAGTTACTGTTACAGTAATAGATACGGTCACAACTGCAGTTAGTTACATTTTTGGTACAATTACATTTACAGTTACAATCCCAAATTCAGTTTCAGTTCCAGTTTAAGTTCCAGTTTCAATTCTAGTTCCAGTCCCAGATACAATTTTAATTACACAATTAACAAAATAATTATTTCAATTTCAATATCAATTTCAACTCCAACTTCAATTTTTCTTTCCTTCAATTTAAGTTTTAATTACAAAAGATTTACAATGCAGCTGAAGTTCCAAATGTCCTTATGAATACAGAAAATGTCAGTAATAACATTCACCCAAGCTGTAGGGGCTATGATGCTTTTTTTTTTTTTCTTTCGAAAACGACCCGACGACCCCTTGGTAATTAGGTGGGGCTACCATGGAAACATTCCTCTCTCTTTTTTTTTTTTTCTTCTTTTTTTAAAGGAAAACGGCCAGTGCTATTGTAATGATACATCAGGCTTGTGTGATGCTGTTGGGATTGGTTGTAATGCAGATGAATTGACACTTTATTGACAGCTCCTCCAAAAGCCTGAAAGCTGTCCTTCTACAAAATGGAAACAAGTATCCATCTCTGCCTCTTGCTCATTCTGTGCAACTTAAGGACTACAGCAGTGTAAAGCTTCTACTGGGAATTTTGAATTACAATAAGTATGACTGAAAAGTTATTAGAGACTTCAAGATGGTGGCTTTCTTGATGTGACTGCAAGGAGTTTTTACCAAGAATCCCAGTTTTCTTTGCTTTTGGGACAGTAGAGACAGAGCAGCACATTACCAGAGAAAGCACTGGCCTCCAAGGACTGACACTACAGTGGAAGCACACGATATCAAACATGAACCATTAGTGAATTCTCAAAATTTTTGGTTCCTCCACTACACATCAAATTGGATCTCATGAAACATTTTGTCACAGCTCTTGACTAAGAGTCTGCTGTCTTCAAATATCTTCAAGACTTCTTGAAGGTTCCTATCATAGATGCTCACTTCGAAAACTTCAAGGAGAATATGGGAGCATACTCAGAGGAACAAGGGGAGCGTTTCCACCTAGATGTAATGAACTTTGAACAGAAATATTAGGAAATCTTCAATGAAAACATGATGGGAGACTGCATTTGGGGGCTCATACGTGAATTTGATTTGTTGCATTCATACAAATTAAGAATGACTTAATTTTCAACTCTAAAAAGGTTTCAGAAGCTTTAAAATATTTTTTGTGTCATTTGAATTTACATTTTTTGTTTTCAGTCCAAAAATGGTGAAAATGGTAAAGTTTACATATTTTGGGGTAAAAAATAGTTCTAAAATCCACAAAAACAAAGTTTGATAGGAATAAGGATCATTTTCTATTGTTTTGTAATGAAAAGAGTTGGAAAATAATACTTCCTTGTCAAAGACAAAAATCGTGTTACATATAATTCAAGACTAATAATAAAAACAGAACTGCCAAGCGAAAAACTAAGCAAACTAAGGAGACAGGAGGATGAATCGATATCACACTTGAAATGAAACTGGATGACAGGATTCCAACCTACACCTTTTCGACACCATGGTTTCCAAATTTCACTTGACATCAGAACCACTTGTAAGAAAATAACTACTCAATCCTTCGAGATCTGAACTAAATAAAATTAGTGGAAACTAATTAGAACATTATTGCTGAAATAACAGATGGACTTTGGTTAATTGAAACAGACTTTGATTAAAGTCGAAAAAGCTTCTCAGGCTGAAAAAAATAGCTTGAGGTCGCCCAGAGGTGTTCAAGTGGATCAAAGGCTTTAACAAGGGTGATGCAAATAAGGTCATCATACTATAACAACAGGGCAGGACTAGCAGTAATGGTTACAAACTGGACAAATTTAGATTTGAAAAGGAAATAGGCAAGAATTGGTTTACTAATAGGGTGGTCGACGAATGGAATAAACTTAGTAACCATGTAGTAAGCGCTGAAACTATAAGATGTTTTAAGAAACGATTAGACAACTTTATGGATGGGAATGGCAGGTGGTGATGGATACGGAGTTGCCTAGTTTAGGCCTTATGGTCTCTTGCAGTCTTCTTCGTTCTTATGTTCTTATAGAGCAAAATCCTTAGAGTAGCAGCTAGAGTTTGGAAAGATAATCAATATAGTATTGAACTGAAACCATAAAAGTTTCTCTGAGCTAAATTAAACCATTAGATTACCTAAGTACTAAGGGCTAAATGACTAATCTAAACAATTCCTAACATATCAAGGCCGAAAGGTTTCTGTAAGCTGAATGAAAACATCTGGATAAACTAGGACACCATTGAAATAAGTGCTGACACTTAAGACAATTTTTAACTCATTCAAAATCAGAAGGTCTCTTCATATTAAGTGAAATATAATCTACCGTATGGCAGAAAAAAAAACACAAAAAAAAACAGAGGATTAAAATTCCATCGAAACTGCATCAAGAATATGCGGTGAAGGTCTGCCCGCTTCACCTTGTAAAAGACGTAGAAAATCTTGAAGTAGCGCAGTGATGGATTGCAAAAGTGAACCCGTTTTCTATGAATAAATCTTATATGAATAGGCGAGGAGGTCTGAATGTCTTCGCACGTGAAAAAAACGTGACTATGGGGTCAATTGACTGCGGGTTTCGAAATTTATGAGATGTGGTAATCCTGGATCTGGTAACCTCTCCAAGGCGGTGGCACACTTTGTGGCAGATGTCAGGCAGTTCTATTCAGTTGAAGGATAAAATGAAGGCCTGAGCATAGTCTATCTCAACAGAACGAAACCCCGTGCATTCATCTGTCCCTCATCTCAATAAAACTATGTGATGTTTATCACAACAAAATCTACAAAGTGTGATTCTTTCTTAAAGCGATCGCGTTCAATATCTGACCTCGGATAAACGCTTTAAAGCACAGAAATCTCTTTTAGATAAATAAGATTGCCTAATGTTGGCCGTAATGATATTCAATTATCTAGCGGACCTTAATGCCTAAAGGTACTTTTAACATTTCAAGTCCTACGGAAATGCAAGAGTCATGGTTAAGCATGTGGTTGTGGATCAAACGCTGTTGAAAAAAGACATTGGATGTGACAGTTATGAGGGGATTGGGAGTGGCATACCAAACCATTATTTCCCAACAACGAAAATAAAAGTGACAAAAAAAAAAAAGAAGTCTAGTTATGTTTCAGTGAGTGGTAAAAAGATTCAAAGCATAGAAATAAAGTGACCACTCCGGAAAGAAGGAACTAAGAGAACTCCAATTCAAAGTCAAAAGTTGGTGTAGGGAAAGGGCCTTGAAATTCCACTTTTTGAAAGAGTCCAAGAAGGACATCAGAGGGAAGAGAATTTCAGAGATTCGCGTAATGAAAGGAGAGAAAGAGTTTACTTG
This sequence comes from Oratosquilla oratoria, assembly GCF_046742065.1. Classification (NCBI taxonomy): domain Eukaryota; kingdom Metazoa; phylum Arthropoda; class Malacostraca; order Stomatopoda; family Squillidae; genus Oratosquilla; species Oratosquilla oratoria. The sequence continues at coordinate 12,357,066 of NC_134780.1, read as the reverse complement.
TCGACTCGTGTAAAAGGTTGCTGAAAAAGAGAGGCTTTTCTGAAAATATAATGCTGCGTGGTCTCATAAGGAGGGAGGGTACGCATTTATTGTGTTCTGAAGAGTAGTGACAAAGAAAATAGTAGTAGGAAAGGGAAGAAAATATAATATTACAACGGACTGGGAGAAGTTAAATCTTATCAGTAGGGAAAGAAGCATTGGCAAGGCGAAAGGCTTTACCAGAAATACTAATGGAAATCTCTCCAAACATGAAAAAGGTAATCCACGCAGAAGAGAATAAATTCCCTGTATAGGGTCAGCAGCTGAGCTGGAGTTAGGAAACGTTGAAGGTGGCACAGAACACCTAATTGCATGGAAACTGCTTCAGCAATAATTGAAATATGATTTTTTTTAATTGAGTTTGCTGAAAAAGAATAGCTCAAGAATGTTTAGGGTGCTAAACGAAAAAAAAGTGTGTCATCGAAGTAAATGGGATAGGTCTTCGGAAGACTGCGTCGAATGGACCGGTGGAGAAATGGTTTTGGTGGCGTTGAACGACACTCGAGTTTCTCTGTCCCAATTAGATATGGTGGAGATGTAAAGGTGTAGAGAGTCTTAGAAATGTCTAAGAATCTTAGAAAATAAGAATTTTCTGGAAGCAGGTGCATGAAGTAAGAAAGCCGAAGGAGAAAAAGAAAATCAGAATTACCAATAATGACGGAAGACTTTTAACAAAGAAAGTCGTAGTTGCATAAAGATGGAAGGAGTGCCTAAAAATCTTCAAAATATGAGAGAAGATAAGAAAGTTGAAATGTTGACACTGGAGAAAAGTACAGTGAGAAGGAGAAAGGAGTTGAGTCGGTACAAATTGGTGTAAAGGAAGTGGAGGATGTAGTGGAAACATGTAAAAACATTGCTAGATGAGCGTACAAACTATTAAAATAGGGAGGAAGCTAGCGAGAATATGGTTAATGTGGAAATTGGTATGTTATAACACATTTGTAAAAGTTCACTATAAACCCACTATCGGAGAAATAATAACGGAAAATACAGAGAAACTGTATATTTCGACTACTATCTGTAGTCCTCTTCAGCAGAAGAGGACTACAGATAGTAGTCGAAATATACAGTTTCCCTGTATTTTCCGTTATTATATCTCCGATAGTGGGTTTATAGTGAATGGTTAATGTGTTTATCTATATTGCGAGAGAAGGAGAGTTTCCAAAAGCTAGAAGTAAACATGTATAGTACCAGCTTATAAGAATGGAGACAATATGCTCGAATGTAAGAATCATATACGTACTCTCTTTATAAACGTCCCAGGCAAGATGCATACAAGCATCATAATACAGAAGAAAAGATAGTTAGAGTGTAAAGGGGCATTTAGACGGTCAAACGGTTTGACAAACCCGGTTTGTCAAACAAGTGTTTGAAGTGATGTTTGACCGTGTGAATAGGGTATTTGGTTGTCAAACACGTTCGACAAACGTGTTTGACGACCAAATACCCCATTCACACGGTCAAACATCACTTCAAACACTTGCCTGACAAACCGGGTTTGTCAAACTGTTCGACCATGTAAATGGCCCTTAACAGTGAAGTTTTTCTAAAGGAAGGGGTTGTATAGATCAAATTTTTACTTTCGGATAACTCAATTAGAAACGTAAGAAAGGGAAGCGATCATACCTGTGTTTGTAGATATGGAGGAGGAAGGCAGAGTTGATAGAAAGGAAATGTGGGAGATCATGAGATGTTAAATTGTGTGTGTGGGTGGGTAGAGCTATGGATACAATGAAGAAATCTTATGACGGGTGTGAAACAAAGGATTACAAAGGATTACAAAGGCGGAGCATGCCGACAGGAGACCTTTTGGTCCATATCTAGGTCGGATGCGAAAAAAATCATGATAATGATAAATAGATAAATAAATAGATAAATAAATGAATAAACAAAAACTATAATAATGTAAATAATAAATAAAATACATAAATAAATCCATAGGTACAATTGAATAATAAACAAACAGGTAAATAGTAAATAATGATAAATTGACATATAACTAATAATACATGAGAATCAAGCAAAATGTAATAAACAAACAGGCAAATGATAAAAAAAAAATAATATAAAATAAATGATAGTCATTACAGCATCTTGCTTAGGTGTTTATCTAAATGATTCTTAAAGCTTTGAACTAAACTACATTGCACTGCTTCTGCAGGAAGTTTATTCGATTCATTAACTACACGGTTGGCGAAGTTGTTCCTACCCACTTCCAAATTGAATCTATTTCCAGACAGTTTGAGACCGTTGTTTCTTTCTCATTCAGTATGAAAATTTTGTCACTTTTCATGTTGTCAATTCCCTTTAGAATCTTAAAGACCTGTATCAAGTCACCTCTGAGTCTACGCCTTTTCAGGGAAAACCGATTAATATGTTTTAGTCGATTTTCGTATGATTTATTTTTGATATTTGGAATCAGTTTTGTGGCTCGGTGTTGTACTTTTTCCAATCTGTCAATGTCTTTAATGAGATTCGGTGACCATACGGAAACAGCATATTCCAAATGTGGACGAACTAACAATTTATATAGCTTGTTAATGAGCGATGGACTTTTGAAGTCAAAAGATCGCGCAATCAGTCCTAGAATTTTATTTGCTTTCTCAGAGGCTGAAATACACTGCTTAGATGACAAATAAGGAAGACTTGATGTTTGAAGCGACTGCTTGTTTAAGGCAAGAGTGTATAATGTCATGATAGGTATTCAACCCATTACAGATAAGGACATAAAAAGGGAGGAAACTGCAAGAGGCCATAAGGTCTACATTAGTCTGTTCCTTCTTCTAGATTTGTCCAGTTCAAATCTATTATTACGAGTCCCGCCCTGTTGTCTTGACATGATGACCTTGCCTGCACTACATTAAAAGTCTAAGGCTCTTGTACCCGCTGCTAAAGGAAAAAACTGTACCAACCAGGGTTAAAGTCTTGATTTACAAAACGATACTAAGGCCTTTGTTAACTTTGGGATCAGAAATATGGACGTTGACAGCTAAGCTAAGGAGTAAGATTCAAGCGGAATAACAAGGAGAGACCGGATGGAGGTCAACATACAGAAATTGAAACGGAGTACAGCCAAGGACTCGAACCCTGGCTACACTGAGTTTCAATTTCTGCATGTTGACCTCCATCGGGTCACCCAATGTCGATGGTTTAGAATGAAAGTGCATTGCGGTTGATAAAAATGTATCACTACCGTATTCACTGGGACCCATTCAGTGTTGTACATATACAGTATATATATATATGTATATATATATATATATGTATATATATATACATATGTAAATAAATACATATATATATATAAATGAATATATATACATATATATATATATATATGTGTGTGTGTGTATATATATGTATACATATATGTATATATATATTTATGTATATATACATATATATATATGTATATGTATACATATTTATATATTTATATAATATATATATACATATATATATAAATATAAATACATTATATATATATATATATATATGTATACATACATACATACATATATATATATATATATATATATATATATATATATATATATATATATATATATAATATATATATATATATATATGCAGAAAAAATCACTTGAACACATGATTTTAATTATGCCGAAAAACCCCAAGGAAAATAACAGAAATTAGACCAAGCGCTTTCATTTGTTTAGACATTTTCAAGGGATCTTCATAATTTTTATTTGTTCTTGCCTTTTCTTTATATCAAGTTTCTTAGAGATGAAAAAAGCCCACTGGGTCGGATCTCGCTTGTCTGGTAGCCTTAATTTCTTTGTTATATGTCTCTGTGTACGTGTACTTTTTAACCAGTCTAGCCGTATCGTTATACATATATCTGTGGTGTGTTTCCCCGTTTTTTATTCTGCCGTAAAACCCTCTTTTTATTCCGATCTCATTTTTCAGTCTATTCTTCATCCATTTGAGAGTACTAATATTCGTCCTTATTGCTTTGAGGGGGATAAATTTACTCTGTGCATACAAAATAAAATCCTTACCGTTAGGTTATTGTAAATTACATCTAATCCACTGACCATACTATTGACCTCAAGGATTTACTTCCACGTGCCCTTACTTGGAGGTCTCATAAATCCCTCCGTGACACGTCCTTAGTCTGGACCCCTGACTGCGCTAATAACCTCCGGGCTGACTGGGTACCTGACCTCACTACACTTTTCATCTGTACAGTTGACCCTGTTATTGTCCTCCGGGCTAGTCTTGTATGTGACCAATGGGCCTAGATATTTCCTCAGTTTTTCAAAACTGGCTCTCTTGAAGCCAGGTACTAGAACGTTACTCATACTATTAAGTTTTTCCTATCTAATATTAAATCTTGTTTCTTGATGATCTCTAGAACTTAGACTATCACCTACGTGTACGTTTCTTATTAGATCATCATTGTTAGTTAAGAGTAAGTCTAGGGTATTCTCTCCCCTCGTAGGATCGACAATCAGTTATTTTAGGAAGTTCTCTTGTACCATCTTGAAAAAAGCTTCCTCATTTCCTACTATAATTTCCATTAAATGATACTATAGTTGAAATATCCCTTGATCACAAAATTTTTGTACTGGGACATTCTATGGATTTGTTGAAACAGGGGTTCAGACTGTTCCATGCTAAGGTTAGGAGGTTTGTATGGGACACCGATAATAAATTTTCCTTCCCACCTATTATCCTTACCTAAATAGATCCCGTGGTTTCCTCTTCCTAGATCGAGTTATCGATGATACAGTTAGCTGTGTGTGTGTGTGTGTGTGTGTGTGTGTGTGTGTTTACCAAAGGCGCTACTCCACCCCGTCTATTGTCTATCTTATCCTTGTGAGTTAGTGTATATCTTTCTGTGTCGATTTCCTGACGGAAATGTCTATCCACCATATTGATCCGGAATTTAGTAATAGCTATAATACCAAAATTCCCTACGCATGTTTTACCTCGCAACAAATAAATTTGATTCATTACACCTTTGCTGATTTGTATGGTATACATGTAATTCATCCTCCCTCCACCTGTTTAAGTGATTCATTTCACAGTCCCTCTCTAAGCTCTTTCTATTGCCTAAACTATATTCCAGTACTTTTCCCCCAACTTCCACATAATATACCCGGAAAAACCCTGCAGGATGCCTACTTCTCGTTGATGGGGTTCAGCAAGGGGCCTAAATGCTTTGGGTGAAAAGTGCACCCAGTCCATTATATATAGATAATTCTTGCCTTAGAAATAATCCCGATTACCAACAAATTCATATCCATTGGCCTTGCAATGATTTGCCAGCCTACAATTCATTGCAATAGCTCTGGGATGCCACATGCCTCCAACTTTACGCCTCAGAAGGATTCCACATACAATAGGATCCCCACCCTTTTCCAACAATCTTGTCTAATGCATCCCGGAGCCGCGCAAACAATTCCACACTCCCTAACTTTCCTACGTCATTCCATCCTACGCTCAGGCAGACAATAGGAGTAGCACCTTCTCCGACCAT
>NC_134780.1:12339018-12344018 GCF_046742065.1 Oratosquilla oratoria | reverse complement strand
TCGCAATGCGCCGCTGCCCAGAGTTCGGGCGGAACGCCGTCGGATCGTTCGGCAAGGCCACTGAGGTCACCGGTACCGTTGTCTGTTGCTACTTCGAGTCAGTCCAGTCATATGGATAATTATGAAGAGGCTTCCTTTTCTGCCTCTGAGGCAAAGATACTTCTTCCATCCTCCTGCCTATGCTTCTTTTCCTGTTCCTTCTTCTTCTGAGTTTCTTTTCCTCTTCCTTCTTATCGCGGTTATGGACTGCACAAGTAATATTCACTTGATATTTTAGTGACTTTAGTGACATCCCGAAGGACCAGAGTCTTATAACCTTCTTTTATAGTTGAGGACCATCTCTATTAAAAAATAAAATAAAAAAGAATGCGGATCATTTACCTTCTGCTATCCCTCATTTCTGCCACCCTTCCTAAATGTCTCTATTCTAAACTCAATGATTCCTCTTTCATGGGATATTATCTCCAAACACAGAAGTGTTGGTTATCACCATCAGGAGACTAATCTTCCTAACTTTTCAACATCCTCCTCCTCTTTCAACACCCTCTGTCTCTTTCCTCTCCCTCATCCCCACTCTCTTATTCTCTTCCTCTTGCTTCTCCTGTTGCTCTTCCTGTTTCTCTTTCTCCTTGTCTTCCTGTTTTTTTTACCTCCTCTTCCTTATCGTCTTTCTTCGTTTTCACCTACTTCTTTTCCTCAACCTTGTACTTCTTTTTTCTCATTTTCGTCTCCTTGTTTATGTTTTTCTTCTTTCTTCGTCCTTTTCTTTTTTCTACCTAGTTACAGAACTGAGGAATGTCCTCAGTGAAACAAATGGGTTAGACTTCAGAGACAGGAGACACAGAACAACTTTTAAAATATCTAAATTATTTGCCCTAGGGATAAAAATATACTACTAAGAATAAAAAGGGGGTGGAAGTTTGGAGAAAGGGTTGGTTTACAAAAGCCTGGAAAATATGATATGGGAAAGCTTAAAAAAACAGAAGGACTATTAAAATAGATGACTATTACAAGAAAAATAGGAAGGATACATAAGAATTAGAAGTGAAGTGAGAAATTTTGAAAAAGATAAGTATAAAGATGAACTACAGATGTTCTGTAGATATACACAGGGATGTTAATTAGAAGAAGGAAAAGCACCAGGATATTGTAAAAACCCCAATGTGGCTTCAATTTACTAAAGAAGGAACAAGAAGAAACAACTTATAGACCTATATCTTTTACCAGCATGATAGCTAGAATATATGGGAGAATTTTGAAAGACGCGTGGACAAAATATTCAGAAGAAAAGACGATCTTGACATATAGTCTATTTGGATTCAGAAAAAAGGCCATATATCCAAAACATTGAATTTTTACTCAAGAGCATTCAATTTACTTTAAGAGAGAAATGGGTGGGTGGGCTTTATATACCTAGATCTAGAGAAAGTTGGTGAAGTATCTCACAAGACATTGGTATAGAAACTAAAATATACAGGAGGGCTTAAAAGGAATTTCTTGGAATGGATAGAAAACATCCTGAAATATTGATTATGGAGAACAGTTGTGGAGGATAGGATGATGAATGGAATAATTTGTGAGATCCCACGGGGTTTGGTGTTAGTGTAAGTTTGTTCAAAGATGCCATGTTGCGTCTGCAAGAGGGCGCTTTGCTGAACAGAAAACCAAAAACACTGGAGAAATTGAGGTAAGCATAAAGATGGTTGTTCTAGAGTAATTTTCGGGTGCTAATTTCAGATAAGAAACCAGTTTTTACTCATCATCTCTAGTTTTTGAGATATACATGTATACATATATGTAAATGTGTACATGCATTCAGATATGTCTTATTTAGGACATTGTGTTCTTTTTTGATGATGATGATGATGATTATTATTATTATTATTATTATTATTATTATTATTATTATTATCATTATTATTATTATTATTATTATTATTATTATTATTATCATTATTATTATTATTATTATTATTATTATTATTGTTATTATTATTATTATTGTTATTGTTATTATTATTATTATAATTTATCATTATTATTATTATTATTATTATTATTATTATTATTATTATTATTATTATTATTATTATTATTATTATTATTATTATTATTATTATTATTATTATTATTATTATTGTCATTATTGTTATTATCATTATCATTATCATTATTATTGTTATTATTATTATCATTATCATTATCATTATCATTATCATTATTATTATTATTATTATTATTATTATTATTATTATTATTATTATCATTATTATTATTATTATTATTATTATTATTATTATTATTATTATTATTATCATTATTATTATTATTACTATTACTATTATGATTATTGTTATTATTATTATTGTTATTATTATTATTATTATTATTATTATTATTATTATTATTATTATTATTATTATTATTATTATTATTATTACTATTATTATTATTTTAATTATTATTATTATTATTTTTTTTTTTTTTTTTTTTTTTTTTTTTTAGGAATTGTGGTCTTTCACGGGTTTCGGTAATTCATTTGCTAATTTGCTCAGTAGCAAACGAAGAGGTCAGAAGTACTGTTTACTTGAATTGTCGGAACGATTGAGTAGAGAAATCTACTTAGCATTCAGATGAACCATGGACGTATCATAACTTCTCTGTTTATCTCTGCTTGTTTCTATCTTCCTCTTGTTCTTTGTCCGTGTTCTCTTATCGCCTCTGCTTTCTCTCGTCGTCTCTGCTTTCCCTCGTCTGGTCCTCCTTATATAATTTGAGAGTAGCTAGAATGTAATTTCCACATCAAAACGATAAGTAGTTTGTGTTCTGGTCAATGAGCTAGCAAGCGCATTTTTCTCGCCGGTGATGAATACGTTTTGGGATGCTGGCATCATTGGAGCAACGGTTTGAGAAAAGTACGTAGAAGCGATGAAGACAATTACATACACAAATCAAGTAAATATTCTTCACTACAAAAATATTTTTACATTTTACTTATACATATTACATATGACATGACAATGAATGACATAAATCACACAAAAATCTAAACAATTATTTCATTCACACAAAGGGGAAGGGATCAGGCATCCTGCTCTATGTAGCCTTAATGGGCAAGTTCCTATAAGAAGTAAGACACAAGAGGGTCTTGGAGGAGTTTTCCAAACAAAACCCTAAGGTTTGGGTCTTTTAATGTGCGTGGGTGTGGTACAGATGAGAGTAAAAGGGAAGAGATAGGCAGTATGTTTGTGAGAAGGAAGATAGATGTGTTGGCATTGAGTAAACTAAGTTGAAAGGGAGGGGTGAGTTTGAGTTTGGGAGTGTAGTTCGGAGGGTGACGGGAGTGAGGAAAGAATGAGGGAGAGAAGGGGTGGCTATACTAGTAAGTGAAGAGAAAAGTAAGCGTTTGGTAGAATGGAAGGAGGTTTCTTCAATGGTAATGTGGATGAAGGTGAAACTGGGAAGAGAGATGTGGGTTTTTGTAAGTGCATATGGGACTGGTAGTGAGAAAAGTGTAGAGGAAAGGTAGGCTTTTTGGAAATATTTAAATGACTAAGTAGAAATTCTTAGGAGAAATGTCAATGTAGTGGTATTGGGAGATCTCAGTGCTAGAGAAAGGAATGAACCAAGATGGAGTGGTTAGGAAGTATGGAGTGATAGGTAAAAGTCATAGTGGAGAGTTGGTGATAGCTAACACAGTGTTTGGGAAGAGGGTGGTGGATAAAATGGTGGTAGATAAGGCTTTAACGAACTATATATTGGTATCCAGGAGAAGAGTAGGAAGATTTTTGGATGTCCACTTTCTTAGGGGAGAGAGTGGGGGAATATCAGACTATATTTTGGTGGAAAGTAAGTCAAGAGTAGAGGACAGACGGAGAAAGAGGAACTGTTTAAATGAGAAGGAAAAGGAGTAGGAATACAAGAAGCTGAGAGAAATGTGGGAGGTGGTGATGTATAGAGTAGAGGTATGAGTGGAGGAGGAATGGGATCGATTCAAGGAGGGAGTAACAAGGTGTGCAAGGGTAGTGTGTGGAACAAGGAGGATGGGAAAGAATATAAGAATGAGTAGTGAGTGGTAGGGTGATGAAGTGAATAAAATTGTTGAAGAGAAGAAGCGAGCATTCACAGACTGGTTGCAAAACAGAACGAGAGAAACATATGAGAGGTACAAAGAAAAAAGAGAAGCAAAACAAGAGAAAAAGGAGGCAAAAAGGAGAGCAGATATAAAATAGAGGAGCAGTGCGACAGATTTTTTTTTAAAGTAATAAAAGTATGTTTTGGAAGGAAGTTAGATAAGTAAGGGGAGGCGGATTAAGTAGAGAGGAAAAGGTGTAGATGGAGAGGTGATAACGGAGGAGAAGGCGGTTAGGTGAAGATGGGCAGATTATTTTGGGGAGTTACTAGACGTGGAGGAGGATACGGAGTAGTGTTGGTATTAGGAGGCGCTAAGAAAATGACAGTGATGGTGAGGAAAATGGAGGAGAAATGGGAAAAAACGAGGTGCAAGTAGTTATTAAAATTATGAGGACAGGTAAGATACCTGGGTTAGATGGGTGTCATGAGGAGTGTCTAAGGAAGAGAAGTACAGCAATAATGACTGGTCAGAGGTTGTTTAATGCATGTATAAGGGTGGGCAAAGTGCCGAGGGGACTGTAGGAGTGCCTGCATAGTCCGTTTTACAAGGAAAAAGGGGAGAAATGTGATTGTAGTAGTTTTAGAGAAATCATTTTGTTGAGTGTAGTTGGGAAGGCTTATGTGAGGGTTTTAATTGAGAGGTATATATATATATATATATATATATATATATATATATATATATATATATATACATATATATATATATACATATGTATATATATATGTATATATATATATATATATATATATATATATATATATATATGTATATATATATGCACACACACACACACACACACACACACACACACACACACACACACACACACACACACACACATATACACACACACACACACACA